>NC_089587.1:134340545-134691408 GCF_019320115.1 Miscanthus floridulus | reverse complement strand
CAGGGATGACATGTACTTTTTTGCGGTCCATGTTATATGCGATGATTGTTCCACCCTCCCTAGCAAAGAAAATTAAATTTCATTCTAGGTGAACTATGATCACTATGTCCTCGTCATCAAAATCTAGCCAACCAAATCTTTTATTAATCCTTCCAAACAAGATCCATGTGGTGACTGTATGCTTCAATGTCCAATTACTAGTACCATAGTCTTCAAGGATATAGATTGAAAGCTTGGAATCAACAATACATACACACAAGTGACCCTGAGCTTGATGCATGGAGTGGTGAAGACCATCTAGCCTATCAATTTTCCTCCATGTGTTTCCCTCCATATCCATAGCAAGTATCATAGAGTACCCCTAGAGTGCCCCATAATGAGTAGACAACCGTTAAGAAACACACTTCGTTGTCTGTAAAATGTCACATCAGTATGCTATAGTTTGAGATGAGTAGATCCCCACACCTACGCACACAACATTGACATCCACATATTCAATCACATGGAAGTGCAAGGAGGCTGTCAGATCGAATGCCAAGCGAGCCTCACCAACAGCATGGCCAACATCATGGGTGCTAGGTGGTAGAATTTTAAACTTCTGGGTCATTGGATTGTAGACGACATAGCAGCATCCATCAGCCCCAAGGCACCAGCATAGGATGAGGCCATTGTAGCAATCTAAGAGAGCTACATTATCAATGTTGAAGGGCAAGAATTCCAAGGAACAGGGGCATACACCACAGACGACGCTGGTGAAGTTTTGATTGCAGTTCTCACTGTCGTAGAAGAACCAGCCATAGTCTGGGCAGCTTCCTAAGGTTGTTGGGGTCCAAGATGAGGTTTCTCTAGGAGCGGCAGACACATTTAAAGTAGAACAAGGATCAGGCGGGGAGGCAACAGAGGATCTCAAAAATGACATCCTCCGTAAGGCTGGCCAGTGCATTCCTCTTATTGGGGGCCTCCTCCATTTCTTCAGTGTGCAGTATGATGAGAGCTTCCTCATCAATGAGATCACTAAAGAGGAAAATAATCTAACAAAGCTGCATCAGGTAGTCCAAAACTCATACCAAAGTGCAACTTTAATAACCATTAACAATTTTCATGGTACGACCTCATGTAAATTTAGAGTAGCACCACATAGATATATATAACTGTTTACACTAAAATTTGGGAAGAAGAACACAGGAACTTGAAGCTCCACTGCGAACTTTCGTATAAGCTAGTTATCGATTCTTATCTAGTTCAAGTATGGCTACATCGGTTAATTTCGACCTCCACTGCTCGAATTAGATTAAGGTCAAGTTATCGGCTCTACCTAAGAGTGGCATCCTTCGGGTAGATTCATTAAGTTACCGATCTTGCTGATGTTCTTATTGTTATTAGTTTTCAGCAACATCAACTTGCCTGGTCGAGATCGATCTAGATTGGCCTCATATTCCTTTAATTCATCGTTTGCTTTGTTACAACATGATGTTTCCTACTTTGAGCGATAGGATATGTTTCATCGGCTGTTCTTTTTTATCCTAATCGTGCTTAGTACGCGGTTAAGGTGTGTATGATCTCGAAGAGGTTTGCTGGCTAATTAAATCTAGTCTATAGTTTGCTATTATGGTTGTAACAATTCGATCGATCCCCACTGATGGCACTTTAGATCAGAGGATGCTAGTTGGTAGATTTGTTCTCGATTAGACATGATCTTAACTATTTGCTATGCCTGCATTGGCTAAATAGTCGATCGCCTATGCTTTAACGCCTACAGTGTGTCTCCATGATTCTGTTAAATGTGAATAGATCTATTTACTTTAAAGGTTTGATTTGTTGTCTTTATCATGGCTGCCATCGATCCGAACAAACCCCACTATTAGAGATAGTAGGTTAAATAGTCGATTGTTCACATGATGTAGTCCCTTTTCCACCTGAATCGGCTATTTTAGCCGATCCGTTTGAGCTTTCACACATATAGCATGTCTTTCGGAAAGACTATCAATGTATAGATGGTTTTACAGATTCTTTGGTTTTAGTTTGTTATTATCATCATAGCTGCCATCCATCCAGTCAAACCTCAGTATTGATGGTGACAGATTAGATTTAGAGCGTTTGTAGGTCCATTTGTACTAGACAGTCAATTTGTTCGCATGCTATATCATTTCTCGTTAGATTCATTGGCTCAATGCTTTACACTAGTAATATCTACCTAGTTGTTGATCTTACTCACATCTGTGTGTACTATACTTGTCAACATAAAATTAATCATTGCCCACAAGTTTTACAGTCCGTAACAACCGATTTCTGCGCGTATCAGCTATTTAGTCGATTTTCCTGTCTGGCTGCTCCCAAAGCGGCACACTTGGAACTATCTAGGCAAAAACTGGCATGTTCTACCTTAAATTACTGATAAACTTTCTCTCCTTGTCAATTACAGGTCAAATTGACTAGCACGCCTCAGGAGGAATTCATAGGATTGGCTAACCCTACGTTGAAGCCAAGCGGATCTCCAGCCTTACTCTATCAAGCAGATTCTTCCGGCTTGCTGTGTGCCCAACGCATCAACACGTTTTTGCATCGACACATGTTGTGTCATGACTGGTGGGACCCCACAATCGTCATGGTAACTTACAACAACAATGGCATCCTTATGGTGCCTTATGAAGACCTACCTGCTGAAGATAAAGATGTCATCAGCAAAGCTATAGAAGAATTTCAGAACAAGTGTTTGTTGTCCTACACCAAGACACATGACAATAAAGTTGTTCAGAAATATCCACTACCAAGAGTTCTATTGCATGGACAGTCAGATGAAGACGAAGCTGAAGATATGCGTTTCTTCATAGAGGCTGTAAACAAATCTATTCATGATGCCATATTGAAATGTAATATAGTTTTCTTAAACACATTCCACAACACCATGAAAGAGGTGTTTCATGGATTTCTAATTGATTATGTTGGGCTGGCTTATTATAGCATTCCACATCCGTCGACTCAGAGGACTAACCAAGCCAGTACTAGCCATCAAGAAGTAGCACTAACTGGTAATGATGATATCTAGGCAAGTTATCGGCTCATCTAAGCAAATTCAAGGTACCACTACCAATCAAGTATAGTATAATCCTGGATCGTCAGTGCAGCATGTGCAATAGCCAATGGGGCAAATTCAGAATCAAATGGTTAATTTTGGCACATCAGGCCAAATACCACCATCAGCTCAAAAAATAGCACCATCAGTTCAAAGGATTCGTAGAGATATAGATCCTAACATCTCTAACCAGAGACTTCAAGCAGCAAACTAGCAAAGGACCCAGCAGATAGAGATTCCACAAGGGTATCATTACGGCATAGATTACAATACCCTTCACATGATTCCAAATCCGGGGTGTCAAGGTACCTAAAATTTTAATCCACAGATGGATCAGCAATTACAGAGAAATCCAAATTTAAATGCTAATGAGTTGTTGCTTAGAGTGACCGAGATAATGAAGAATCAGTTTGGTTTGAAGCCAAAAGGGCAGACCTTCTTATACAAATGCCCATATCCAAAATGGTATGATTTGGTCGCTCTTCCTAAAAATTACAGGCTCCCAGAACTTGCTAAGTTCACTGGCTAAGGTAGCACAAGCACAATAGAACATGTCAGTTGGTATCTTACACAGTTCGGTGAAGCATCCATTGAAGGGGCCCATCAAGTTCGTTTCTTCTCCTTGTCCCTGTCAGGGCCAGTCTTTACGTCCCTATCAGGGCCAGTCTTTACTTGGTTTTCATCACTGCCAGTTAACTCCATTGCTAATTGGGCTGACCTAGAGAAGAAGTTTCATACATATTTTTACACTAGGACAAGAGAAAAGAAAATTACTGATTTAACAACTATAAGGCTGAGAACTAATGAATCGGGCACCAAGTTTCTTCAGAGGTTCCAAGAGACTAGAAATTTGTGCTTCTCATGGAACATGACTGATGATCAGCTGGCTATTTTGGCCGTTCAATGAATGTTGCCAATATGGAGGGAGAAACTGCTTGGGCAAGAGTTTGACAATTTAGGCCAATTGGCTCAACGAGTGGCAGCGCTTAATAGCCATTTCCAGAATATGCACAGAGATACCTGATTCTAGAAGAATGCTGCAATTGCTGAAACCTATAATCCATATTCAGTTGATGACGGCTACAAAGACGATGAAGAATTCAGGGCTCCAGCAGATCAAGAAGTTTATTTAGATTTCGATGAATTATAGTATGAGGAGATAGTTGCCAAGTTAACAGTGATACAGCAGGCTATATTCGATAAGCCAGTCAAACATCGGCACTTAAAGGCTTTATATGTAAAAGGTTTTGTTGATGGGAAGCCGATGAGCAAGATGTTGGTGGATGGAGGTGCTTCTATCAATCTTATGACTTACACCACTTTTTGTAAACTTGGCAAGGAACCAGGAGATTTAATTGAGACTGACATGATGCTTAAGGATTTTGGGGGGAATGCATCCAAGACCAGGGGGGCAATGAATGTCGAACTAATAATTGGAAGTAAAACTTTGCTCACCATGTTCTTCATCATTGATGGAAAAGGGTCATACAGTTTACTCCTAGGTCATGACTAGATTCATGCAAATTGTTGTTTACCATCAACCATGCATCAATGTTTGATTTGATGGCATGGAGGTGATGTTGAGCTGGTTCACGCTGATGAATTTGTGAGTATCGCGACAGCTGATCCAGTATATTGGGAGCTAGAAGACTTTGAGTGTTTTTCTGGCAAGCTATGGGAAGTAGGCTTCATTAAGATCAATAATGAAAGCCAATAGCCGATCCAAGCAATCGGCTTCGAGAGTTTGTTTTAATGGATAATACAATAGGTGGCACAAGCAGTAAAATAGGGCATGGCTTTGCGTCGGCTGGTGGATTAAAGGAGACAGACCTTAGTCCTAAAGCTAGGCCTAGGCCGATGTATCTGAGCGATAAGTTGAATCCTGAGTATGAGCTAGAGTTGATAGATTTATTAAGGGAAATTTAAAGATTGTTTAGCTTGATGAGATGCCTGGCCTAGATTGGTCAGTTGTTTAAACTTTGGTCTGAAGAGTTTTGGTGCAACCTATCAAGAAGCGATCGATGGAAAATGTTTGAAGAAATATTATCTTAACGTTTGGATCAACACTTGATAGCCGATTTGTTCAGTCATTGGCTCTAATAGCCGGTACCAGAAGGGTATCACCTTTAGTTCAAAATTAACCCAAAAGGGGAAAAGCCGTTATGAGATGTATCGCCTATAGAGCAAAAGCAAACACAGAAGCAACCATGATGTATACAAAGGCATTGTAGAAAGTACGCAGATACAATCATAGAAAAATAGAAGACTTTATTCATTGATTAGTTTGCCTTGAATACAAACTAATCAAAGACATTGTTAATAACATCCTGAGTGGATGTGATGTCCATAATGGCCTCCGTTGCATCGATGAATTCCTCAATCAACTCCTCATGCTCCTCGGGGCCATCGCCCATCGGGAAGCCAGTGTCCATGGTGTGGAGCTTGTATCCAGTCTGGACCTATGCCACAGCCAGTGCCACCGATGTGCCATGATGGATGCCGTGAAGGGCGATCTCCTAGATGTAGGTCGGGACGTCGTGGAGGCGGGAATTGATGAGAGAGCCCCAAACATTGATGGTCGTCGTAGCCATGTTCACCGCTAGTTGGAGGGAAATCAAAATAAAGGTGTTCTTGGAATCCATCTTACACGCCACAATGGCATCGGACTCGGCCAACCGTGCCCGAGCAGCACTGGCCTCTACCTTGGCAGCATGAAGGGCGGCTTGAGAGACCCCGAGGTGGATCTCAAGCTAGCTGTTTTCCTGGGTTGCCTCAGAATAATGGTCCTAGGCTGCCCTCCACTCTCAGAGGAAATGCTAGGCGTCGTCACCATTGTAAGAATCGAAGGAGTCTGATGATGAGTCTGACGCAAAGAATGCAACATCGGAGGGCTTGTCAGCCCTAGGAAGAGGACAAAGACTATCATTCAAGATGAACCTATAGACAAGTTAGAAGAGTTCATCGCCATGAGCAGAAGATGTTGATCTCACCTCATGCGTCGAAGGCGCTGGCTCACCAGCATGTGCTCCTCCAGAATCTCCTCCGCTGCACGTTTGCCTTGGTTGTCCTCACTGGCCATGAAGTTTGGTTGGATCTACAAGAAGGGGGAAGAAAACCGCTATAGAGTTTGCAAGGGCGGAGAAGTGCAAAGGAACAGGAACAATTGCAAGTATAGATGTGTTCGAGGCCAGAGCCCTCAACTGGTATTTGTAGCCACGAAGCGAGGTGGTGGACGTCTCAAGACATGCAAAAGGCAACTATAATTAATTGGAGGCAAAGTGCCACCATACTAATGCCAAAGAGAATGTGACTAAGGAAGAGAAGGTTGAGGGGTTTTCTTGATAAAGGCTATGCTTTCATACTTAATCGGATGAAGGTTAGAAGTTTGGAATCGACTATTTTCCAATTGGCTCTTTAGGCGAAATAGGAAATATAATAAGGCAACAGAGAATATGATTATCGCTGACTCTACACAAAATACATGTTGATATATAGGTTACAAGCTTAGAATGTCCTGGATGGCTTTCAATGCCTCTAGCCGAATAGCATCTACTTCTACAATTTGTTGCTTGTCTTCTTTGGCTAATCCAGGGATATCCTTAAGGCTGCTGCAAATGGCCCTACCTTCTCTAACCTTGGCTAATAGTTCTTGTTTTTTCTACTTGATGACACTGGGTATTTGAGCCAGATTGGACTTATGGCGATCAATGGTAGCCTTCATGTTCTCTAGTTCCTTCTCAAGTTTTGCACGCTTGATTTCCAGTTGGGTAAGCTCTAGATCGATCCTGAGGGAGGTATTCTTCAATTCATCGATCAACTGAGTCAGCTCTTTGGCCTCTTGCCTGTTGGAGTTCTTCTTGGCTAATAAAGCTTCACGGTTAGACAAGTTCCTCTAGGCCTTTTTCACCTTTGGGGCTTGATCTTCGATGATAGACAAAGATGACAAGGCCTTGGTAAAAACTAAGGATGAATTACCCTTAAAGGCCAAGAAGACTCTCTGCATTGAATCTACATCTTGGACCAAATTGGCTATATTCTTCTCAAGCATTGGCAATATATCCCTTAGCCGATTTCTGGTCTATTCTGATAAAGTTTCCTTGGAAGAGGTGGCTGATGAACTAATTTTGTCTTCATCTAAATACTCTTCAAGGTTGAATGAGGAGCTCGGAGCTAGAATATTAAGTGCCTACATATAAGGAAATCTTGTTAGGAGGATTGAATCAGTTGATAATAAGATAAATGATGAAGTAAATACGATACCTTCCCTGAGATAGCTTCCAGCTGAGAAGATGGAATGGCTGATAATGCACCAATGGTATCTAGTTGAATCAGCTCTAAACTCTCAACATTGGTATATGCAAGCATCAAGGAAGATTTTTAGTTCATGATTATTGTAGAGGGATAAAATAAACTTATGATTTTCTTACCATTAGTTGTGTGCTGGACTGGGGAATCGATAGTTTGAGTGTCAACAATAGTAGGATCATTTTCAATGCCAATAGGATCATTTTCAATAGGAAGACTATCAGACTCCAGCTCTTGCATGGGTGTTTCCTCATGAAGTATCTGGCGTGATAAGAAGTCAGATGAAGGATGAAAATCAAATAAAATTAAAAGTTTTGATAGAAATACCTCGACAGCATCAAGGGGTAAAATGGAAAGACTCACATCTTCTACTGTCTTGGAAGCATTGATTGTTTCAACCAAAATTGGCTCCTCTTGGGGATCGTCCAATGAAGGTTTAGTTGATGCTGAATTAAATGCCTAGGACAACAGTTCCGCACCTAGAGCCGATTGGGATGCAATGGTTGATAGCTGTGAAGGAAGAGGATCAGAAGTTGAATATCATTTTGAGGAAAAGATGACTTGTCTACCTGGGTAGCTGATGGTCTCATTCTGTGGAGTCTTTTCCCAATAATTGTTTTCTGGGTTGTCCTTGGGTTGTCTTACGTTTTGAGGATTGATACGTTACGATTGTAGGGGTAGCTTGAGTTTTCATCAATTTCTTCAGTGTAGGTGCAGTTGATCCTATCCTTAAAACTAGACATGGTGGCTGATAATCTATAGAATGCCCTTTCCTATCCAAGCTTGGGGGTTTGAATTTAGCATCCTGAAAAGGTCTATTAGAATAGTTGGTAGGAGAATTCACTAAAAAAATTTTCTAAAAAGAAATGGTAAGTTACCTCTCCGTCGGAAGCAAACTCTCCATCTAGAGCTATGCATCTAGGATGGACCAACAAATAGAAGAGGTGGGAGCACCATTCTTGCCACTAGGAGTCAAAAAGATTGGAAGAGAAGTTGAGTATTGTCCAGTCATGCAAGTAAAGAGAAGGAAGATCTGATCCTAGTTGGAAAACTCTAGAGGCTTCCATTACTTCACTAATACCCTCTCTTGGCCTCAATATATCTTTAAAGAACAGTTGAGGAGGCAGTTGACCAAGACCAAACTAACAAGATACAAAAGAAGGGTTGTAAAACTCATAGGTTGGAAGGTTGCCTAGAAGGAAGGAACCTGTAGACATCTTGCCAAGGCTGGAAGAACACAGGGCTTGATGAAGGAATTGAAGATTGCAGCCGCCGTTTCATCTGAACAGCCTAATTCAATTCAAAATTTTAATGGGAAGACCAACTCATTGTTCTCATCCTCATCATAGGGTAGCCAAGTCAGGATATCTACATCAAACCCTTGATAAAACTTTTTGAAGAGATGGCCAACATCGACAGCAATTGCTATGGCTGATGCATCTTCACCATAGCTCATGCACTAACAGGTTCTTCCTTCCTCGCCTCTATATTACTCATCAAAGTTGGAGGAAGGAAAGCTCAGGTTTCTAAGATCAGGTCTTACAATCTTGTGCATATACAGGTTTAGCCATAGCTGTATCAACCACCAAGGGCCACTAATAGTATGCACTAGTTCATTCTTTAATAATTGTGCGGCTACCTAGTGCATCAGATGATAAGTAGCTCCTAACAGATACTTTCCAAGAGGAATACCAGTGCCTACTGCCAGATGCTCTGCCATGAGTTTGTAATTGTAAGTTGGACCACAAGGTGACCCACAGAAGATGAATCTCTCTAACCACATGTTTAGAAAGGCCACATATTCTCTTTCACTAACAATTGATCTGCCTCCGATGTGGTTTAGAATGTAGCTTGCCCATCCTATGCAGTCTGATATTTTGGCTAATTTCTTGGATCCAGCACTTAAGAAGTCATAAGGCTACATCGATCCTGTTATTCTAAGGCCGGTCAATATATGAACATCGGCCAAAGTAATGGTCATTAGTCTGTGACCAAAAATGAAAGCATTTAGGGTGTTAGACCAGAAATAAGATGTAGAAATCAGGAGTGAATCATTCCTCTCCATCTCAGACAATAAAAGTGTCAAGCATTGATTCAAATCATAAAGCTCCCAATCTCTAGCCTTTTTCTCGGATATCCTACGAAACCAGTCTCTCCACCCCTAGGCATTTTGGGCTAGTTTCTAAAGGGAGTTTTGGTGCTCTACGAGGAAAAATCCACTACAGATTGTTTGAAGGGGATTTGGCTAGTTTCTTGATGGATAAAATCGGATGGATTAGGGTCACCCATAGGCCCAAGAAAATAGACATTAGGAGCAACAGCCAATGGAATCAAGATTTTGTTCCTCATTTTCTAGAAATTAGATAAAATAAATTTGAGAAGAAGGGAAATGTAGGGTAGTGACTGATACTTGGAGAGTGGGAATTTGAAAGCATACCTCGGGGACATGGCCGCTGGTCGCCATTACAGCCAAAATAGATTTGAATCTAAGGAAGATCGCTTGAATAAAAGCTTAATAGGGCAGAGGATTTGCTAGGGTTGAGGCTTTGGTGATGGCGGCATCGGCTGTTAAGATTTGCTCGAGAAAGAAGGGGAAAGCAAATGGGCCGAGTGAGTTGAAAAGATATTGTTGGGATATTATATAAGACTTAGACTGAGAAATTAGGAGTCACACGTATATCTCAGAATAAAACTGTTGCGATGTGGTAAACAGGTAAATAGGAATTTTGGAATAAAATCATTTTTATCCCAAAATTGGGGGGCATGTATTTACACCAAAATTTGGGAAGAAGAACGCGGGAACTCAAAGCTTTCAAGATTGTGTTAATCAAGGAATCAATTGAATAAGGATCGATATCTGCTGATTTAGATACGACATTAGAATCGGCTCTCTGCGAATGACATTTGTAGATAACGACAATGAGCTACAGTTGGCGTCAGAGAATACATGTCGAACTCTACAAAAAGGAAAAGATTAGGGTCTAAGTTATCCTAAGTTAGAAATGTTTTCTTTTATAACCAAGATTGTAATGAGTCGTACTTAAGTAGGATTCATGCTTAGGCTCCAGGTATAAATATTGGACCCCGGCTATTATAAAGAGGACATCCAATCCATCAATACAAATTACTTTTTTTGGCTTTATGCCAACCCTTAGGAGTAGGAGTAGTGTAGATCTTGACGAGTTCTTCAATAAGTAGGGCTGCATCGGTCTAGTCGACCTCAGGCTTGTCTGTAGGTACCGTCATGGCTTATACTTTTGTTTGTACAGCTGCATCGGTTAAGTTCAACCTCCACTGCTCAAATTAGATTAAGGTCAAGTTATTGGCTCTACCTAAGGGTGGCATCCTTCGGGTAGATTCATTAAGTTACCGATCTTACGGATGTTCTTATTGTTATTAGTTTTCAGCAACATCAACTTGCCCGGTCGAGATCGATCTAGATCAACCTCATATTCCTTTAGTCCGTCGTTTGCTTTGTTACAACACGATGTTTCCTACTTTGAGCGATGGATTATGTTTCATTGGCTATTCTATTTTAATCTTGATCGTGCATAGTACGCGGTTAAGGCGCGTATGATCTTGAAGAGGTTTGCTGGCTAATAAAATCTGGTCTATAGTTCCCTATTATGGCTGTAACGATCCGGTCGATCCCCACTGATTGCACTGATCCCCACTGATGGCACTTCAGACATGACCTTAACTGTTTGCTATGCCTACATCGGCTAAATAGCCGACCGCCTATGCTTTAACGCCTATAGTGTGTCTCCATGATTCTGTTAAATATGAATAGATCTGTTTACTTTAAAGGTTTGATTTGTTGTCATTATCACGGCTGCCATCGATCCAGTCGAACCCCACTGTTAGAGATAGCAGGTTAAGTCTGATGAGTTTATAGATTTGTCCATGTTAAATAGTCAATTGTTCACAAGCTGTAGTCCCTTTTCCACCTAAATCGGCTATTTCAGCCGATCCGTTTGAGCTTTCACACATATAGCAAGTCTTTCAGAAAGCCTGTCAATGTATAGATGGTTTCACAGATTCTTTGGTTTTAGTTTTTTTATTATCATCATAGCTGCCATCGATCCGGTCGAACCTCACTATTGATGGTGACAGATTAGATTCATAGCGTTTGTAGGTCCATTTATACTAGACAGTAGATTTGTTCGCATGCTATATTCTTTATCGTTAGATTCATCGGCTCAATGCTTTACACTAGTAATATTTACCTATCTGATGATCTTACCTACATCTACGTGTACTATACTTGTCAACATAAAATCAATCATTACCCACAAGTTTTACTGTCCGTAAGAGCCGATTTCTACGCATATCGGCCATTTAGTCGATTTTTCCGTCTGGCTGCTCCCGATGCGGCACACTTGGAACTGTCTAGGCAAAAACTGGCATGTTCCACCTTAAATTACTGATAAACTTTCTCTCCTTATCAATTGTAGGTCAAATTGACTGGCACGCCTCGAGAGGAATTCATAGGATCGACTAACCCTATGTTGAAGCCAAGCAGATCTCTAGCCTTGCTCCATCAAGCAGATAATTTTGGCTTGTTATGTGCTCGGTGCATCGACACATTTTTGCGCTGACAATAACTCAAACTAGACTAGCAGTTAATGGAGCTATAACCATTACAATTTCAGCAGTTAATTGAGCTTCATAGTTTTCACAAGTAGAATGTCAGTGAACAAGTTGCAGTGATCATCATTGGCATCAGTAGCAACATGTGCAGCTTAAACATTATTGGCCTTAGTGATGTGAATGATGGACATAAAGCACTGATTTGCTTTCGATGCCTCAGATATGTTACAAGTTCAAAATACCATAGGGACTCACTGGTGGCAATGGAGCATACGAAACTAAAATGTAGAATCAAGCAAGCACTGGATAGAAAAAATAGTTCAAGGTAGAATCAAAGGGCCTACGGATTGGATCTATCGCCTCTATCATGGCACATGATGGACATGGACGCCAATGTCACTGCGCTCCACCGGGAAGACCTGCTGTCTAGCCTCCAAAAGGACACCTGAGCCACCATAGCACACCAGGGATCCTCCGCTACCACTGCCACCGCCGCTACCACAAGTCCAATAGGCACAGATTTGTTTCCACTTGCAGGGGCAACATCCAAACTCTCCAATATTTAAGTCAACATGTCCACATAGAGAACATATACCACTATTAGGACTCCAAAGACATGTCAATACAACCAGTAGTCTAGCGCGAATGGTGAAGATGGTCTATTCCTTGATCTAGGACCTAGGTTCAACTCCTAGGTCTCATGGTTTTTTTTGTGTTTGAATTTATTAAACCCCAACGGCAACAAGGGACACGCAAGCCATCGGGTCCCACAAGTTGGATGGAGATGGAGAAAGGTCCCATAGGTACACATGACACGTGAGCCATCGGGTCCCATAGGTCAAATGGTCCCATAGGTACACGTGACACGCAAGCCATTGGGTCCCACAGATCAGATGGAGATGGAGAATGGTCCCACAGGTACATGTGACATGTAAGCTATTGGGTCCCACTGGTCGGATGCTAAAGGGTCCCATAGGTACACGTTGGACGGAGAAAGGACCGAGCAGAGAATTTTATGATGAATTGCAAGCATCATGGATGAGTAACTATAGGTCCCATAGGTACATGTAACACCTCATATGTTTGTCACCAGTGAACCAATGGGTTTGAGCTCAAATAGGACATGTTAAGTGGTGATGAAGGTGTCAAGATCAAATCTATAAGAGTGAGCTCCAACTTAAACTTTGACAACACACCCTTACTCACATGTGTACCCTTGTTAAGATTATGCAAGAGTAATGTTAAACATGCTTATTTCATGTACCTTACATCAACAAGCATCCATCTTGACCAGTGGAAAAGTTTTAGAAAGTTTGGAGCTAAAAAGTCACATGAAATGATGAGTTACATTCTTGCTTGAATTGCACTATTAAGTGAATGGAATTATAGGTCATCAACCAAACCTTGATACCTTGCCCAAATGACTCTAACTGAACTCTACAACAAAAGTCATGAAGGGTTAGTGTTGAGCAAATGTCAAGAAAAGGCCTCAATTGGTCAAAAACCCTAATTCCAAGGTTTAACAAAATGATGCTTTGACCAAGATGAAGAAATGGTTTTTGTACTAGATATGAAGTTTGACCTTTAATAAAAATTTAAGTTTGAGTGGAGTACAACAAACTTTATTTTTGGACCAAGAGCTAGATTAGCTTGTAAGCAAGTCAAACCGAGGCTCAAACTTTGAATCTGCTGCTATTTTCATAATCTAGAAATATTCTAAGTTTGGGAATTTCACAAAGCAATGACTTTGGCGTCTCGCGTTCTCATGATTTTATTAAGCAACTTGATCGGGTCCCAAAATAAAAGTTGGAGTATACATTGTGGAGAAGCACGTGCAAAAAGATGGCACCCGTTTAACTTCATTTTGACTATCAATTTTGGAGTTTGTTAATCGTTATCAATGCATTGACAATGTCATATTGGAGTGTAATTAACTGCTAATCTACTACCCTAATGACCATAGTCCCTAAATGAAAAATGTAGAGCAATTCATGGGCTTCAACTTTGTTTTTGGGCCTAAGGTCTAATTCAGCCCATAAGTAGACCAAATTAGATCCCCACCTTGCCCACACTAACGCACGCCAGGTGTTTGATGGCAGACCCCAAAGGGGACACGTGGTTGCCATGCTCGCTGCCCCTGCTCCACACATCGAGGACGCCCTGCCCAAGCCACGTTGCTGCCAGGCGCTGTCCCGCACTGAGCTCCACTCCGCGCTCGCCTTTTCTTCCCTTTCTCTCGCTCTAGCCGTCGCTGCCGCTCCTCCATGGCTGCTGCCGCCATGGCAGCCATCGGGTAGAGCCCAAGCTGCTGCCGTGGGCGCTGCTCCCTCTCCTCCTCCTTTGCGTAGCTCTATAGCCGCCTACTCCACCACCGCGTGCTGCTCTCTCACTAGCACTTCTGCTGCTATCGCTCGTGGCCACACCTACCATGGACGCTAGAGCAGAGCTCGACACCACCCATGCCTCCTCCACTCTCACAACCACCGCCATCGCCTTTGTGATGGCGTGTTACATCTCTTGTGCACGCTCGCCCTCGCCTCTTCTCGCTCCTTTCCTCACACGTGCTCTCATGGCCACCGCCGCCGGAGCTGTGCCACCGATGCCATGTGGCCAGGCCATCCTAGCCCATCTTGGGCTGAGCCAAACAGCCCCGCGAGTGCGCTCTAGTCCTTGGGTGCTCCTCGCCGCTGCTGGCTCCTACTGGCCAAGCCGACCAACCCCATAGCCGCAGCAAATGGTGAGGCTGTCGCGACCTTTGTTGGCTCGTGTGGCCGGCCCTCCACTAGCCATATTTGTTTTCGATTGGACCTCCTATGGGTGTGGGTAGGCATGTTGATGCTCTGGGACCCCTCCTTCGCTGCCGACGAGCACCACAGCGGCTGGAATCATGAGCTCCAGCGAGCTGCCCTATTTTCAGTTGGGTGAAGAAGAGGGACCATGCATGGAAATAAAAGGTTTTCTAGGGGGTTAAGTGAAGAACCTGTGACTCATTGGAATAGTGCCAATAAGGACCTGTTCGCTGGCATTTAATTCATGTTTTCTGCAGGGACCCTAGTGCAAAAGCTTTTTTCCTTTCCTTTTTCCTTATTTGCATATAATCGACTGAACTTTGAAAAATCATAACAAATTGTAGAAAATCATAAAATAGCAAATGTGGACTTTTTTGAATCCTTGTGAAAAATATCTATGCAAAGGGTCTATAATATGTCATGCTTTAGTTTAAATGTTTTTCTTTAAAAATAGATTTATGCAATTAGGTTTTTAATACTAGTTATGTCTTGTATTTTTCATAACTACAGTTGTTGTGCTCAAATAAATGTGAAATTGTTATGGAATGCTACTCAGGTGATGGTTGATGTCCGGTAAAAATTTAAGGATTTTAGGCTTGATGGTTTAAGAGCTATAAAAATAACAATTGCCATGTGTTGCTTTGCTCATATTCTGAATAGGCCCGAATGTTTGTGTTAATTGGCTTAGCTAAGTTATGAATCATGCCTTGATGACAATAAATGAGTTGTAGTACTTTTCTTAAGATTTTCAAAAAACTAAAGAGCATATTTTTTGGTTAAGTAGATTTTTAGTTATAGTTGCTTAAATTTATATGGCAGTTTCTGCCCAAACCCAGACAGGGTTGCCTTGTTAGTAATGTGTGGCCTTGTTAATAGTAGAATTAGCTCTAGGTGTTTATAACAAAGTTGTTTAAAATTTTCTAAGCTTTCAAAAAAAAATCTTGAGCCACATTTATTGGACATGTGGAACTCTAATTATAGAAGTTGCATATCAGATTTTGTCCATGTTTTGGACAGAGATGTATTTATTGGATTAATTGAATTTGTTAATTGTATAATCATCTTAAGATGAGAATAATAAGGTTTTAGGTAACTTCATAAGCTTTTCAAAAAGTTATGAGTCATGTTTGTTGGGGGTTTAGAACTCTAGTTATGCTTCTCTAAAATTCCTATCAGTTTTTCTGTCTATAATTGTACCACTGTGGTTTGGGCTGCATGTGCAGTTTTACTTGTGCAATTATTTTCATGGTGTAAATGATGTTTTATGTGGTTGTAGTGAATACCAAAGTTGTAGATAATTTCATAATATTGCTTGTGCTCAAATTGCATGACCATAGACCTAATAGTTTAGGAGTTATGAATTTAACAAATGGTCTATCATGTTTGGTCTATGCTCTGTATAGATTTGAAGGATTTCGTTATTTGACCTAGTTAAGTATGAAATCATGTCTTGGTGATAATATAAGAGTTATATTTCTCTCCTTAAGGTTTCCAAATTATTCTAGATCACCCCTTTTGGTGTTGTAGAGCTCCAGTTATAAGCTTGTGAAGTTGCATGGCAGAATCTGTCCAAGTCCAGACACAGGTGCTCAATTGTGCTTGATTGACCTTGTTAATTGTGGAATCACCTTGCGATGATAATAAACATGTTTTCTATAATTTAATAATCTTTCTATAAAGTTAAGGTTCATACTTGTTTGATGTCTATAACTCCAGTTATGCATTTTTGAAATTACTACTACTTTTCTGTCCTAGTTCTATGCAAATCTGAAACATTAGCATGTTTGACCTAGTTAGCTTTGGAATAAGCTTTTGGTGATAATAACAATGTTGTAGGCAATTTAATTATATTTACAAAAAGTCTAGGGTCACCCTTGTTGGATGCTTATATCGCCAGTTATGGTTAAAACAAATGACTGTTGTGCTGCTATCCAGATTTCTATACATGTGTTGGGCGATTGCTTTAGCTTGCTCTTGTTTTTTCTAAACATGTTGGTTAGTTCTTGATCAATGCATGGGTGCAATATCTAAACTTAAGTTCACTTGTGTTCCATGCCTAATATGCTTGCTATCCCTTTATAATAGGTTGTGTGATGTTTAGTTAAATAACTCTAGGTGCCTATGTCTTGCATGATCTTCTGTTTGCCTTGAATGCTATTATGTGATGCATATCATATTACCATTCTTCATATTCATGCACTTGCATCTTGCATCTCATCTAGGTACGCTAGATGAACCACGTGAAGGATGTGATGTTGGAGCCAAACCCAAAGATGGTGTATGGTGGACCTATCCCAAAGATGGAAGGACTAAGCAAGTGCTAAGATGGGAGATACTCACCAAGTGAGTGTTATCTAACAAACATTGACCTAGTGTTGGATCCCAGGCAAGCCCCGGAGCATTCTAAGCCAACTATAT
This sequence comes from Miscanthus floridulus, assembly GCF_019320115.1. Taxonomy (NCBI): domain Eukaryota; kingdom Viridiplantae; phylum Streptophyta; class Magnoliopsida; order Poales; family Poaceae; genus Miscanthus; species Miscanthus floridulus. The sequence continues at coordinate 134,674,233 of NC_089587.1, read as the reverse complement.
TTTTACAAATATCATTGAGTTCTTTATGTTTGATGCATTAGGTTATAAAAATTGATTGGAACCACTTGATGCATAGAACTACCTTGTCCAGAAATATACCTTGAATCCTATGTAGGTCCATGATCGAATGTATGCTTAGCAATGCTTAGACTGGTAGAAGTTGGGTGATTTCCTATCACCTACGAGATATAGGTGGATACCAAAGCACGGTTGGCTATATTTGCTATCATAGAAATAACCAGGTGTTGATAAATAAAAGGAGACCGAGCGGGATTGTGATAGAGAAGCAACAAGGAATGGAGGTCTTGGTGCCTATTTATCCCCGTCTGTGTAGGTTAAGGACCAATTCGCTGTATGTCCCCATGTCATGTTGAACGCATGCCTAGCACTTAGTTCGCTAGATAAGTCATTCCAACCGTGAAGCTGAGTAGCTCAGCTCAGGCTGGGCCCGGTAGCTCAGGCTGAGTCCCGATCTTCCTGGTAGATTGGTAGAATCTCTAAGGGTGCGACATTGATCGAACCCATGAAGCTGGTTCCTAAGTTGTACCAAAGATGACCTAAGACTACCTTGGCGTAGGTATGTCTGGGTTTGTGTTAGGAGTAATTCCCCAGTTGGGTAGGAATCGATTCGAATCGCTGTCTCTTCCTGATAGTGAGAACTTGACTGAGTAGCGGCAATGTAGAGCAACATAATGGAAACTTGATGGTTATGATGATGATACTCACATTACTACACTGGCTGTGGTTACTATTGCTTGATACTAAATGATATTCCACATGTTTGGCACAGGTTAGTTGCTAATCTAGAGATGGATAGCTATAATTAACTTGGTTACTGAATTATAAAATGTATAGCTCAACTAGTGGCTTTTATGCAAAATTTTGTCAAGCTAGATCCACCTATAAAGCCTTGCATACTCCTTGGTGTCACTTTATTTCTAGTTTATGACGGGTAAGTCCAGCTGAGTACATTTGAGTACTCAGATTTTATCCCACCATGTTGCAAATGAAGTTCTCAGCCTACTGAAGATGGTGGCTAATCGCCGGTGGGCTCGGTAACTCTATATTGATCTCTCATCTATATGCTTTTATCTAAGGATGTCACTTATGCTAGCAATGTATTTGGAACTTATATTAATGTAATCATTTGAAAGCTATGTTATTTTCACTAATTAGTTTTGAAACCCCAACTTGTACTATTATTTGTGAACCCATTTGTAATTTTATTTCTGCTGCAACTCTATGTATGTGATGTGTATTTGCTTAATCACGCGATCTTGGTTGCGATGTTGATTTACCAAGGTCCTTCATGACACTCAGCGGACTACCGAGTTTATATAAGTGAAAGTATGCACGTGTCAATGTGTTAGCGGGGACAGCCATACAAGATCTTGTATAAATTGGGCGGTTCTGTTACAGTACATGTTGGATGGAGAAGGGTCCCACAGGTACACATCACATGGAGAAAGGATCAGTGGAGACTTTTATGATGAATTGCAAGCGTCACGAATGAGTAACTACAGGTCCCACAAGTACACATTGGATGGAGAAGTACAGTGTGGAGATCTATGATGAAACCATTTGTAACAGATTGAATATTGTTTGTCATAGATGTGTAATTAGTTCAATGATGAAGCCCTATTCCTCATAATTTTAAAAGAGATCATCACAGATGAGTCGCACGAGTGATCTGTGATGAAACCGTGCTCTCTTCTATAACGTTTTTTGTGACAATGCCTGATTTCATCATAGAAAGGGAGGGTTGTAGGATCGTCACCACTGATCTATGATGAAACAGAAAAATTTAACATAAAAAGCGATATTCTATGATGATTTCAGATTCGTCATTAAGATTTTTGTCATAGAAGTTGATATTTCTAGTAGTGTGCCTTGGTGATGTTTCATACACATTGAGCGATTGAGAGAATCGTTCGAGGAACTTACATTTATTTTGCAAAACTTATAAAACCTCTGGATAGATGGTCAATAAAAGAACGAATGATTAGTGATTCTATTATAACCATTCTATCTTGCAACCGCCCAAGAACTTAGAAAAGTAATACGCCCCACAGGGATCAAGGTAAAGGGTGGATAAAAATGTTGACTTATTTAAATTGTAGAAGAATACTTTGTTATAGGCATGGCACTTGTGAATTATATTCGGCATAGTAGCAACTCCAGATCAACAACCAAGTACTTAGCTAGGGGATTTGTTGGCGGTCCTTAATGACAACATTCGACCACCAATTACTATCCAAAATAGGAGAAATAAACATACTTTTGACACATGCTTTTACTATTGACCTAGTTCCACTTGTATTGGAGAAAACACGTTTTGTAGGACACACATTCGAATACAATGGAAAATAATCAAAAGGCACAACTCCAAAAAGCATAATGTAGATTCTAGTCCAAAGAACCAAGCAAAGGCCTACTCTAACAAAGAATTTGGGCCGAGCACTGACATGGATGAGGCCTAGGCCCATCTAGGAACCAACCACGTGAAGGTGGTCATGAGGTGGGCCCACCTAGATGCGGGCACACCCTAGGTGTAGCCGTACCCCTGCCACCGCCTCTCGGGCCCATGCTCCTCTAGCAGTTGCATGCCGCCATGCAACGTCAGTCCATGGTGGTTTCCTTATTTGTCAGCACCAAACCAACCATGCTCTTGTGTAAATAGAGGTGTAGTCTCACCATTCAATACAGAACAACATTTGGTGCTACACACCTCACCTCTCTACTTGTACTCTTTTAATTTTTAGTAGTAGTCTTGTGAGCTAGGCAAGAGCTACCTTGGAGAGCTTGGCTCCTTGGAAGAAGAGCAACTTTGGTATAAATACTATGAAGAGTTCTTCCATAGTCATGCTCTCCTATCTTCAATATAGTAGTGCATATGAACTAGAGTATAGTTGTCTTGTTATAATCTTGACATATGAACTAGCATATAGTTTGTGTGACATGATCTTAACATGTGCAACTTTATGCTTAACCATTCATATGACTTGTAAGAGTAGAAGTAGAGCTAAGTTGAGGTGGTGGTTCATCATTCCTTCAGGTTTGCCCATGTCCTTTACCTATCGATCCATAGGGTTGGGGATCCAGGGAGATATGGGTAGTTTCTTTGTACATAGGCATGGTGCTCAGGTGCATGGAAACCTTTGGATATGACAGTACCCCCCGATTGAGGGGTAGGTGGCAGGTGGTGATAGGCCTATCCATCCCTTGTAATCCCCCACATTCGAGTATTGTGTAGGAGTTTTAAAGTCTCTCGTGCTTGTTCACAGACCAGTACTCAGAGATCTTCCCATCCATCTTAGACTTAGCTCTAACTCTAGTCTTATAACTCGTATGATCATTAACTGTTCTTTGCATGGCTATATTAGAACATGCCTACTCCATTTAGGAACATTCTTTTATTCTTTGTTTTCCTTTTATCCTTGAGGTTGGCCCAAATATGTGTCCACTATCCCTAAAATACCATTTTTACCCCTGTCATGAACTATTGGTTTACTAATGCAAGTATATAATCTTGTTCCTATCCATTCTAGACTCTTTACACCTTGCCCTCCTTTGGGAAAATATAAATAATGATACCCTGAATACTTCTGGGTGAAATGCTACAATAATAGATCCGTGTGATTGTGGATATTTTCTGTAATCATTAAGAACTATCACAGTTGGTGTTTCTTGGCAGTGTCGCTAAGGTTTACTCAATCTTAGTGGTGGTGCTAAGAAATACCAAAAGGCATTTCTGGCGCCATTACCGGGGATGGACTTGAAACCTGAATACTTGGTGATTGTGCTAAGAAATGCCAACACCAACCTAGTGACCTGCTTCGCAACTTTGTTGGCCTCAAGCATCTCCATGGTCTCCCTGCTCGGGTCCCCAACCCCAAGGAAGTAACACAGCAAGCGCATCTACAGCTTTAGTGGCTGAACCCACTGTTCAACCATGGTGCATAGGACCGCAACACCATTCAAGCCAGCCGACACTCAGCCTCCAACGATCTTGAGGATCTCTAGCACCTTCTTCAACCGACTCCACTCACATCCCCAACTCCATGATTCTAGCCTCATCGGAGAATTAAGGAAGAGGGGTGGTGGCATTGTCATGAATATAGAACCAATTCCCATGCCAAACAGAGTTCGAACTCCTCAACGGTAGACATGGGGTAGCTATGGGATGCACCGTAGCGCATCTAGATATTCATCCCACCCACCAGGGCGAGCACACCACCATCAGAGCCTTGCGCCTTACAGGTCTTCACCTCAAACACCCACCGGAATAGATCCTTGTAAGGCTCAATCCCTAGGGAGGCCTCATAGATGACAATGAAGCCTGCCAGGTGCAGCACCGTGTTAGGTGGAAGGTGCTACATTTGGATGCCATACTCATGGAGGAATCCACGAAAGAAGTCTAACACTAGAATCATGAACCCATGCTCATAGAAGTCGATGAACGACACCGCCTCACTAGGCTATAGGAACAGGAAGATGTCCCCAGCGGTAGCCCTCCACCCGGCAACCTCCTTTAGAGGAAGAAGGCCTTTATCCAACAACCACTACAGCCTCGCCTCCATCACCTTCGAAGGTACCCACTCACCCATTTCGCCGTGTAGGAGGAAAGCAGGGCGACGACGATGGAACCAACAGGGGACGGTGAATATACCATATGGAGGCAGACGATGGCATGCAACCTAGGTAAAACTCTCAGGCCCGACCTCCCAGTTCCCTTTCACTCTTTTGTTTGCAACAGATGGTAGTGGAAGGCGAAAGCAAAGGTAAGGAATAGGTCTTGGCAAAAATGGGCTATTTAAGTGGCGGTGCCCCGAGATGCGAGCCGCGTCCATGTGGAGTCCATCCCGGAGTAGGTCCCATGGGCCCTAAAGAAATGAGGTGGTACACTACAACTTATTATTGCATGCGAGGACACTAGTAATAAATCATGAAAAAACCCAAGGAGGTCCACTGCCCCTAGGATTCACGCTGAGTGACCCTCTGTCCTCATGACTAGGCGGCATAGCACCCATTCACATGCAAGTGGTCGCTATTTAAGCCATGCAGCAACTAGGGACAATGATCCCTTGAGTCCACACGCAGAGCGACCACCACACCCATGAACCTGCGTTGTGTCTTGGAAATTTTCCCTCTGGTCAGCCCTTAGAAGGGCTCGAGGCCACCAAGAGATAGGGGTATGATGAGATGGGTCCTAGTGGCTCTAATTGGTGGTGCAAAGCCTTGTGAGCATCTCTTCCTGTGTTCGAGTCATTCGCTTCAAAATTGCCTAGGTTGACCCCCTCTAGGAGGAAGGCATCTTACCATCTAGCCACTATGGAGGTGGTTCGGGACCGATGGGGTTGACGGCCAATGATTTTTGGGACATCTCTCGATGAGGCACAGTCGAACTCCACATCGATTTGGGAGGATATCGGGTCCCACTCGAATTACCCATTGATGAGGCGCACCACTCTGACCACGTGGTTACGGTGGATGAGCCTCTCCCTGCGTGGGGCAAAAACCTAATCTACCTGTAACAAGGCGTCATGACCCCTCAAGGTCAAATAGAGCATTGGGGAAAAGGAGTAGGGACCCCATGATCTAGTCCAACAATGAGGCCAAGCCATGACCAGATTCCTCCCTATGTTCTAGGTCCCCGACCCGTGGCTCACTCCATGACCTCACAACCTAGCAGGGGTCATTGACCCCTCTAGAGAGAAGTCGATGGGGCAAAATGGCTGAAATTCATGGCAATACTTTCCTTCATAAGAGCAATACTAGCACTATGAAAGAAAGGCCGCAACCCAACCTCACATAGTCAAAAGCATGCGACGGGCACATTCAAGGCTAGGACGCTCGAGCTAGGACCATTTGATGATGACCCCACCTCGCGTGGCAAGAAACCAATGACCTAGTTGGAAGTCCCAACATTGAACTCTAGGTACCTATGCCAGAGCAAGCTTAGGGGCTCATCGTGATCTTGTAATAAACACCATGACCTTCGAACAAATGGCCACCCTTTGCTCAAAGCCTACAATTACAAGCATGGCCAAGACGTACACCGCATTGAAATCTTGATTACACCAACACGATGGAAAGGTCGCAAGCTTCAAAGGCCATGATGGTAGAAGGGGGTTTGTGGGACATCCCCCTCTATTGCCGACCAAAAGCCTAATAGAAAGGGATGCCTCACAAACCCTGTTCGAGCATCACGACCGGTGAAGCTGAAGAGGCAAGGCAAAAGGCGTATAATGCCATTTTCACCAAGATGAGGATAGGGCGGCAAAACCATGCGGACCTTAGGACCACCTCGCTTACCCAGGTCAAAAGCCATGGAGGGCGAGGAGGCCACAAGGCTATGGATTCAAGGGCCACGCCAACTCATCCCCCCATGCTCACAAGTCCCCTTTTGGCATCGACCATTGAAAGGGGTAGAAGAAAAAGACCCCTAAGGTCACATGCGTGAAACCTCATGGGTTTTGCCAAATTTCTTTCCCATCCCTTCAACAGGGAAATAGGGAACAATTTGTAGTTATAACCAAGAGTGGTTCTAAAGGTAGGAAAGCCCTTACTTATAGGCCCAAGGGTGGAACAAATAGCCTAGGATCCTCACGCTGCGTGGCAAACTATGAGAGGTCACAGCCAACGTCAGATGCCCGTATGGGGTTGGGGAAATTGAGACTCTCACAAAGGCAGGACCGGTACAATGTCAACGATACTACTCGGTCCCACTTGAGTCACAAACCTTGATATGCAGCACACTAACATGGCAGGGCTCAGTAGTCATGTACCAAATCATTAGGGCACCCTGACAGGAATGGGCACAACGGCCACCTACCGCATTGAATACATCAACCCGCAAGGGGGTCGAGCAACAAAGCTCGAACAGCCCAAGACTACAAATCCATGCTCAATGCACATGCATCTCAGCGCTTTCACGATCACTTTGTGATAGCAAAAACGCTTGGGAGCTACTATCAGAGTTATAACCCTATGGTGTCTCAAGGCACTGATTACTTAGCAGGCCACACGGCCCACAATATATCAGCTAGCGAAGGCCCAAATGACTGAGGCCCAGCTAAGCTAAATAGACCAGGCCGAATTCTAAGGCTGGGGTCAGCCATGACCCCTTCATCTTTCCTTAGACGCACAACGCTCGAGAGGCGCATGACCTCTCTCCCATTATGACCCTAGAGGGGACAAGGAGAGGTCGACCCTAGCCAAGCGTGTCCATTCTGACAAGAACAAGCATGCTGCACTGGCCCCACAAAGAACCAAGGGGACAACAGTCACTTTGGTCTAGTCAGACACCATCCCTATGCCACGTTGCACAGACAAGACAACACTTCACGACAGTGACTGCTGGTACGGAGCCCACCATCCAAATATGGTTCGACAAGACAAAGGTACGATTCCACCCACTATGGGATGGGATCCACGATGAAGCCCACCGTCCAAATATGGTTCAACAAGACAAAGGTACGATTCCACCCACTATGAGATGGGATCCACGATGAAGGCCTTCACTTAGAGGCCATTCAGATTGGTGAAGAGCCATGGCCCCAATGATCAGGATCGTAGCCCTCAGCTTATCAAGCCAACCAAGCAATCGATGACCCTAGGGGTGGCTACCTACTCCTGTATGACTCCCCAAGAAATTAGGAGACAATGACGAAGACCATGACAGAGACCACATTGCGCAGGATGGCGGGTGAACCACCACCGTGCCTATAGTGCTACCACACCCGGCATAGTAGCACCATGCCACACCATGCCATGATGTGGCCACAAGACCATAACGATAGCCATGCCCGGACGTACTCCACAAGACAGCGTAGCTTGCAAGCCAATGAGCCTTCGGTCAGGAGAACCTACTGCTTGGTATGTGCCTTGGCCCCAAACTCTATATAAGGGCAGCCAGGGCACCACCTCCAGACATCCTCTACCATTTTACTAATTCTCCCAGCACAAAAACTCAAAGGATGCAAGCACTTCTAAATTGTTTTTTCACTTTCTTTTTTTCTTGCTCTTTTTTCTCTTTTTTTAGGGTGCGGCTTTTTTTGCACCTTTGCCTTTTATTCTTTTTTTTCAACCAGAGAACCCAAACTGCAGCAATATATTACAACTCAACCAACAACAAACTGCACTCTACAGGTGAGGAATAGCTAGAAGATTTTATGCAACAGGACAGATTGAACTACACTGCTCAAACACAAGGTTATAGGCAGTCCAAAGCTTCTAGCACTGAATGTAGAGTTACTGGCAAATGTGAGGTAGGCTCCCTACTATGCTTTTTCTAAAATGCCTCCTTGTTTTTAATTAGTGCATTAGCAGATTGGAAACTTCAACGTAGAGTCAAAAAGATTATAGGACTCTCTAACCAAGTAAACTTCTTCTTTTGCAAAAAATATGCTAACCAGCAAACTCAAAGCGTGAACCAGGAACTAGATATGAACGAGACATAAACACGGTGAAACGATGACATGCGAGGGACGACCGTTCTATAAAGCAAACTGAAATTAAAATATTGCAACGGCACAATAGGTGATAGGATAAGGAGAAAACAAAGATTAACACAAATATTTTTGTGGGGCAATTTTTGGGATTTATAGGACAAAGACAAAATAAAACTAGGGTAATGATAAACCTGATGGTAATACCTAAAGCTCTGATTACCACTTAATGGAAATGGGGATCCCGATCTTTCGTCAGGTAGAGGTGACTATCGTTGTGGCGGAGAATGACACACCGATCCGGCTTCAGATCGAACCTGCAATCTTAGCACCACAACTCCTCTAGTTATCAACCGAGACACTAATTTAGTTGACCTCACCAAGAAGGCTAATCCCTGCCTATGCAATGAAGAACACAAGCAAGAACAAGAAAGAAAGCAACCAAATTGCAGATGAATGATTAATCTCACGAAGTTAGGGTCTCACAAATCGATGAACGGCGAAATTGTTCTTGACAGATTAATCTAAGCAAAACCCAAAACCTAATAGCGGCAGCGGCATATGATTATAAAGGTCTTAGGGTCATTGCCTACCCTAGAAGTGCCCCCTAATGGGCCCAAACACGATACACGGTCCAACCGACCAAAAGACGGTGTCGCAGCACCCTGGCAGATTCTGGATGCTTAATTGTTTTGACCATTCCTATTGATTCTGAAGGGATTTTGACATGAGACCACTTGGATTGGCTTCCTTCTCAAATTAGCTTTCCAACCATATGTGGATCGTCAAAAATAGAGTCCGGATACGTCCTAGGCGACCAGTTTAAGGCAGACTGGTCCTGGAGGCCGAGGCAGACTCGAAATTATGTTGGACCAGGCCTCTAGTTTCTGTTGGACGTCCTTGCTGGTCATCATCGCGTCCACCTCTTCCTCTAAGTCCCTCATGACACTCTCCAATGTTCCTAATTAATATAACATCATTAGGTAGCAATCTATTCTCAAAAGTATGAAAAGGATCACTTAAGAACGAGCTCACCTCTAAATTAAGTTGTCGCCGATGGTGGAGCAGCACCCTGATAGATTCTGGACATCCACTTGTTTCTACGATTCCCGTTGACTCCAATCGAATTTTAAGGTAGGACCAGTGCCATTGGAAGCTCCATGAAATTATCTTTCGATCCATATAAAGAATGCCTAAAATGGACACTGTATGCGACCTGGGCATCATTTTTAGTATGTGCTGCTCCTGGACTCCGAGACGGGCTCGAACTTTAGTTGCTTTGGGCCTCCACCTCATAGACTCAAACTGAATTAGCCTCAGGCCTCCTTCTTGACTTGGACACCCTTGCTAGCCTCCTAACCCTCCATACCATGTGCCAAACATGGTCATATGCATGGGTGTCATGTGCTCATCAGTAGGGCTCCTAGAGCTTCTCTTCAGGTAGCCCACCTCCTAGCTCTAGCTCCTCTTCCTGTTCCACCATTATTGCACCCCCCATTGTAAGAACTTTAGAGAATTTAAGCGAGGAACATGCACTCAATCATCTCTAAGACAGGACGTAGGGCTCTGGCCTGAACCAGTATAAATAATCTTGTCTTTTGGATGCTACCATCGTCTTCCTAGAGCAGCACGGCAATCATATAAATTTGCTAGTCTAGTTCACAAAACACCGACATGTTCTTATCCAAGTACACCACACTAATATTAAAATAGACTACATGTTTCTAGAGGTAGTCCAAAACTAGTTTGTCAACTAATGTTTCTGTTAGCGCAAAAACGTGTCGATGCGCTAGGGAACACAGCAAGCCGGAAGGATCTGCTTGATGGAGCAAGGCTAGAGATCTGCCTAGCTTCAACGCAGGACCAGTCGACCTGTGAATTCCTCCCGAGGGCGTGCTAGTCAATTTAACCTATAATTGACAAGGAGATAGAGTTTATCAGTAATTTAAGGTGGAACATGCAGGTCTTGCCTAGACAGTTCCAAGTGTGCCCCTTCAGGAGTAGCTATTGTTAGCCTACTGGATCTTCAGCACGGAGATGTCCAACCACTCACTAATGTTGCTGAGCAAGTACTAAGGATGCCAACCACAAACTATTGTTGCCCTCCCTCTGGTCATAGTGTGTGGTCGAACAATGTTGTCGTGGTCGACGGTGATCCAATGGGCCAACAGCCAGACGGGAAAAATGTAAGTAAAATCATCAGCTAGATGAAATATAACCAGTATGAAGCATTGAGCCAATGAATCTGATGAGAAAGGATATAACATGCAAACAAATCGACTGCCTAGTACAAATAGTCCTACAAACGCTTTGAATCTAATCCGCTAACATCAACAGTGAGGTTTGACCGGATCAATGCAGCTATGATGATGACAACATACTAAAGCCAAAGAATTCACAAAACCATCCATACCTTGATAGGTTTCTGAAAGACATGCTATATCTATGAAGGCACAGGCGAATTGGCTAAAAGAGCTGATTCCAGTAGAAAAAGGGTCACAGCATGTGAATAATCGACTATTCAATATGAGCAGACCTATCAACTCCTCAAACCTAACCTATCATTTTTAACAGTGGGGTTCGACTGGATCGATGATAGCCATAATAAAGATAACAGATTAAATCTTTAAAGAAAACAGATCTACTCATATTTAACAGGATTATGAAGACATATTATGAGCATTAAAGTGCAGGCGATCAGCTATTTAGCCGATGTAGGCATAGCAAATAGCTAAGGTCATGCCTGATCGAGAACAGATCTACCAACTAGCATCCTCTAATCTAAAGTGGCATCAGTGGGGATCGACTAGATCATTGCATCCATAATAGTAAACTATAGACCAGATTTAACTAGCCAGCAAACCTCTTCAAGAGCATACATGCCTTAACCGCATACTATGCGCAATCAAGATCGAAGTAGAACAGCCGATAAAATGGAATCTGTCGCTCAAAGTAAGAAACATCATGTTGTAACAAAGTGAACGACGGACTAAAAGGATATAAGGCTGATCTAGATCGATCTTGATCGGGCAGATTTGTGTTGCTGAAAAAAACTAATGACAATAAGAACATCAGCAAGATCGGTAACTTAATGAATCTACCCAAAGGATTCCACTCTTAGATAGAGCCGATAACTTGACCTTGATCTAATTCGAGCAGTGGAGGTCGACCGAATCGATGCAGCTGTACTTGAACTAGATAAAAGTCGATAACTAGCTTATACTAGAGTTTGCAGTGGAGGTCGAACCTAACTGATGCAACCGTACAAACCAAAGTATAAGCCATGATGGTACTTACAAACAAGCCAAAGGTCGGCTGGACTGATGCAGCCCTGCTTGTTGAAGAACTCACCGAGATCTACACTACTCCTAGTCCTAAGGGTTGGCATGGAGCAAAAAAAAAGTAATTTGTATTGATTAATTGGATGATCCTTTTACAATAGTCGAGGTCCAATATTTATACCCGGAACCTAAGCATGAATCCTACTTAATTATGATTCATTACAATCTCTGGCATAAGATAAAGCATTCCTAATTTAAGATAACTTGGACCCTAATCTTTCCCTTTTGTAGAGTCCAACATGTTTTTCCCAATGCCAACCGTAGCTTTTTGTCGTTATCTACTGGTGTCATCTGAAGAGAGCCTATTCTAGTGCTTTATTTGAATCAGCTGATATTAACCCTCATGCAATATTTTCCTTGATGACATGATATTGGAAGCTTCAAGTTCCCACGTTCTTCTTCCCAAATTTTGGTGTAAACACATTCCCCCCAATTTTGGGATAAAAGTAATTTTATTCCAAAATTACCACACCTATGCCTTCGATAGGTTCATAGTCATGGGTAGAGAATCTTGATCTAGGGTCTACTATATGTCACCGTCTTTGCCAGCTTATGAGCCCATGCTTCAAAGCTTTATGAGAGCATCATTGCTTCATGGGCGCTTGGATCCATCTTTCTAGACCAACTATAAATGTCTATCCAACTCTGGCGAGAGCAACTCAACAACTCAGTTATGTTTCTCTTCTGCTCGCTTCCTTGAGTGCCCTTGGCTCCGCTAGACCCTCCATGGTCTAATCCCTTGCTATGAGGATCTTGAGTGGTTAGAAGAATTCTTGTGCACAGGGTGATTGTGTCGCTCATTTCGGCGCCTTGTCGAACAAGAGGATCAGCTACTATAGTTAGAAGAATTCTTGTGACATCACCTAAGTTTTCTCACCATGATCATAGAGTTGTTCTAGTGTTTGCAAGGGCTAAAATGTGTGGACACCTTCCCCTTGTTTGCTTCATCAAATGCCCATCGGGGAAACCACAGACTTCTTTCCCACGGTTTCCTAGCCACCAAAAAATGGGCATCCTTTAGTAGGTCGCTTTATTTACCATTGTTTCCTAGTCATCAAGAAATTGGTTGGGTATATGGGCATCTTTTAAGTAGGCGGCCTTTCCTCTTCCCCTGATGCAATTTTATCAATAGGCTGATATAACTTGGTCCTTGATGACCTTCGGCATTATGTGGATCCAGACTCCCTTCAATCCAAAGAAGTTTTAGTGGGTTGATCGTCAGTTAATGTAAACCTTTCATACCAATCCCATGATATTTTATAATTATGGGAAGCAATAAGTCTAAATCCATTGTCTCTTTGTGATCCATCCCCTGAATTTCTAGAGTGTCGATCTGTTTCCATATCTGACTTTAATTCCATAACCTCGACGAAGCCAATCTTCTCACCTTTTGGGCTATATATATGGGCCATGGCTGTGGATCAAAAAACAACCTGCTTCATCCCAAACCTTCCATATCTTTGGTGTGATTCTACTTTCCCATAGGTTTGAAGGCATGGAGAACGGCAAGAGGTCTATTGAGGAAGCTTTCATCAGGTCTGTGTCACCATGCCAACATCTTCGTCATCAGGAGGGTGCAACTCGGGATGCTCCCATTGTTCCAGAGCATAGGGCTGACTCCACTCAACTTCCAGGGTCATCTTCATCAACAATTCGCCGCCAGCTCCCCTGCTACCTGAGGAAGCAGATAGACAATGACGATCTGATCACCTCCATCGATCGGGCTGGCCAGAAGCTAGCTGACTGCCTCTCCATCGTGGAATCAGCTTCTTGCCATGGCTCAGTGTCGATCACCCTCTGAGACTGACTAGGTGGAGGAGAGGTTGGCCAAGGCTAAAGCCAGAATCATGGGTGAGATGCCTACCACAATTTTCTATCTCTTCTTAATTTTTGTTTTTAAGATCTTGATCATCTCTTCCTTGAATCTTTTTAGATCTATCGGCTCAGCTAGAAAGCCTTCGATCAGCTATGGAGTACATGGTAAGATTTGTCAATGCTAGGGGTTCCATGCTAGTGGTTCGCTTGCATGACATCCCAAACCGTGTCAGAGAGGTTGGTCTTCATGGTGTTTGTCATGGTGCTGACATGGCACTGGCTGCTGCGCAAGCTCGCTCTGGCCATGAGCTTTGACTTCTTCCCCATGGTTTTCTAGCCATTGAACACCCTAGGGATCATGAGTGCCTGGTAGAGGATTTCTTCGATGCCACCAACTCCGTAGCCCTTGCTTCCTAGGCTGATGACATAGTGAATAAAGTGTTCCCTGGCCTTTAGCTTGTAATAGGAGAAGCTAGCAAATAATTTCTTTGTTTTAATTGGTTTCTTGTACCCATATTCCATGCACCAATATGTGCTTATTCTTGCTCTATAGGCGATACATATTGTACCAGCTTTTACCCCTTTGGGTTTATTTTTGAACTAGAGGCGACACCCTTCTGGTATCGGCTATTAGAGCTGATAACCGAACAAATCGGTTATCAAGTATTAATCCAAATGCTAGGATAATATTTCTTTAGATATTTTCCATTGATTTCTCTATCAAACTCTTCTCCTCCTCCTAGTGTTTCCAAAATATAAGCGTTCTCAGGTGCACAACATTTAATCAGATAAGGTCCTTCCCAATTAGGTGACCATTTGCCGAACTTGCTGTCTTTTGACCCAATCGACAATTTCACTTTCTAGACTAAGTCTCCTTTAGAAAATTGTTTGCTCTTGACCTTTTCATTGTAATACTTTGCAATCCTTAGTTTATTGGCTTCGATATTCTCAAGAGCATGTAGTCGATGGCAACTCAAGTCCTCCAAGTCATCTATCATAAGATTCTTGTAGACTTTGGCTGACAAATCATTTTGCAATGTGACATGCCTCGATCTAGTTTGAATCTCCCAAGGAAGGACTGCATTAAGACCATACACAAGTTCATAAGGTGACATTTTAATCGATCTAGGATAGGCCATCCTAAATGCCCACAATGCCTCATTAAGCGTTGAATGCCATTTCCTTGGCTGCTCTTCAATCTTTTTCTTGATCAGCTTAATCATAATCTCATTGGATGCCTCTGCCTAGCCATTAGCCTGAGCATAGTAAGGAGAAGAATTTAACAACTTAATTCCCATACTGGCAGTAAAATCTCCAAATTCTTCTAATGTGAACATTGTCCCATGATCGGTAGTGATAGTCTGAGGAATCCCAAAACGATACACAATATGTTCCTTGACAAAATCAACCATGTTCTTCGAGGTTACCGTCTTCAAAGGAATTGCCTCAACCCACTTAGTGAAGTAATCTGTTGCTACCAAAATGAACTTATGTCCTTTACTTGAAGACGAAAAAATCTAGCCAATTAAATTGATTCCCCAACCTCGAAACGGCCATGGTTTGATTATTGGATTCATAGCCGATGGGGACGATTTCTGAATATTATCAAAACATTGACAATTTTGACACCCTTTATAATATTCAAAACAATTTTCTAGTATTGTTGGCCAGAAATATCTAGTCTTGTGAATTATCCATTTCATCTTATAAGCCAATTGATGAGCTCCACATATCCCTTCATGTACTTCACCCATCAACACCTTAGCTTCTTCTTGATTTAAGCATTTAAGCAACACTCCATCGACTATTTTGTAATATAACTGATCATCCAGCAAAACATACTTAGTCAACTTATACCTTAGCCTCCTGGTAACCTTCTATGATGGATTCTCAAGGTAATCGGCTATTTCAACTCTCCAATCATTATTCAAGGTCTCGCTACTTAAGATCTCTTGAAACACTCGATAACTTGATGCACTTTGATCTAAACAATTAGCCTCTTGATTTTGTGCTCTCAGAATATGTTGAAGAGAGACATGAGGAAATTCCTTGAGCAACCTTTGGCACTCATCATAATATCCCCTTAGAGTATCTTCTTTGCACTCATATAGGCCGATCAACTGATTAATAATTAACTATGAATCTCTAAATACTTCAACTGCCTCGGCCTTTACTTCATGAAGAAGTTGAAGCCCCTTAAGAATAGCTTCATATTTTGCTTGGTTGTTGGTAATCATTGGCTCAGTTGGAAAAGCAAACTCAAAACTTGACCCCCGAGGTGAAATAATAACAATACCAACGCCACCAGCTTACTTGCATGATGACCCATCAAAGAACAATGCCAAAGGTACTGGCTAGATGTAGCCAATACTTGGCTTATGATGCTAGGTGACAAAATTGGCAATTACTTTCCCTTTGATGGCTTTAGCCGATTCGTACCTCAAATCAAATTCCGACAATGCAAGAATCCTCTTCCCCATTCTTCCATTTAATATTGGCATTGATAGCATGTGCTTGATCACATCAGCCTTGGAAACAACTATACACTCAGTCGATAACAAGTAATGTCGTAGCTTAGTGCAAGAGAAATATAAGCACAAGCATAACTTTTTTATGGGAGAATATCTTGTTTCTAGATCCGAAAGCCTTCTACTTAGATAGAAAACAACTTGTTCTTTTCCTTCAAACTCTTGCATCAAGGTTGATCCAATTGTTTGGTTATTGGCTGATATGTATAACTTAAAAGGCTTACCTTGCTGAGGAGGGACCAGCACAGGTGGACACTTCATATATTCTTTTATCTCCTCAAACGTCTTTTGTTGTATGTCACCCCACTTAAATTCTTGATTATTTTTCAACTTCAACAAGGGAGAAAATGGTAGAACTCTTTCTGATAAATTTGAAATAAACCTCCTAATAAAATTAATCTTACCAAGCAAAGATTATAACTATGTTTTAGTGGTCGGGGGCACTGCCTCATCAATTGCTCTCATACTTTTTTGACCAATTTTAATTCCTCTCTCATGGATCATGAACCCCAAAAATTGTCCAACTGATACTCCAAAGGCACACTTATTAGGATTCATCTTTAGACCATGTTTTCTTATGCACACCAAAGTCTCCCGCAAATCAGCTAGATGTTCCTTGTACCCCTTGGATTTTACTATCACATCATCAATGTAGATTTCAACAATCCTGTCGATCAACTTATGAAAAATATAATTCATTGCCCTCTGATAAGTTGCACCGGCATTCTTCAAACAAAAGGTCATCACAACCCAACAAATAAACTAATCATGCCAGGGCATCTAAAAGTTGTTTTTGCTTTGTCTTCCTCAGCCATAAAAATTTGGTTATATCCTGCATTGCCATCTATGAAACTAATAACCTTGTGCCCGGCTTCTACATCTACCAACATATCGACTATCGGCATCGGATAACCATCCATGGGTGTAGCTTTGTTTAGATCTCTAAAATCGATGCAAACTCTTAACTTCCCATTTTTCTTATACACAGAAACAACATTTAATATCCATTCTACATATCGGCACAATCGGATAAATTTCGCTTCTAGCAACCTTTTAGTCTCCTTTTTGTTATCATCAAGAACATTTGGGTTGAATCTCCTTGGAGCTTGTTTAAACGGCCGATATCCAGGTTTAATTGGCAACCGATGTTCAATAATCGATCAGTCCAGACTAGTCATCTCATAATATTCCCAAGCAAAATAATCTTGAAATTCCTTTAATAGATCTACTAGCTCTTGCTTATACTTAGGATCCAACTTGGCACTTATACACGTTGGCCTAGGCCTATCTCCAGAACCAATATCTATCTCTTCTAATTCATCGGCTGACGTGAAGCCATGTCCTAGTTTACCAAATGTTATGTCTATTGGATTATCCATTAAAACAAACTCTCAGAGCCGATTGCTTGGATCGGCTGTTGGCTTTCATCACTGATCTTAATGAAGCCTCATTCCCATAGTTTGCTAGAAAAACACTCGAAGTCTTCTGGCTCCCAATACACTGGATCAACTATTGTGATACTCACAGATTCATCAGCGCAAACTAGCTCAACGTCATCTCCATGCCACTAAATCAAACATTGATGCATGGTTGATGGCACACAACTGTAACAACCCAAAAATCCACACACCAAAAATCACAACTACAAAATTTTTGTTGTTACCCCATGCAATGTTGAGTGACATCTATAGGAGCCAACCCTAGGTGTTGCATTAGTTGTAAACCAACTAAACAATTTCATGAGCATGGCATGTCATTTGCTAATTATGTTTATTTAAATACTAACAAATAAAATATAGCATACATTGTTAACTCAAATGGTGATTTGGATTTTCATTTGTTTTATGTAATGCCTAACAACTCCTTTAAAGAAATAAACCATAAAGTAATTATTAATCAAACCCAAGAATAGATGCTTAAAGAGAAAACTATTTCTATTTTTGTATAACAAAACTACACCTATTTTTGTTATACAAAATAGCTAAATAAAATTCCTAATATATATAAAAGAATGTTGTGGGCCTCATACCTAAAACTCCAATGAATAAGGTACACCAATTTTGAATTCAAATTCCAAAAATCAAATTTGAATTTAAACAAAGGAGAAGAAAAATAAAAATAGAAAAAGGAAAGAAAGGGGGAAGACCCGCAGTTGGCTCGGCCTGCTCGGCCCGCTAGCGCTCAGCAGCAGCTGGCCCAGCCAGCCAGCCCAGCTTATGCGCGCGGCAACACCTGGCCCCGCAAGCAGCCCTGCTTCACGCGCAGGCTGGCCCAACTCGCGCAACCAGCCCAGCAAGCCAGCCTAGTGCGCTGCTCACGCCTGCGCGCCTTTTGGCTTCACCGCTACCGCTGCCACCGGACCCACGCGTTAGCCACACCCTGCCACAATGTCGTCTTCCTCCCCACGCCAGCACCACCTCCGACCAAGACCTGACCAAAGTGACAGGCATGGGCCCGGGGTCACGCGAATCGTCTAGCCCTGCTCCCTTGGCATTGCGCCCATGCAACCTCCGCGCCAACCACCCGCGCCCACGATATCGTTCGATGCCAACGGCGCATCGTCAACCGTCTGCCCCATCCGCCATAGATGGAGCTCGGACCCCGGGGCTATAAAGCAATGCCTAGAGCCCTAGGGATTCCTCAGCCACTACCGCCGCTTGGTGGCCCAACAGCCCGCACCGCACCGAGAGAAGAGGGCCGAGAAGGAGTTCAAAAGAGGGGGAGGCGAGCAGAGAGAGCTCGGAGGCGCCGATCACCGAAGCCAGAGTGCCGCCCAAGCGCCTACCCCGACAACGTGCCTTGCCCCCGCACCACCATCGAACGCCGCCAGCACCGCTCGGTGAGTCTTTTGGCTGAGACCTCCTCCTAGCCCTTGGACGTCGTAGCAGAGCACGCGCATGCCACGCTCATGATGCCGCCGTCATGGCGCGGCCACCACTTGTGCACCAGGCCACCTCGCCGGACTAGGATGTAGTCATAGCACCACCGTGACGCCTAGAGAGAGGCCGCGTAGACCGAGACCTCATTAGCCGGCCATAGCATCCTGGCCACGAGCACCGGACCTCGTCTAGAGTTCTGCCATGCACCATCACCGTGCACGGACTCTGCCATGCCCAAAGGTCATCGTCGACACTTTACCCTATCACCCGCTAGCCGTATGAAAGGGAACGGGGCACCAGGACCCCTAGAACAGCCCCTAGCTGCCCCACCGGCGAGCACCGCCATGACCAAGCCCCCAACCACCATGGCCAACGCCATGGGAAGCCTTGGCCACCACCTAGACCCCACCACCGTGTTCGTCGAGGCCTGGTGAAGCTTTTCCCCACCTTAATTGGATGCCAGCACCGCGTAAGAGCTCGCCGGTGAGCACACCACCGGTGGGAGCACGCCGGGATGGAAGCAGAGGACTCCCCTCGCCGACTGCACGCGCCTACACCTGGTGCACAAAGACTAGGGCAGAGGAAAGAAGGGTGGACTCGGTCCACCGAAGACCCAGCCAACGGTCCATGGACCATGAACACGAGTTCACCATGAGCCACGCGGTGTGGGCCAAATGGTGGACGAAGCCCAGTGGAGGCCCTTGGCTACGACGTGGTAGCACCACAGCATGCCATGTGTCCAAGCTAGTCCAGCCCAAATCCAGCCCCGTCTAGGCCCACCAAAGCCCAGTCGAGACCCAACCTTGTTGACCGTTGACCGGTCAACGTTGACGGTTGAGCTGGCCCCACATGTCAGCGACACAGAGACTCCGGACCCACTTGTCAGTAAGTGACGTCATGCTGACATCATGATGACATCACGCGGGTCCCACTATCAGTAACAACACAACTAGGGTGACATCATGCTGATGTCACGATGATGTCAGCTACTGACGTTAGTAGCCCTGGCCCCACACGTCAGTGACTATGAACCGTTGACCATTGACTCGCCCGTTGACTTTGACCGGACCCACAAGTTAGTGACCCAAGAGCCTCTGGCCCCACCTGTCGAAAACGATGACGTTGATGACGTCATGCTAACGTCAAGGTGACATCAGTAGGACCCCACTTGTCAGCTCAGAGCTGAGCCAATGACATCATGCTAACATCATGCTGATGTCAGCATGCCACGTGGACCAGTCATAGCGTGACACGTGTCAGCCCAGGATTAATTTAGCCTTTTCTATTTTTAGAGATGATTTAAACTTCAGAAATTCATAATTAATTCATACGACCTCAGAAAAATACAAAACTAGGACCAAAATTCATCTCAAATCGAGCCCTACGCAATGAACCTATATTTGAGTGCATTTGGTTCTTTTGAATTTTCATTGCTCTTTGTGCTATTCTATAGACGTCGCTAATGCGATGATAATGCGATCGTTAGCTAACTCAGAGGAGAACCAGACAGACGAGCACCAAGAGTACCGTGAGGAGAACAGAGATGACTACACTGAAGGTGCCACATCCCACCCAATCTCATACCACCTATTACGCATGGCTAATATAGAACTGCTATTGCTTTACTTACTGTTATAAGCATACAATGATAGGACTTGCATGGTAGTATGCTTACTTGATGGCCTTTTCCTTGATGCAACCTTACCCTGGCATACCCTGCTATTAGGCTAGACACACGCTTACTACTATATTTCATTGCTTATACATCTATTACGCTTATACTAAATGCATGGTGGAAACTGATGTTATCTGGACTATGGGGAGTACTGTGTGTGTGTGACATGGGTGTGTGGAGGGTGAGGGTTGTGTTGACCAAGTTGGAGTATACGACGAGCCTAGGGCAAGTCTTGCCATGGCATGCTACCTAGGCACCCCTGGAATGGATACCTGTGGTGGGTAAATGGTATATAAGGTGGTCCTGGGTGTGAACCTGTGATAGGAGGAGCCCGGGATGGAGGTGCTGTGGTGGCACGGTAAATGGAAACCCTGATGGAGACATTCTGGCTTGGTCATCCCTAAGGACTTACTAGTACTCAGATTCACCAGGAAGCCTTACGTACCACTCGCCCTATATGGTGCGGGACGGCCGGACTACTTGGTAGGATATTGCCACTACTGCTAGGTTGATAGCGGACAATGTAAGGAGGTACGGGGCATAGAGGATTCCCCCACACCCTTCTGAGACTTCATGGAGACCTTGTGGACCCGGCTCATGACTCACAGTTTCAGCCACCCTAGACTAGACTCTGGGTGTACCAGGGCTGAATGGTAGAGTGGCATTATCCTAGGCTAGCAAGCGGCCGGAATCAGCCTAGTTGATGACGGTCAGCGAAGAAGGTAGATCTTGTGGTTATGTGAAACATCTGCAGAGTGTATGGTTGATCGATCGATACATGTGCCAACTTGTTGGCTATGGACCTTTCTTGGGTTTTGCTTAAACTAGATAGTGAGATGAGTCCTTCTCTTCTTCCCCCGTGAGAGAGTATTGGACGTAGCCAAGGGCTACGGGCCTTGAGACAGTGCCGAGAGGGAGTTGGCCTATTGACTGAGCGAAGGTATGTTGATGGTGTGGATGGTGGTATATCGATCCTAGGATCGAAACTTGGCTCTAGAAAGGGAATGGGGTGGAATGTGTGTGGGAATGGTGTTAAAAATTGACTATACTGTTATATACTTGATATGCTAATACATAGGAAACCCCAGCCTTATAGGTTCCTTTTGATTATATCTAGCTTGCATCCAATTTCCACAAAGCAATGCTCATAGGGTTGGAGTGGCCAGTACAAATCATACTGATAAATTTTGGCACACAGGTTCTGCTGAGGAGTATAGCTCCGAGGAGTTTGACGATTGAGGGGTTCGTTCCTACGCTCAAGTGTGGTGATCTTATCTTCAAGTTGTGCTGAATGAATGCTACTTTTGATTCTGCCAATGCGGCGATGTAATAAATTATGTAATTCTACACTATTTGTACTCTGATATTATCGTTGTATGGATGTGGTATTCGACTGGAAATTTGGGTAATATGATCTACAATGGTCTTATTCCACTTCGACTCTGTGGATTTCCCTTCGTGGAAATTAGGTCGCTTCAGTTGGTATCAGAGCCATACTTGACCATAGGACAAAACCCTCAGAAATGGACGATAGAATAGGACGTGAACAGCCCTTCTTTCGGTTATATACCGACCCTGCATTTACTTTTATGCAAGGCTTATCTATTATTGACCTGCTAACACATGTTCCTTAAAACATGCAGATGGCAATGAACGTCGATTGGCCACCTCTAGGACCGCTACCTCTGGACCACGCCAAGCTTACCTTCGACCTACGTGAGCTCGGGGGTTTTGCACAGTCCCTCTACCGAGTTCTCATCATGTTAGGAGTCCCTAACGAGCTTGTCAAGGTCACCTACACCGGGAAGTTAGCTCAGGAAGGAGGAATCGAAGGACCGATTATCACCTCAGTCGAGTTCCCAGCTAGCACTACCTTACCTTCTGTCCTAGCTTTCACCGAGTTGACTATAGAGGACATAGTCAAGGAGGGATTACGAGCTGTCTCACACAAGGCACTTTGCAGAGTGATGAGGGACCACTATGAGCACCTAAAGATGATAGAGTTTCATCTACTTCCCCAGGCCCTCGACCTCAGCCTTACCCCTAGTGAGTAGAGTTTCGCAGCCGGCAGAGTTATCTTTGCCGAGGAGGACAGATGCCTTCGTGTCTCAGCTATTCACCTACTAGAGTAGGACAGGTACATGACCTAGCTAGAGCAGAGGAGACATCAGGACCAGGCCCTTCTATGGGAGTACCAGGAGCGAGACTCATAGGGAGCATAGGAGTGAGCTATTCTACTTGAGACAGTTGCCAAGCTATAGGATGAGCTCAACCACCGTGAAGAAGTCCATAGAACCGAGGTCGTAGACTTATAGGACAAAGCCGCCGACCTAGGCAATAGGAACTGCTACCTCGACAGCAAGGTCTTAGTGTTGCAGAGAGAGTTGGATGACAAGAAGGCCGAGTTCAACCACAGAGGAGACAAAGAAAGGTCCAAGGGGATTGATATGCTAAAAATCCAATCTTAGAACAAGACCATGACTCAGGATCTAGAGGAGTTCAGGAAGAAGGCCATTCACAACTAGGGTCACCTGATCAAGGCACTCAGGCAGAACGAGTACCTACAGGACAAGTGTGAGAGGACATGGCAGGCTTGGTAGAAGTCTGACAGGAAATGCCTCAGGGAGATGAAGGGTATGTGGGATCAGCTACCCAAGGAGATTCATAGCAAGACAAAGCCTAAGATAGAGGAGTTTGAGTTAGCACTAACTCGCCTCAACCTAGATGCTTGCCCTACCCTACCTGGAGCTAAGCCTACTGAGGAGCTCGCCGAGGCCTTGAAGTATGTGTCCTGACTTCACAAGTCTGATGAGGAGATCGAGATCGAGAACAGTCATATTCTAGCTGCGGTGTATGAGCTAGAGTAGATGACCCTGCTTGGTCATAAGTCATGTCAGTGGCTTCCATAGGTTGTACCCCATGATGTACCCCTTATGAGATGTAATCTGAGACACTATGCGTAGTACGATTCTCACGAGTCTTCAAGTGTAGCTACTGGAGATGATGCTATGTAACAAAACCCATGTAATGAATGTTTTGGATCTTATTGCATTTCATGGACCTTATTGCTTCTTTGTAATGAGTGTTGGATAGAATAAATGTTTTTCTTTAAATTGTTAAAATCATGTAATCATACTAAATTATAAGCACTTATGGCACCAACACTAAAATTCCTATGATCCGTGTTGCAGATGCCGAACCGCTGATCTGATCGCCTAATGAACCATGGACATGCGCCCACCCCTGAACCAGTCAAACCAAATGGGGGGCATGGTGGCAACAACCGTGGCCGTGGCCGTGGCTATGGATGTGGAGGGATACCCTTCAACCTGGAGAATACCCCGCTGCCTGAGGAGAACATTCTGCCACCACCACCACCAAACCTGGTAGAAGTGATGGCACAACAGACCCAGCTTCTTGCAGCTCTGGTTAATGGAGCAAACCGTTGCTAGGGAGGTCAGTAGAATGACTTCCAAAGGAAGTTGGAAGGTTTTCTAAAGCTAAGGCCACCTACCTATGATGGTACCAACCCTAACCCACTTGTAGCTGATGACTGGCTCAAGGAGATGGAGAAGAAGCTTGACCTCACTACTTTCACCGACAATGAGTGTGTTGGAGCTGCCACACACTAGCTCATAGGTGCAGCACGCGCCTGGTGGGATAGTTTCAATGATTCCCATGAGACCCTACCAACATCTCGTGGGATGAGTTTGCCGAAGCATTCACTGAGTATCACATTCCCAAGGGTATCATGGAGGCCAAAGCTGAGGAGTTCCACAACATCAAGATGGGAAAGGATAGGGTGACTGAGTACACTACTCATTTCACCAACCTTCTGTGCTATGCACCTTCCTATGTTGTGAACTCTGAGAAGGAGAAGCTATACTATTATCATAAGGGACTTAACCTGCACATCAAGCTGAAGTTTGGCGGTATTGAGAGTAACACGTTGCGTGCTCTGGTGGATCACTGCATCCAGATCGAGAAGGATCATGCTGAAGCTAGATAGGAGTACAGGGTGAGGAAGCATAAGCCTGAGGAGTCCTTTCATGGCTGTGATCGCAAGAGGTTCCATAGAGATGCACCATCTAGGGAACGCTCTTGCCACAACAGGGATGACAACCCTAGATCGAGTAGGGGTAGTGGAGGCTACACCACCAAATACTCCCGCCCTGCTTAGGATCGTTACACCCGGGACCGTTATGCTTAGGACCACAACACTCAGGACTGTTTCAACCGTTCCCGCTCTATGAATGAACGCCTAGCACAGAACCACTCCGCACCAAGCACTGGAAACTGGAAAGCACCCACGCCAACCCCTATAGGCAGTATGCCTTTCACCTATTTCACTTGTGGCCAACCAAGTCACAAAGCCACTGAGTGCCCACAGAACTCAACTGCTCAGAAGTCTCAGTTCAAGGGATCTGCTACCCATGGATGTCTCAACCATCTAGACGCTGAGGAAGCACAGGCTACCCCTGACGTGGTGTACAGTATGTTTTTAGTTAATGGCAATACTGCAACAGTTCTATTTGACTCTAGAGCAACTTGTTCTTACATATCATCCAAATTTGCATGAGAGCATGACCTGCCTATAACCCCATGTGAAAAGCCTATCATCACCAGTTCACCTTTAGGAGACCTAAAGTGCACCCACATCTATAAGGGAGTGAGTATTACCATTGAGGGTCTTATCTTTAAAGCCGACCTAACCCTGTTACCTTCCACGAACCTAGATGTCATCTTAGGCATGGATTGGCTAACCATTCACCATGGTATCATATCATGTTCACCTAGATACGTCCAAGTGACCCACCCATTAGGCCAAGTTATTAGATATGAACCCCAGTCTGGAAAGTCCACTTCTATCCTATATGCCCTTAAAGCTAGTTCAGAATCACAAAAAGAGGAGAAGACAGTTCATGATGTGCCTGTGGTTAGAGACTACCCTGATATATTCCCTGAAGAATTACCGGGTATGCCACCAGACCGTGATGTAGAGTTCATCATTGATCTTTTGCCAGGAATAGGACCCATTGCCAAGAGACCCTATCACATGTCAGTTGATGAACTGGCCGAGCTCAAGAAATAGCTTGATGAGCTCATCTCGAAGGGATATATCAGACCCAGTGCTTCACCCTAGGGATCCCCCATTCTGTTTGTTAAGAAGAAGGATAGCTCAATGAGAATGTGCATTGATTACTAGAACTTGAACGCAGTCACCATCAAGAACAAGTACCCTCTACCAAGAATCGATGATCTGCTTGATCAGCTTTGAGGTGCCAAGTATTTCTCCAAGATTGATCTTAGATCTGGTTATCATCAGATGAAGATTCAAGAGAGTGACATCCTGAAGATAGCTTTTGTGACTAGGTATGGGCAGTTTGAGTTCACCGTGGTGTCCTTTGGACTCATGAATGCTCCTGCATACTTCATGAACATGATGAATAAGGTTTTCGTGAATGAACTGGATAAGTTCGTGGTAG
Organism: Miscanthus floridulus; assembly: GCF_019320115.1. Lineage (NCBI taxonomy): Eukaryota > Viridiplantae > Streptophyta > Magnoliopsida > Poales > Poaceae > Miscanthus > Miscanthus floridulus. Next base: position 134,648,059 of record NC_089587.1, on the reverse strand, counting down.
TATTCATTGATGACATCCTTGTCTATTCACCCACCATTGAAGAACACGAACATCATCTGAGAACTATACTGGAGAAACTAGCCCAACATCAGCTCTACGCAAAGTTCAGCAAATGTGAATTTTGGCTACAGGAAGTTGCCTTCTTAGGCCATGTACTATCAGCTGAAGGTGTCGTAGTTGACCCGGCCAAGATTGAAGCTATGAAAGAGTAGGATCAACCCCGTAATGTGACAGAAGTCAGAAGTTTCTTGGGTTGGCTGGATATTATCGCCGATTCATTGAGAATTTCTCCAAGATAGCCCATCCAATGACCAACCTTCTGAAGAAGACTAAGGAGTTTGAATGGATGCCCGAGTGCGAGCAAAGCTTCCAGGAATTGAAATAGAAGCTTACCACAACTCCTGTGCTAGCATTGCCTGATATCAGCAAAGATTTCGTGGTCTATTGTGATGCATCCCGTTAAGGACTTGGTTGTGTACTGATGCAAGATGGAAGAGTGATAGCATATGCATCTCGACAGCTAAAAGAACATGAGAATCGTTACCCTACTGATGATCTTGAGTTAGCAACAGTTGTGCATGCCTTAAAGATCTGGAGACACTACTTGATAGGCAACAAGTGTGATATCTATACCAACCACAAGAGCTTGAAGTACTTTTTCACTCAGGAAGATCTAAATGTGAGGCAACGCCGATGGCTAAAGTTGATCAAGGACTATGACCTGGAAATTCACTATCATCTGGGAAAAGCTAATGTAGTCACAGATTCTCAGTCACAAGAGTTACTGTCACACTTTGATCCCTGAATCCGTACCACCGGAGCTTAAGGAAGAGATTGATGATTTCCAACTTGAGATACTACTGCATGGCTTGTTAAATGAGCTCCGCATATAGTATGATCTCACAGATCGTATCCATCAAGCTCAGAAAAGTTGTGAAGAGATCAAATATCTCCGTGGTCTGATGAAACTAGGCTACAAGACCAACCACCAAGAAGATGAATAAGGAACCATCTAGTTTAAGGACAGAATTTGTGTCCCATCCAACCCAGTACTATGAGAGGAAATTCTGTCAGAAGCTCATGATTCCAAGTACTGTATTCACCCTAGAGGTTCAAAGATGTATCAAGACTTGAAGAAACACTTTTGGTGGAAAGGCATGAAGATAGACATTGCGGGACATGTGGCATGGTGTGACACCTGTAATAGAGTCAAGGCTGAACATCAAAGGCCTGTAGGTTTGCTAAAGCCTATTGACGTTCCTGAGTGGAAATGGGAGAGCATATCCATGGATTTCATAGTTGGATTGCCCCGCTCACCGAAAGGCAATGATTCCATCTAGGTGATTGTTGATTGTTTAACAAAGATTGCTCACTTTGTACCAGTTAAGACCAAAACTAATGCCAAAAAATTGGCAGATCTATATGTTGAGCATATTCTCAGACTACATGGAGCTCCCTCTAGTATTGTATCTGATCATAGTCCTTAGTTTGTGTCCCGATTCTGGGAAGCTCTGCACAACTCCATTGGAACCAAACTTGATTTCAGTACCGCTTACCACCCACAGATAGATGGACAGACTAAACGAGTAAATCAAATTTTAGAAGACATGCTTCGCGCTAGTGTACTGAATTATGGCTCTGATTGGGAGAATTGCCTACCCTATGCAGAGTTCTCTTACAACAATAGCTACCAGGCCAACATCAAGATGTTGCCGTTTGAAGATCTGTATGGTAGACCTTGTAAGACACCTTTGATGTGGTCCCAACCAGGAGAAAGATCGTTCTTTGACTCCGCTAAGATTCAAGATGCTGAAGAAGGAGTTGCTCAAGTGAAGGAGAATTTGAGGATTGCTCAAAGTCGATACAAGAGCTATGCTGACAAAAGAAGAAGAGAACTTGAGTTCAATGTGGGAGACTTCGTCTATCTCAAGGTATCCCCGCTACATGGAACTATTAGATTCCACGTGAAAGGAAAGCTTGCCCCTAGATTTGTTGGCCCATACAAGATTCGTAAGAGAATTGGAAAACTCGCCTACAAACTTGAGCTACCTGAGGAATTGGTGGGTGTACATCCCGTATTCCATGTCTCACAGTTACGCAAGTGTTTGAGAGTGCCCAATGAAGTAGTTCCAACTGATACACTTGACATTCAAGATACTCTTGAGTATAAAGAACATCCTATCAGAATTCTAGGTAGAGATACCAAAGAGACCCGAAGCAAAACTATTCCTATGTGCAAGATCCAATGGAGCAACCACACTGAGAGAGAAGCAACATGGGAGAAAGAGTCTGACCTCCAGCTACGATATCCTTACCTCTTCAAAGAGTATGTTTCGCTTTAATCTTGGGGACGAGATTCTATTAAGGGGGTAGGACTGTAACAACCCAAAAATCCACACACCAAAAATCACAACTACAAAATTTTTGTTGTTACCCCATGCAATGTTGAATGACATCTGTAGGAGCCAACCGTAGGTGTTGCATTAGTTGTAAACCAACTAAACAATTTCATGAGCATGGCATGTCATTTGCTAATTATGTTTATTTAAATACTAACAAATAAAATATAGCATACATTGTTAACTCAAATGGTGATTTAGATTTTCATTTGTTTTATGTAATGCCTAACAACTCCTTTAAAGAAATAAACCATAAAGTAATTATTAATCAAACCCAAGAATAGATGCTTAAAGAGAAAACTATTTCTATTTTTGTATAACAAAACTACACCTATTTTTGTTATACAAAATAGCTAAATAAAATTCCTAATATATATAAAAGAATGTTGTGGGCCTCATACCTAAAACTCCAATGAATAAGGTACACCAATTTTGAATTCAAATTCCAAAAATCAAATTTAAATTTAAACAAAGGAGAAGAAAAATAAAAACAGAAAAAGGAAAGAAAGGGGGAAGACCCGCAACTGGCTCGGCCTGCTCGGCCTGATAGCGCTCAGTAGTAGCCGGCCCAGCCAGCCAGCCCAGCTTACGTGTGCGGCAGCACCCGGCCCCGCAAGTAGCCCTGCTTCGCACGTAGGCCAGCCCAACTCACGCGACCAGCCCAGCGCGCTGCTCATGCCCGTGCGCCTTTCGGCTTCACCGCTACCACTGCCACCAGAACCCACGCATCAGTCACACCCCACCATAGTGTTGTCTTCGTCCCCATGCCGGCACCACCTCCGACCGAGACCCAACAAAAGTGACAAGCATGGGCCGGGGTCACGCGAATCGTCTGGCCCTACTCCCTTAGCGCCGCGCCCACGCAACCTCCGTGCTAGCCACCCGCGCCTGTGATACCGTTCGATGCCAACGGCACATCACCAGCCATCCGCCCCGTCCGCCATAGATGGAGCTCGGACCCCAAGGCTATAAAGCAATGCCTAGAGCCCTAGGGATTCCTTAGCCACCGAAGCCGCTTGGTGGCCCAACAACCCGCACCGCACCGAGAGAAGAGGGCTGAGAAGGAGTTCGAAAGAGGGGGAGGCGAGCAGAGAGAGCTCGGAGGCACCGATCACCAAAGTTAGAGTGTCGCCCTAAGCGCCTACCCTGACAATGCACCTTGCCCCCACACCACCACTGAATGCCGCTAGCACCGCTCGGTGAGTCTTTTGGCTGAGACCTCCTCCTAGCCCTTGGACGTCATAGTAGAGCACACGCACGCCGCGCTCATGACACCGCCATCATGGCGCGGCCACCACTTGCGCACCCGGCCACCTCGCCGGACTAGGATGTAGTTATAGCACCACTGTGACTCCCGGAGGGTAGCCGTGTAGACCGAGACCCCATTAGCCAGCCACAGCATCCTGGCCACGAGCACCAGACCTCGGCCGGAGTTCCGCCATGCACCATCACCGCGCACGGACTCCACCACACCCAAAGGTCATCGTCGACACTTTACCCTGTTGCCCGCTAGCCGTATGAAAGGGAACGGGGCACCATGACCCCTAGAACCGCCCCTAGCTGCCCCACCGGCGAGCACCGCCATGACCAAGCCACCGACCATCGTGGCCAATGCCCTGGGAAGCCCTGGCCACCACCTAGACCCCACCACCATGTTCGCCGAGGCCTAGTGAAGCTTTTCCCCACCTTAATTGGACGCCAGCGTCACCGTAAGAGCTCACCGGTGAGCACACCACCAGCGGGAGCGTGCCGGGATGGAAGCAGAGGACTCCCCTCGCAGGCCACACGTGCCTGCACTCGGTGCACATAGACCAAGCCAGAGGAAAGAAGGGTGGACTCGGTCCACTGAAGACCTAGCCAACGGTCCATGGACCATGAACACGAGTTCACCGTGAGTCACGCGGTGTGGGCCGAATGGTGGATGAAGCCCAGTGGAGGCCCTTAGCTACGACGTGGCAGCACCACAGCATGCCACGTGTCTGGGCCGGCTCGGCCCAAATCTAGCCCCGTTTAGGCCCACCAAAGCCCAGTCGAGACCCAACCTGGTTGACCGTTGACCATCAACGTTGACGGTTGACCTGGCCCCACATGTCAGTGACACAGAGACTCCGGACCCACATGTCAGTAAATGACGTCATGACGACGTCACGCGGGTCCCACCTGTCAGTAACAACACAGCCGAGGTGACATCATGCTGACGGCACGATGACGTCAGCAGCCCTGGCCCCACACATCAGTGACTATGAACCGTTGACCATTGACTCACCCATTGACTTTGACCGGACCCACAAGTCAGTGACCCAAGAGCCTCTGGCCCCACCTGTCGGAAACGATGACGTTGATGACATCATGCTAACGTCAAGATGATGTCAGCAGGACCCCACTTGTCAGCTTAGAGCCGAGCCGATGATGTCATGCTGATGTCATGCCACGAGGACCAGTCACAGCGTGACACGTGTCAGCCCAGGATTAATTTAGCCTTTTCCATTTTTAGAGATGATTTAAAATTCAGAAATTCATAATTAATTCATATGACCTCAGAAAAATACGAAACTAAGACCAAAATTCATCTAAAATCGAGCCCTATGCAATGAACCCATATTTGAGTGCATTTGGTTCTTTTGAATTTTCATTGCTCTTTATGCTATTCTATAGACGTCGCTAACGCGACGATAATGCAATCGTTTGTAGACTCGGAGGAGAACTAGACAGATAAGGACTAAGAGTACCGTGAGGAGAATGGAGATGACTACACTGAAGATGCCACATCCCACCCAATCTCGTAGCACCTATTACGCATGGCTAATATAGAACTGCTATTGCTTTACTTACTGTTATAATCAAACAACGATAGGACTTGCATAGTAGTATGCTTACTTGATGGCCTTTTCCTTGACGCAACCTTACCCCAGCATACCCTGCTATTAGGCTAGACACACGCTTACTACTATATTTCATTGCTTATACATCTACTACGCTTATACTAAATGCATGGTGGAAACTGATGTTATCTGGACTATGGGGAGAGTGTTGCGTGTGTGTGACTTGGGTGTGTGGAGGGTGAGGGTTGTGTCGACCAAGTTGGAGTATATGACGAGCTTGGGGCAAGTCTTGCCATGGGGTGCTACCTGGGCACCCCTAGAATGGATACCTGTGGTGGGTAAATGGTACATAAGGTGGTCCTGGGTGTGAACCTGTGATGGGAGGAGCTCGGGATGGAGGTGCTGTGGTGGCACGGTAAATGGAAACCCTGATGGAGACATTCTGGCTTGGTCATCCCTAAGGACTTATTAGTACTCAGATTCACTGGGAAGCCTTATGTACCACTCGCCCTATATGGTGCGGGACGGCCGGACTACTTTGTAGGATATTGCCACTACTGCTAGGTTGATAGCAGACAGTGTAAGGAGGTACGGGGTGCGGAGGATTCCCCCACACCCTTCCAAGACTTCATGGAGACCCTATGGACCCAGCTCATGACTCACAGTTTCAGCCACCCTAGACTAGACTTGGGGTGTACCAGGGCTGAATGGTAGAGTGGCATTATCCTAGGCTAGCAAGCAGCCAGAATTAGCCCAGTTGACGACGGTCAGCGAAGAAGGCAGATCTTGTGGTTATGTGAAACCTCTGTAGAGTGTATGGTTGATCGATCGATACATGTGCCGACTTGTCGGCTATGGACCTTTCCTGGGTTTCGCTTAAACTAGATAGTGAGATGAGTCCTCTTCTTCCCCCGTGAGAGAGTGTCGGACGTAGCCAGGGGCTACGGGCCTTGAGACAGTGCCGAGAGGGAGTTGGCCTATCGATTGAGCGAAGGTATGGTGATGGTGTGGATGGTGGTATATCGATCCCAAGATTGAAACCTGGCTCTAGAAAGGGAATGGGGTGGAATGTGTGTGGGAATGGTGTTAAAACTTGACTATACTATTATATACTTGATATGCTAATACATAGGAAACCCTAGCCTTATAGGTTCCTTTTCATTATATCCAACTTGCATCCAATTTCCACAAAGCAATGCTCATAGGGTGGGAGTGGCTAGTAGAAATTGTACTGATAAATTTTGGCACACAGGTTCTACTGAGGAGTATAGCTGCAAGGAGTTTGATGGTTGAGGGGTTTGTTCCTATGCTCGAGTTTGGTGATCTTATCTTTAAGCTGTTCTGAATGAATGCTACTTTTGATTCCGCCAATGCGGCGATGTAATAAATTATGTAATTCTGCACTATTTGTACTCTGATATTATCGTTGTATGGATGTGGTATTCGACTGGAAATTTGGGTAATATGATCTACAACGGTCTTATTCCACTTTGACTCTATGGATTTCCCTTCATGAAGATCAGGTCGCTTCAACAACAGTTTGCATGAATCCAGTCACGACCAAGGAGTAGACTGTATGAACCTTTTCCATCAATGACGAAGAATGTAGTAAGCAAAGTCTTACTTCTAATTGTCAATTCGACGTTCATTGCCCCCTGGTCTTAGATGCATTACCTCTAAAATCCTTAAGCATTATATTGGTTTCACACAAATCTCCTAGTCCCTTGCCAAGTTTTGCGAAAAGTGGTATAAGGCATAAGATTGATAGAAGCATCTCCATCCACCAACATCTTGCTCATCAGCTTCCTATCAACAAAACCTTTTACATATAAAGCCTTTAAGTGCCGATGTTTGATTGGCTTATCGAATATAGCCTGTTGTATAACTATCACCTTGGCAGTATCTCCTCATATTCTGATTCATCAAAATCTGAATGAATTTCTTAATCTGCTAGAGCTCTAAATTCTAATAGCAATAGAAAAGCTATTTGAATATTAGCCGATGGTTGTCCCCTATTGGCTATTTGTTTAGGACACCACACCTGAGATCTACCAGATGCTTGAGACTGGTCTAGCTCTCTATTCCTTAGGCATTGCACCCTTCTTTTCTAGCTTCTTATCAAACCTCCTAGACACCATTGACCTTTCTGCTAAACATATTCTTCTTCATTATCTTCTTCTCCATACTCAACCCAGTTTTGATCAACAACTTGCTTTCCAAGCCGATCATGAACACTTCTTTTTTTAAGCGCCGATCCATATTATGATAATACTCATCTCGAGCATGGATAGACTGGCGGTTGGCTTGAGATTGCCTGAACTCCCAATATTGCTCACTGCACTCTGGGCAATTATTTCTAGTAGGCAATTTCAAACCTTCATTCCAACAATGTCTGAAGAAAGGACAATTCCAATGTGATTCAGCTTGCTTTCTTTCATACCTCTCCTCTTCTTGTTGACATTGGTATTCTTTCTCCTTTAACCAACGCTAATAATCCTTTTCCTTTTGTCACTGCCATTTATTCAACAAAATCCGAGATGTAACACATGACCTTGTCACCCCATCCCTCGATGTCTCTCCCTATTCATATCGGCTCTTTTGTTGATCACGACGCCTTCTAATCTCTCTATATTCATCAGCTGATATTTGCATCTTAGGATCGACTGTTCCAGTTTCTCTTGATCTGGTTGATGTCAGGACCTTAGCCTTTCCTTTGAGCAACCTAGCATCAACCAAGTTCTGATCTCTTGGGAAAGGATTATCATCAACTTTCATCTTTTGAGGTGTATCAAATTTGAACCTTCCTTGCTGAATAGCCCTCTGTATGTGTTGCCAGAAAACTCTGCACTCATTAGTAGAATGAGAAGTGGCATTGTGAAATTTCCAAAATTTCTTATTCTTCAACTGATTAGGGGGCAACATAACATGATTATCGGGCAACTCGATATGTTCCTTCTTGAGCAAGAAATCAAAGAGCTTATCCGATTTTGTAACGTCAAAATCATAGCTTTGTTTGACTCCTGTTCCCTAAGGATTTGACACCATTACTGCCTTCTTGCCCAAATTCCATTCAGCCGCAGCAATCTCTTCTTCTTCATCGTCCTCATAGCCATCATCAACTGAATATAGATTATAGATTTCGACAACTGTGGTACTTTTCTAGAATCGGGTATCTCTGCGCATATTCTGAAATTGGCTATTGAGTGCTGCCACTTATTGAGCCAACTAACCTAAGTTATCAAACTCTTGTCCCAACAGCTTCTCTCTCCATGTTGGCAACATTCCTTGAATGGCCAATGCAGCTAGCTGATCATCAGTTAAATTCAATGAGAAGCACAAATTTCTGGTCTCTCAAAACCTCTAAAAAAACTTAGTGTCCGATTCACTAGTTCTCTGCCTTATAGTCGTCAAAACGGTGATTTTCTTTTCCCTTGTCCCAGTATAAAAATATGTATGAAACTTATTTTCTAGGTTATCCCAATTGGCAATGGAGTTGACTAGCAGTGATGAAAACCAAGTAAAGGCTGGCACTGATAGAGACAAGGAGAAGAAATGAACTCGATGGGCCTCTTCAATGGATGCTTCACCCAACTATGTAAGATATCGACTGACATGTTCTATTGTGCTTGTGCTATCTTAGCCAGTGAACTTAGCAAACTCTGGGAGCCTATAATTTGCAGGGAGAGTGACCAAATCATACCACTCTAGATATAGGCGTTTGTATGAGAAGGTCTACCCTTTTGGCTTCAAACCGAACTGATTCTTCATCATCTCGGTCACTCTAAGCAACAACTCATCAACATTTGAACTTGAATTTCTCTGCAATTGCTGACCCATCCGTGGATTAAAATTTTGGGTACCTTAATACCCTGGATTTGGAATTATGTGAAGGGCTTGGTAATCTATGCCATAATGATACCCTTGTGGAATCTCTATCTGTTGGGTCCTTTGCTGGTTTGTTGCTTGAAGTCTCGAGTTGTAGATATTAGGATCTATATCTCTACAAATTGTTTGAACTGATGGTGCTATTTTTTAAGCCAACTATAGAATCTGGCCTGATGTGCCAAAATTGATATTTGATTCTAAACTAGCCCCGTCGGCTGTTGCACATGCTGCATTGATGATCTAGGATTATACTATATCTGATTAGTAGTAGCACCTTGAATTTGCTTAGATGAGCTCTGAACTGCCTAGACATCATCATTACCAGCAGGTGCTGCTTCTTGATGGCTAGTACTGGCTTGATTAGTTCCCTAAGTCGATGAATGTGGAATGTTGTAATAAGTCGGCCCAACCTGATCAATTGGATATCCATGAAACACCTCTTTCATGGTGTTGTGGAATGTGTTCAAGAAAACTGCATTATGGTACAATATGGCATCATGAACAGATTTGTTTATAGCCTCCATGAAGAAACGCCTATCTTCAGCTTCATCTGCATCTGTCTGCCCATAAAATAGAACTCTTGGTAGTGGATATTTTTGAACAACTTTATTGTCACATGTCTTGGTGTAGGACAACAAACACTTATTCTAAAATTCTTCTATAGCTTTGCTGATGACATCTTTATCTTCATCAGGCAGGTCTTTGTAAGGCACCATAAGGATGTCATTGTTGTTGTAAGTCGCCATGATGATCATGGGGGCCCACCGTGCGTGCCACAACATGTGTCAGCGCAAAAATGTGTCGATGCGTCGGGGCATACAACAAGCCGGAAGGATCTACATGATGAAGCAAGGCTAGAGATCCGCCTAGCTTCAACGCAGGACTAGTCGACCCTGCAAATTCCTCCCAAGGGCGTGCCAGTCAATTTGACCTATAATTGACAAGAAGAGAAAGTTTATTAGTAATTTAAGGTGGAACATGCTGGTGTGTGGCGCTTCGGGAGCAGCCATTGTTAGCCCACTATATCCATAGGACGGAGATGTTTGACCACTCACTAATGTTGCCGAGCATGTACTAATGATGCCAACCATGAACTATCGTTGCCATCCCTCTGGTCATAGTGTTTGGTCAGACAACGTTAGTCATGGTCAGCAGCGCTAGTGAGTGGTCGACAACACCTGTGATCCAATGGGCCAACAGCCAGATGAGAAAAATGTAAGTAAAATCATCAGCTAGATGAAATATAACCAGTATGAAGCATTGAGCCAATGATTCTGATGAGAAAGGATATAACATGCAAACAAATCGACTGCCTAGTGCGAACAGTCCTACAAACGCTCTAAATCTAATCCACTATCATCAATAGTGAGGTTCGACCGGATCGATGCATCTATGATGATGATAACAAACTAAATCCCAAGAATTCACAAAACCATCCATACCTTGCTAGGTTTCTAAAAGACATGCAATATCTGTGAAGGCACAAGCGAATCGGCTAAACGACCCGATTCTAGTAGAAAAAGGGTCACAACATGTGAACAATCGACTATTCAATACGAGCAGACCTATCAACTCCTCAAACCTAACCTATCATCTTTAATAGTGGGGTTCGACCGGATCGATGACAGCCATAATAAAGATAACAGATTAAATCTTTAAAGAAAATAGATCTACTCATATTTAACAGGATCATGAAGACATACTATGAGCATAAAGTGCAGGCGATCGGCCATTTAGCCGATGCAGGCCTAGCAAACAGCTAAGGTCACGCCTGATCGGAAATAGATCTACCAACTAGCATCCTCCAATCTAAAGTGCCGTCAGTGGGGATCAACCGGATCGCTGCAACCATAATAGCGAACTATAGACCAGATTTAACTAGCTAGCAAACATCTTCAATAGCATACGTGCCTTAACCGCATACTATGCACAATCAAGATCGAAGTAGAACAGCTGATAAAACATAACTCATCGCTCAAAGTAAGAAACATCATGTTGTAACAAAGCAAACGATGGACTAAAAGGATATAAGGCCGATCTAGATCGATCTTGATCGGGCAGATTGATGTTGCTGAAAAAAAATAATGATAATAAGAACATCAGCAAGATCGGTAACTTAATGAGTCTACCAAAAGGATGTCACTCTTAGGTAGAGCCGATAACTTGACCTTGATCTTATTCAAGTAGTGGAGCTCGACTGGATCGATACAGCCATACTTGAACTAGATAAAAGTCGATAACTAGCTTATACTAGAGTTCGCAGTGGAGGTCAAACCTAACCGATGAAGCCATACAAACCAAAGTATAAGCCATGACGGTACTTACAAACAAGCCGAAGGTTGGCCGGACCGATGCAGCCCTGCTTGTTGAAGAACTCGGTGAGATCTACACTACTCCTACTCCTAAGGGTTAGCACGGAGCCAAAAAAAGTAATTTGTATTGATTCATTGGATGATCCTTTTACAATAGCCGGGGTCTAATATTGATACCCGGAACCTAAGCATGAATCCTACTTAAGTATGACTCATTACAATCTCTAGCATAAGATAAAGCATTCCTAATTTAAGATAACTTGGACCCTAATCTTTCTCTTTTGAAGAGTCTGACATGTTTTTCCCGACGCCAATCGTAGCTTTTTGTTGTTATCTGCTGGCGTCATCTGAAGAGAGCCAATTCCAGTGCTATATTTGAATCAGCTGATATCGACCCTTATGCAATCGATTCCTTGATGACACGATATTGGAAGCTTTGAGTTCCTGCATTCTTCTTCCCAAATTTTGGTGTAAACAGGTTCGAACCGCCTTTGGAAATATAGTCTCTAGAGGCAAGCCAAAACATCATCCGCCTCTAGAAATCATTTTATAGACAAATAATGTTTCTAGAGGCCGTCCAAAACTTCATGCACCTCTAGAAAATGATTTCTAAAGGATGTTTTGGGCCACCTTTAAGAATGGATTTCCATGGGCACTTGCAAAATAATTGAAATTGTTCGATTTCTAGAAGCCTTGCACAGATGCGGTTGACACGCCCACCTCTACAAATCATTTCTAACCACCTATACAAATCATTTTGATAGTAGTGTTTTGGTATAAAAAGTATGTCTTATTACTCTTTAAGAGAAATGCATAGGTTCTTAGTTGTTAACTTAATCACTTCACTATTTTTATTGTACATTGTTCGATCCACAACGTATCTATACACTGGTATTTTTTTTATAAGGTTTGTACCCTAGTATTAATGATGAGAGCGCGATATGAGCATGCAGATTTCTTCATGGATGGAGTATCGTTAACATGATAAAATATATCGACATGAAATGAAGGCAATACCAACAAGTTCCTAGCTTTAAGGAGGTGTTGGAAAATATTTGGCACAACAAACATCAAAGAAACAAGCAAAAAAAAGTTGATAGTGTCTGCCCAGACCAAACCGGCATGGCCGGTTCCACTACTCCAAACTGGCTAGGCCAGTTTCACTGCGTACCATGGCCAGCCCCTATGCCCAGCCTGAGGAAACCGGCTAGGTCGGTCTCCCTACCGAGTCCGAACCAATTTGGTCTAAATCAGTTTTGAATCTATTTTGACCAGGAATCTTGGAGAACACATTTTAGACTTGTTTCCTACTAGGATAAGACCACACCCTCTATATAAATGAGAAGGTCATGGCCGATTGAGTATTCAAACTTCCAATTGTCAAAAACACAACACATACCCCTCTTTTGCCATACTTTTCTCTCTACCTTGCTATTTGTTAGATCTCCTGATGAGATTTGGTGGTGTTCCTGGTGACCTTATCGATCCTAGGTGTTGGGGTTATGACCCTAGGATGTCTCAAGGCACCGATTAGTTGGCAGGCCACGAGGCCTGTGACTCATCAGATTAACAATGGCTTGAACGACCAAGGTCTAGCTAGGACGAGCACGCCAAACCAATGCCTAGCCACGATCCCTTCTCCTGCCTTAGCCACTGAAAGATGTGCAACCTCTCCCCATCAGGACCCCTGGGTAGGACAGGGAGAGGTCGAGCATAGCTTAGTATGCTTTCTCTAACAGGAGCAGGCGTGCCGCGCTGACCCTGCAAGGACCGATGTGATAGCAATCACCTCGGTCTGGTCAGACACCATCCCTGTGCCACGTCGCACCAATAAGACAACACCGCACAGCGGTGGCAATGGGTGTGAAACCAATCGTCTAAATACAGACTGACAGGACACGCGTATAATCCCACCCACTACAGGATGGGATCCATGACAAGGGTCACAACCTAGAGACCTCCCAGGCAGGTGGGGCACCCCGACCCCAAAGATCAGGATTGTGGCCCTAAGCCCACAAAGCAACCAGGTAAGCAACGACCTAGGGTGGCTACCTACTGTGGGTACGATACCCCATGGAACCTAGAGACAACGGCAAAGACCATGATAGATGCCGCATTGCACAGGACGGTTGACGAACCACCAAAGTGCCTACAGTGCCCGCCACGTCTGGCATAGTAGCATCATGTCTCGATCTGCCGCAACGTGGCCACAAGACCATGACGATAGCCATGCCTAGACGGACACCAAAAAATGGCGTAGCTTGCAAGCCAAGTTAGCTAGGACCTCCCTCAGGCTCATGACCCTTCGGTCGAGAGAACCTCCTCTTTATAACAAGCCCTGTCCCCGAACTCTATATAAGGACAGCCAGGGCACCCATCATAGGGACATTCTCATTCTCCATCCTCTACCATTCACCATAGCAGTAGGGCTCCTGGAGCTTCTCTTTGGGCTGCCCCTCGTCTAGCATAGGTTCTACTACCTCTTTTGCCATTCTTGCACCCCCCAATGTAAGAACTTTAGAGCATTCAAGCAAGAAACACGCACTCAACCTTCTCTCAGATTAGACGTAGGGCTCCAGCCTGAACCAATATAAATCCTTGTGTCTATTGGATGCTACCATCGTATTCCTAGAGCAGTGTGACAATCGTATAAATTTACTAGTCCAGTTTATGAAACACCGACACTAGGACACCCTCCATGTGCTCCTCCCCGACAAGTCTTCCCAGGAGGTTCATGAGTCTACCATGTGAAGAACAGTTTCAACATCGGTCTAACCGTCCCCTCGGTCGGTTTTGTCGATCCACTGCGTTCTTATTGTGATCTAGGGTCTTTGCAACCTTCGGGTGCTAGCCCCTTGCTAGTGTGTGACCCAATCGGCGTCAACAAGTACACATCATTTTTTTAGAAATGGAATTTTTATTCCGGCCTCTACAAGAGGTTTGCACACAACCAATTCTTATTATAACTTCAAAACACCGGTTATAATTTAAAAAGCTCACAAAAATCAAAACCAAGCAATCGAGCGCCTATCTAAGCACTAACTCTTTTAAAAGATAACCACCCATGCTTGGCGAAGACCTCCATAGCTAAAGTCTCCAATGTGCGACATGCCCACTTCACATGTGATATGTTGCTCTCCTTTTGTAGGATGTTTCATAAACGAGTCCAATAAGTTGCCCTGAAAATAACCTACAAATAAGAGTATAATCTTTTTTTGTCAAAAGTCACATCATTTCTACAAAGCCAAATAGACCATAAAACTACACTTGTTCCCACGCAAATTAGAGAATGCATATGCTAGCCTGTTTGTTGAAACCACACTCCAGATAAATCTTCTATATCTATAGGAAGTTGCAATCCAAATTCCATAGTAGAAACTCTCTAGACAAATCTCACAACATGATAATCAAAAAACTATGTTGGATGGTTTCCTTGTTGTCACAAAAACAACATTGATCATCTCCTTTCCAACGTCTTCTTAATAAATTGTCTTTCGTTAAAATTACCCCTTTTAGTAAGAACCAAATGAAAACCTTGATTTTAAGGGGTATTTTAAACTTTGATATTGATTTGTTTAGAGGCAAAGGCAAGTTGGTTCACAAGATGCTCATACATTAATTGTACGGTGAAAGATCCTAGTTTTGAAAAACTCCACTTAATGGAATCTCGTTGGTCATCTCGATTGCACAAATGAATCCTCATAACTAGCTCATTCCATTTAAGTCGATTTTCCCCAACTAATGCTGTTCTAAAAGAGATATTAAGGGGTGTAGAACTAAAAATAATAGCTACTGAAATGTGTTTCTTTCTACAAATGTTGTATAGAGATGTGTATTGTTCTTTAAGAGTGAACCATCTATCCTCCCAGAATCTAATCTGTGTACCATTATGAAGGTTATTAAAAGTAGATAGATGAAGGAAGCGATCTTTGAACTTCATATGGCATGACAAAAATGTGAATCTCCTAGTTTTCACTTAACTTCACCAATGGTTTTATTTTTTAGGTACTTCTTCCTAATTAAGAAGCCATTTCCAAAGCCCATCTTCATTAATTAACTTATATAGCCATTTACTAAGTAAGCAAACATTCTGGGTTTCAAGATTCAAGATTCCTAGGCCACCTTGATCCTTTGGTAAACAAAGAATTTCTCATTTTGTTAGCCTATATTTTTTTCTTATGGCAATCACCTTGCCAAAAGAAGGCAAACCTATAGAAGTCTTTCTTAAGAATGCCTTTTGGTACTTCAAAGAAAGAAATCATAAACATAGCAATGCTACTTAATTAGAATTGAGTTAATTACGACTAGTCTTCCACAATAGGACAAAAGCTTTCCTTTCCAACTACTCAATTTCTTCTGGAACGGTCTTCAATAGCAAGGGTGTTGCTAGCTACAAGGTACAAGCTAGAGATACAAAACTATTCGGACCTATAGAAGTCTTTCTTAAGAATGCCTTTTGGTACTTCAAAGAAAGACATCATAAACATAGCAAGGCTACTTAATTAGAATTGAGTTAATTAAGACTAGTCTTCCACAATAGGACAAAAGCTTTCCTTTCCAACTACTCAATTTCTTCTAGAATGGTCTTCAATAGTAAAGGTGTTGCAAGCTACAAGGTACAAGCTAGAGATACCAAACTATTTCAAGCAATAACGCTTGTAGCTTGGTCTCAGTTTAGCGTGTTGGGAAACAAAATTTACCGCCGAAAAAATTCTTAAGGAAAATTATACTTTTTCTCAAATGTATCACAAAGCTACTATTTTGTGACTCAATTTCATAAAACTTCACTTTTATTGTCTTCTTTTTGTCACAAACTACGCTTGTACTGACATTTGTATCTACTTTTTTGTCAATATGTATCAGAATATTATCCTTTCAAATAAATGGTTTCATGAAAAAGCAATAATATAAACGTTCTTTTGCAATTCAAGGTCATAAAATGTGCAGTTTACGATAGGAAATACAGTAAAAGATGTGTAAAATATAATAAATCTGAGAAGTGTAGTTTGTAAAATGTAAAGTACTCCCTCCGTTCCAAATTATAAGACGTTTGACTTTTTTCACCCCAAATTTGATCACTCGTCTTATTCAAAAATCTGTGCAAACATAGTCAAATTTAAGTCATTCTTGAAGAACTTTTATTAATAAACCAAGCCACGACAAAAGAAGTGATATTTTGTATAAATTTTTGAATAAGACAAGTGGTGAAACTTGGTGTAAAAAAATCAAACTCTTATAATCTAGGATGGATTGAGTACTTATCGGAAAATATAGTTTTGCTATATTTTATACAATTGTAATGTAATTCAAAGAATTTACCCTAAAAAGCTAACCCTTTCTGGGAAGAAAAAAGAGGAAACGTACTGTTTTTGCAAATTCTGCCATCAAACGAAGCCAACGTCCAGCATTCCTTTTCAGACACCAGATAAGCTTCCGTCTCCAAAGCCCAAACTAGTCATATACGTAATTATTGCCTATATTTTTCGAACGCCTAATGCCTAAACCGAAGAATGCCAAAAACAATAAGAAAACCAACATGACCAGGTCGAAATTCTTATGTGCTGGGAACAAGTCCGAATCGTCTTATATAAGTAGTAGTATAATCAGCTGCACCGTGTTTTTGCTGTCAAAATGCACGACAAATTAAATTACACAGGTAGCTCGCATATATTACAGCCGTGTATTCTAATGATTACAGCTGTCTATTTGAATCAGCCAAAGCACCACAAAAATTGTTAGCAATGGCACTTCTCATCTTGCAGCACACCTATTTGCGCTGAATTACAGGGAGGTAGACACCCTCAGCTGCCAGCCAGAGGTTGTCTGGGCGTTTGTCACCCACACCGCATACCTGTGGAAGCAGGCAAAAAGAAAAATATGACATATTGATTAAACGTTTTACATAATTCTGGGAGTAACGCCTACAGTTCTTAGTAGCATGGATGGCAAGTAACACAAGACCATGTCAAACCCACCTCTTGCTGCCCACCAGCAATGCGCGTGTACTTCCTATCATGGCTGTGCAGATAACCACCAGTATCAACATGCCGCAACCTAATTCTCTGGTCTTGCCGCCATGTTTTCCCACTGCCCTCAACCTCAAGCCTAATGATAAAATAGTGCAACAGTAGCAAACTCAGTGTTATCAAGTCAATGGATACAGCAATAGCTGACCTAATTAAATTTGTAGCAGAAGTACAGACCTCCAGTAGTCTCCAGTATCTGACTCATTCTCACCACCAAAGCAACTAACCTGAAGGTACATTTACATACATGTAACATAATGATGTCTTTAACGAACAAAGATGTGACACCTGACGGCAAGACAATTGTATCCAAAGAAGGAAAATATCCATTTGACAAATGCTGCCATCAAATCTGTGTTCTAACTTATAAATTCTCAATAGAGACAACAAGGGCGTACCCAGTGCAGAGAGCTCCCGCTCTGTGCGGGGTCTGGGGAAGGGTGTCAATGGCAAGCCTTACCCTCGCCTGTGCAATGCGAGGAGACCGCGACTCGAACCCGGGACCTTCCGATCACAGGCGGTAAGACTCTACCGCTTGCATGAGGCCCGCCCTTCTCAATAGAGACAACAAGGAATCAAAAATCATATTCAGTGGAAAGTTTCAAAAGAGGTAACAAACTTTTTCCAAATCTCAAAAACACCATTTTTGTGAATTACTCTGTTTCACGAGGGATGTTGAGGTTGTAGAATAACTCAACTATTTTTCTAACCTGAGAACTATATTTAGCTAAAACCAATATACTTCAGTAAAAGGTTATCTGTGTATAAGATCTGCAAGCATTCCACGAAAGTAGATAAAAGATCAATTCACTAACCTCCAGATTTCCAGTGATGGGGGAAGCATGCAAGTGGCTGTGTAGCCACTTTCTAGTCCTCATATGCTGAAGCCTTATAGTTGTTCCATGTGTTATGGGATCACCTTGTTTTGCAGATGAATCTGGTTGACGTCTCACTATCTGCATAACAAAATGTATCATAATCGTAGGTTGTCAAGAAAACTTGGAACCTTGGATCAGAACTTTAACCATGAGTTACATCCATACTCCCCCCGTTCCAAATTGTAAGACGTTTTGCTTTTTTGATACATAGCTTTTGCCATGCACTTAAATATACACTATGATCTTCAGAGGCACCAGTGCATTGTGGAATCCTAAGTTGAGATATCAATGTGAGGAGAGGTAGAGTAAGACCGAAGCTGACATGGGGGGAGGCAATAAAAAGAGATTTAATGGGTTGGGATATACCTAGAGATCTTTGTTTAGATAGGAGTGCTTGCAAAGCAGCTATCGACATGCCTGAACCGTGACTAGGGGCTTATGTTAGGTTTCAACTCTAGCCTACCCCAACTTGCTTTGGACTAAAAGGCTTTGTTGTTGTTGTTGTGTCATCGTCGTCGTCTAAATACATAGAAAAAGCAATGCATCTAGAAAAGCAAGAGCATCTTACAATTTAGAATAGAGGGAGTAGAAAATTAATAAAAACTATGTCCTGCCAAGAAGCAATTGAAGAAAAATAACAGCGCATCACAGACATCAAAATGCCCTGTAACTAAATGTTATTCATACTATGCATATTTTCTTTAAGTTAAAATTAAAGAAAGACAAAGAAAAATTGATAATCTCCTTTCTGTATTGTTCACACAATGTTTCCTTTTTAAATTGCAGAACTCAAGGCATAGCAAATAAAACAGTCCACACATGATTAAACAACAGGTTTCTTTGATTAACTGCAAGCCTCAGCAATTAATTTAAGAATGATTTTGCTAATTCTTATAGGCCTGTTTTCTTATCATAAGTAACTCGACTAGCATGGACAATGGATTGTGCACAGATCTGTTGTGTTTTCAGTGGATGTTAATAGGATGAAATAAGAAATGTAATTTGTGCTAAAGGGGAAAAGCTAGATGCCAGAACAAGTTAAGTGAACGTGCAGGGCTTCAGCTGCTAAGCAAATGATGATATTGATTTCATGAGTGAATCAGAGACATGCATACCCAGTAGCTATTGGCGTCATCGACGTTGGGGAAGCTGGTGACCGACTGCTGGCCGCTGCCAGATCCATATGGCACGTCGTGAGAATGCAGCCGAAACTTGGTCGTCTCATGCATCAACTTGATCACTGAGCCGTAGGTTATCTATCCACAAATAAGGGAAACAGTCATATCACTCGCCTAATCCACCAAGCACGACGGTGGTGAAGAAATCAGTTAGGCACCAAGTCCCCCGTTCCCCAACCCCAATCCGAAACGCGCAACACCTATCCAAATACAGACCCCGCGCGAACACAAAAATTAAAACGCGGATGAGGAGGTGCGAAACCTCGACGACGGTATCCGGGTCGGCGGCGTAGGACTGCGCCGGCGCAGCCTCGGGGAGGTCGAGTCCGAGGTAGAGCAGAAGCGCGAGCGCGAACGACGCGGCGGCCATCGCCAGCAGCAGCGCGAGGAACCAGGTCCTCTGCCAGAAGGGCAAGGCCTCCTGCTCTTCCGGGCCCGCGCCGCGGCGCCTGATCCGCTCGCGCGCGAGGGCGCCGGCGAGGCTGGTGGTCGCCCCCGCCTCCGACGGATTCGGCTGTTGGTCGGCGAAGGCGGCGCGGCGGCGGGAGAGGCCCTGCGGCGGCTGGGTCGCGGACGGCGCCACCGCGGCAGCGGTCGTGGCCTCGAGGAGGCAGTGGGCGGGGCACAGGAGCTTCTGGAAGGCTCGCTTCAGAGCAGGGCTCTCCGCTTTGAGCACGCGAGGAGAAGGCGACTAGCGCTCCGCGTTTGAAAAGGTTGGGCGTTGGCAGGAAGAATCACAGGCTTACAGCGATGACCACGACGGCATGTCAGATGTAATAACTTCCAATGACATGTGGGATCTTGGTTAAAGTTAGGTCAATGGGCCCCGTGGTCATTGTTGTGAGCGGGGAGGGCTAATCGGACGGAGTACGTACAAAGGAGTGGGTGGCTGGGTGCGGCGGGGAGGAGCGGTTTTCGCGGCCACGTCTGGCGAGGTGGTGTCCGGCCAATCAGGAAGCGACAGCGTGGCTGCGGTGGTGACCTGGTAGGAGGCTACTGGTTGGCAAGCCTGCGCCCTCGTGGCAGTGGCTTTGACGGGTCTGAGCGCCTGAGCTGAGCAGTTCGGTTTTTTACTAGTGTAGGATTTAGTAGTGCGCTGGTCTACACCGTGTATGCTGTGCCAAGGGCTGGATAACGAGTCATGCGGTCACGCCTCGTCTGGCTCGGCTTGGTTCGACCAATTTGTTTCGTAAGGACATTAAATACATTGACACTATATTAATTAAAAGATATGATAAAAATTTCATATAAACATTGACAATTTTATGGGGATAAAATTCTTGTGAACTGTTTCTAAAATATGAGTATATTAAAAATTAAACCATAAACTCTCCATTGATACTAGACTAAGAAGATACTCCCTCCATTCTGCAATATCTAATACCCCTATATAGCAATCATTTCTGATATGTGTATTTGGATGGGCATGCCATCGATGTTAGTCACCACATCATTTTTTTACAATAAAAAAAATCAGTGCTCACATCCCTCTTTCACAGTTAAACATGCAAACATGCAGTACAGTATTTTCCATTAAACAAATCAAAGAGGACCCCATAATGATCCCGTTCGTTGGTCTGAAACTTAGCTGAAAAACATTGTTCCGGCTGAATTGTTGGGAGAGAAAAACAATGTTTCAGCTAAAAAAAAAGCCTAACAAATTGAATATAGAGTAAGCCGAACACGATCAATATGCATTTCGCTCGGCGGCAAACACCACTTAACGCCAATTTTACGCAGACAAAAGCAAACTAAAATGTCAAACTATTGCCCAGCGCCATTTGTCGAGTATGTAGGAAATAAAAGCCTGGTAACATCTCGTTGCTTTCATTTGAACCATTCACCTCTCATCCATCTCATGCCAATAGACTTAAACACACTACCAGTACAGGGAGGAGAGGAGGTGCCTGATCTTAACAAGTCCTGCCGAACATGAAGAGGATCAAGATGTAGTGGCTGCAGTTGAAGTTGGAGAGCTGATCACTTTGGTCTCTATCTAGATCAGAATGATAAACAAGCAGAAATTCATCAAGGTAAGCACATCTGTTTGTATCCAAAACTGAGCGAACTAGTTCTAACCTCTCTATCTCCTAAAATTAGAATGTTGGTTTATTTCTCCCTCCTAAAATCACAAGCAATATCAGGGAACTTAGTTATTACTACTATTTTTCACATGAAACTCTTGTGTACCAGGTGTTCTCTATAGCCTCTCTCTCTCCCAAATTAGTACATGCTACTTTCCTCTCTGCTTAAATCACTAGGAACATCTGTGAACTTTTAGTGTACACCTCTCACCTGAAACTCTTTTGTAACAGGGCACCTTTGTATACTCTATGTCAGTGTTTTGTCGACCAACTAGTAAATTTGTATGAATGTCATGCTGCTCCAGAAAGACGATGATAGCATCCAAAAGACACAAGGAATTATACTGATTCAGGCCGGAGCCCTACGTCCAGTCTCAGAGAAGAATGTTCTGAAATTCTTACAATGGGGTATGCAAGAAGGGTGAAAGATGTAGGAGAGTGTTGTCTATGATGCTAAAGATGAATCCTATGAAGATGTCCCTACGAGGGGTGCCCTGGTTGTCCTTATATAGAGTCCGGGGCCATGCCACGTACAAAGAGATAGGTTCTCCCGACCGAGCGGTCGTGAGCCTGAGAGAGGAAAACTAGCTAACTTAGCAAGCAAGGAAGGTCATCTTGCCGAACATCCGAGCATGGTCGTCGTCATGGTCTTTGCCCACGTCGCAGTATGGGTGGCATGGTGCTACTGTGCCAGCTGTGTCGGCACTATTGGCACGATGGTGGTTCGTCATCGCCTCCTGATCTCCTGGGGGGCGTCGTACAGGAGTTGGTAGCCACCCTAGGTCATTGTTTGTCTTGTTGCTCGTGGAGCTGGTGGCCACGATCCCAAGCTCTGGGGTCCTGGCCTGCATTGGTTTGGATGTCTTTGAAAGTCAAGGCCGTCCCATAGTGGGTGGGACCATACGCCCATCCGTCGGGCCATATTTGGACGGTGGTTACCATACCTATTGTCACCGCCTGGCGGTCCTGTCTTGTCTGTGGCGTGGCACAGGGATGGCGCGTGCTCCGAGACGGCTGTCCCCTCGGTTCTGGCGGGCTGAGCAGGTGTGCCTATCCTTGTCAGGGTAGGCGTACTTGGTGAGTGTTGACAGAATATCATCGGCAGTCCTACGAGGGGTATCCCACGAAGGTAGATTGATCGGCAGAGGAGCGTGAGATCAAGAACAAGAAGGCAACAGAGACACACGGGTTAGACAGGTTTAGGCCGTCAGTATGACGTAATACCTTACTCATGTGGTCTGTTGGTT
Source organism: Miscanthus floridulus (assembly GCF_019320115.1). Lineage (NCBI taxonomy): Eukaryota > Viridiplantae > Streptophyta > Magnoliopsida > Poales > Poaceae > Miscanthus > Miscanthus floridulus. The sequence goes on along the minus strand of NC_089587.1, from coordinate 134,625,228 downwards.
TGTATTATCGTATGATATTGCGTGCGTTTGGAGGGGGTCCCTGCCCGCCTTATATAGTACGGGGAGCAGGGTTACAAGTCGGTTAGATCTGAGAGATAACCGGAAAGTAATAACTGATTACAGGAATCTTGGGATCATACATATCCTAACAGATCTCGTAGTATCTTCAAGATATCTTCCTGATGTCTTGCGGGAGGCACCGAGCAGAGTCGTGCCCCGCAAGGCTTTGTCTTGTGGGCTAGGCCACCCCTAGGGGCGCAGCCCATGTGGCCTGCCGTGGGTATCCAGGGTCATACACCCTATAGCTTGTCCCCGAGCGCCTTGTACTTGCTGTGCAATGCCATCTTGAGCTCGTCCGAGTAGGTGCAAATAACGTCGAGCAGTCAAACTCATGGTCCAACCACCGTGATGAATTGTCGAGCAGTGTGAACCGTCGCCGAGCAGCGTGAACCATCGCCGAGCAGCATGACCTACCGTCGAGCAGCGTGACCTATCGCTGAGCAGTGTGACCCAAGTACGGCTTGCCATAAGGGTGTAAGGAGCTCAAGTTCAGAATCAAAAATTTCTTCACAGTCGACCAAGTGTGCCCACTTAGAGTCCAAACAAAGTAGTAGGAGTCAATCTTCTTCTATAGGCATGTAGTCTTCGAGGAAAAATCCCGCACACTCATCGCGAGGTGAAGTGTGCCCACTTAGTCCCTAAGCCTAACAGTAGATGATGTAGTCATGTGGTGCCAGGGTTAGAAACTAGAAGAATAGTAGAAAACCAGCCGAGCAGGCAGCCAATCCCTGGGTGTGGCCCAAAAAGAGACAAAGCACATTCACCGCAAGGTGAAGTGTGCCCACTTAGTCCCCGAGCCTGATAGTAGGTGACGCAGTCATGTGGTGCCAGGGTCAGAAATAGAAAAATAATCAAAGACCAGCCGAGCAGGCAGCTAGTCCCCGAGCTGCAAGCGGAGACATCGAAGAAATCAAACCACAGAGACATTGGTAGCGGCAAGTTTCATAGTATGCCGCGTTTAGCCCTATAAAGAGAGGGCGCACCCAGGCTTCAAATTCAAAGGGGAGACCGACGGTACCCGAGAGAGGCCAGAAATACTATCCAGGAACGTCATTGAAGAGTGGACTGTCGAGCTATTTGCTCCGCTTGCCTCATTCAGATTGTTAGGGTACACAAAGCCCTTTAACTGCAAGAATCTGCCTCCTTAGGTGAATATCCCAACTATGTGTTTCCGAGAAGTTTTTTATTTTGTCATTGCCGAGCAATAGACTGATCCACTCATGTGAAGATCCATTCGCAGGACAAGGCAGTGTATTTCTCAGTCGTGCCAAAAAACGATTGGCCATTGGTAGTGGATGCACGACCACTAGCTCAACCCAAAGAAAGCTCCATTGGTGTTTCCTCAGAATTCAGAGGTATGGATGTTGGTCGGACAGAGAGTCCTCCCCTAGTATCGATAAAAATCCGGGGGAAGAGGCCGGCGACAGATGAGCTGGCCCAGAAGAAGAGGAAAACAACGGCTACTGCTCCCCACAAACCAGGTGGCATCTCACTTGGCGATGATTAGACCAATCGAATACGAAGGACCGTGGTGTTCGATTGGTCCGACAACGATGAAATTCTAACGGATCCTCCCTCGAGCACGAAAGAGCCTCCATGTAGCCCATGTGCGGGGGAACAACTCGGGGTAGGCGAAGAAGTCCATGAGGCGCCGGACGAGGAATGTCCCCGAGCAGCGGGCAGCACTGTTCACCTAAACGGCCGTTTAGCCTGTTTACACACCGTTTAAACGCTACACGATGGTACACCATTTCCGTTTAATCGGTTGTTTTGACCATTTAAATGGCCGTTTTTCCCGTTTAAACACTCGTTTTGCCCGAATAATGGGCTAAACGGTAGGTGACCGACTGTTTACTGTTTAGCGTTTAGGATAACACTGGCGGGCAGAGGGAATTTCTACGTAGCAGATGATGGAAGTCCCTGCAGGGCGAGCAACGGAAGTCCCCGAGCAACAAGCGGAAGCGGACCCAAAGCAGCAGGCGGAAAGGGCCCCAGAGCAATAGGCAGAAATGAGGTCGACCAAGGAAGAGCCGAGAATTCCCCCACATAGCATGGGAGTCGACCCCATAGCTACGCCTAGAGGCTCGGGCAGGCATCGCCGATTCAAGAAATTGAACCGTCAGACCAAACCATAAGTGTCCTTGTGTTGAAGTTACTTTGCTGTATTTTCTTTACTCTCTGTGGTGACTGAATAATTGATTTGATACAGTGCAAGGTGAATGACAGATCTAGCCCCGCCCACACAGACTGAGCAGCAACTAGAAGCTAGCCCCGGAGCGGGGGAGATGCCAGTAGACCCCGTCCTAGAGTCCTCGAGTGCTCGGGAGCACACGGGGGAGCCAATCGCTGCCCCTGGTGGGCTTGGTGGCAGCGAATGACTGTCTACAACGGCGAACGAGTCGGCGACAGCACCTTCGGCAATGGCAGAATCTAGAGCGGAAAAGCTTTTGGCACCGAAGGAGCAGACGGCACTCCCCGATGCTTCGAAGGGCATGGTCAGACCCGCTATCCGGCCACCAAGCCCCTAGGTGGTGCCCCTGGTTGCAACAAAGGAGGACGAGGTGGAGGAGATCATGCATGACGAACCTCGACCCCAATTAGTCCAGATCCTCCGAAAGCGCGGTGATAAAATAGTAATTATCGAAGAGGAGGACACCACCAAGGAATTCAGGAGACTGGAGACTACCCTTACCGGTGTGATGAAACAGATCAAGGTTAATACTGCGTCTGGAAAGGTCTTGTTTTTTTCGAATTGGATAACGATACTGTCATTGTGCATTTGAAAGAAATAACTCGAGTTGCCGAGCAGCGCTGCCAGCTGGTAAAGCGAATGGAGCCCCTTGCTGAGGAGAACGAAAAACTCAAAGAGGCCAGGAACCTCTTGGAGAAGAATATCTAGAGGGCCCAACACGAACGAGACCTTGCGGAGTCCAACACGCGGGACCTGGAATACCAGAAGGAGGTCCTGACCAAAAAGCTGGCTACTATGTCCAAGCAGGTGTGGAGCCAGTCCGAGCAGCTGGCCGCTGTCTCCGGCCAACTGAAAAGTGCTTCCGAGCAGCTGGAGAGGAAAACTGAATAACTTAACAGTGTATCCAAGCAGAAAGCAGGTATGGTATATCAATGAATGTACTTTTGTATTGCTAAACAACCACATTTTCAGTGATAACTGTTGCGCTTGTAGAGCAAGATGCTGAGCTCGGCCAAATGCACAGGCCATCAATCAACTTCGCTAGGAGAAGGCAAAGGAAGCAGAGCAGGCGGACAAACTTGCTGAGGAGCTAAAAGGTGAATTCCTCCTTATCGGAATTACTATTGAAATAGCTTCCTTATATGATGGATTATTGTAACGCTTGCAGGCTATCATCATAAAGCCAAAGCACAGTTTGACGTGCTGGTGCAGGAGGCCAAGGTCCAAAAGGAGAACTTCGACACTGTAATCGTCGCAATTAAGCCGGTGCTTGACTGCATTGACCTAGAACCGGCCACTCAGCGCGATGGCAGGCGGCAACGTTCAGACACCATCATCCAGAGGTGCAAGGCAGCATGGGAGAACTTCAAGATCTTCAACCGTGATGCCATTATGACCGTCGCTACTCATGTCCTCATGGTTGTTCGGTCCCATTACCCAACCATCGACCTTCAGTCAATAGGGGGTGGGTTTGCCAAAGGACTGAGCGATGCAGAGACCCAGCAGCTGGAGGATGAGGAGGAGGATGCAGCGAAGATGCTAGCCGGAGATATAGATCTGTTTGGTGAGATGGATGGTAATGGCAGAGCTCAGTAATCTGCTCATAGATTATCATCTGTAAAATCTTGACAGTGTAGTTAGAACGTGCGAAAGCACAAGAAACAATTATTTATTGAATAAATGTTACAAGGTGCATGTATATGTAGTTTGCTTGTATTTCAGCAAAAAAATCTTCGCAATTTCAATCCTGATGCGATTATGCGTAGTTCAAGTAGCGTCTGAATAATTGGTTTGGTACTGATCCCTATGGCCTTGGCCAGCCCATAGTCCATAACGTCGAGCGCGGAGCCCGTGCACGTGTAGGAGTAACAAGCGTGACCTAGGAATCATAGCCGACCACCCATGACATAGAGCGCGGAGCCCATGGCACGTGTAGGGAGAGATCGGTGACTGGGTCTTCTCCATAAAAAACAGCGTGGAACATGTGCTGCTCGACGGTTGTTGTACGAACTTAGAGATAAAGGTAGCATAAGCGGCGTCCGAGCAATGTATTCTATGCTGAACTCTCGGCCTTGGCTGACCCATAGTCCATAACGTCGAGCGTGGAGCCCGTAGACGTGTAGGACAAACAGGCGTGACCAAGGAACCGCAGTCAAACAGTGTCAAGCCTATTTGAGCCTCATAGATCCCTTTGTTATACTTGCTAAGCATGGTGAGCTTACACTTGCTTTACATCCAATGAAAATCCCGGATGGGTAACAGATAATGGATATGATGAGTTTCTGGAGGATGTCCAGGACTACTAGGGAGACGTTTACCAGTTGGAGTCCCTGTGGCAGTTGGGCTAGTTATTCCGCTGTGTTTGTAATAATATTGCCTTCGAGCAAACTTTGTATTTAACTTTATGATGAGATATGTGATGTAATAAGTACTTTACTTTGATACTATTGCAATTTGTGATATTTGTGTGTTTGGACATCCTGGGCGCACATATATGAGTACTTGGTTTTGCTTTGCAAAATTGGGTGCGACAGTCGGGCATGACGGTTCGAGGCTACAAGTTTAGAGCGAGTTGTTTTTTTCCTCCACGTGTGATGGGTAGGCCAATTTTTGCTCGTGTATTTTTCCTTTGACCACGTCTTAGCTTGTTTGAAGTGTCCTAATCGTAGTCAGGTTGCGACCGCTCTTCCTGGCGGCGTCATGGTCTAGGATGCCCTTGTCAACCGAGGATTGCTGCTTGGGCTCAAAGCGAACCTTGTCTTGCGCTACCAGGATGCGGCCTATGTTTTAGCGGGGTTTAGCACTTCTCATAAGAAGATGCCTCCGCAAATAGTTTTTTAGCCGTTGGCCTAGCTGATTTCTCTTGGTGGGATTGTTGGCCTCCACTAGTATGTGAGACTCTGGGATGGCTATAGGCCGACGATCTGAGACATAGGAGGAGCTGGTCGTGGCTTGGCCTCGACCTTTAGTGGTGTCACATGGACCCGACTTCTTTCTTCCCTGACGTCCTTTTTTAGCCTAAGGGATCATGATGCTTAGTTATAGGCATGTTTAGTTTTGCCCCATGTAGGGAGAGGCTTGTCCACTATAACCACATGGTCAGAGTGGTGTGCCTCGTTGAGGTCAATGGGTGATTCGAGTGGGATCCAATATCCTCCCTAATCGATATGGAGTTTAGCTATGCCTCGTTGAGAGATGTCCCATAAATCATTGGTTGTCAAGCCCATCGGTCCCTAACTGCCTCCGCAGCGGCCAGAGGGCAAGATGCCTCCCCCTAGAGGGGGTCAACCTAGGCAACTTCAAAGCAAACGACTCGAACACAGGAAGAGATGGTCGTGAGGCTCTGTACCACCGATAAGAGCCACTGGGGCCCATCTCATCCTGCCCCTACCTATTTGTGGATATTGGTATTTATTAGCATCACTTGTTACTAGGTTGTCATCCCTAGCATAATGCCAGAAATGTGTGGTTGGTAATTATTAATGACACTTGTAAACTTCAGAGAAAAATATATATATTAAAGTATCCGCAAGCGCACAGATAATATACCATTGTAGCATTTCACCCGGGAGTATACCAGGTATCGTTATTTATATTTTTACCATAGGGAGGAGCTTATGGAGTGGTGTTGGCATAGAGATATTGACAAATGTGTATACTTATGATAATAATCACTCTCATGCTATTACAGGGGTAAGTCAAAGGTTAAATAAATAATAAATGTAAGGTAATAGTGGTATTCCAGAGATAGAATTAGAGACTCATAAAATGTAGTACAACTAAGTGGGAGATTCGTTAAGAGCAAAAGATTCCTAAGTCATTACTTATCTACTAACTCTTTTGTATTCCCTAATATATACACTCTCATCTATAGTATAACTAACTCTAGATCTATGCATAAGGAACATTACTAAGGAAGATCAAGAACAGAGCTTGTCTACCTTCGCAATCACATTCTACGTGCTCTACAAACAGGGAGTGGACTATAAAGGACTCAATGGGAGTGTCACATCCGCGATCTACCACATGACCTAGAGTGTAGAGGGCATCCATAGGCAAACAATATCTAAGCACCATGCTTACATAGTGTCAACCACTTAACTCACGCGCATAATGAGCTAAGCTTTTGTGAACATGTGCATAAACTCATCATTAATCATAACTATATCAAGCTTGCAACTAGAGCAAACTAAGAACATAATAAATAGCAACATAATAATATTAAAGTAGCACAAAGTCATAAATATAGAGATACAATGGCTATACTAGTCTCTAGACGGTAGATCTGGAATCCTGAGCAATAGCCCACACTCTTCTTAAACCTTGCTAGCTAATCTATACTAGAAACTTGAAGAACTAGAGCTCTAATCTCTAATATCTAGAAACCCTAGTTTTTTGTCTAGCCCTGACTTATGATCTGATGACTTGATTCTCATTGGAGGGAGGGGGCTAGATTATATAGCCTGAGGATACAACATGAGCCCTTAGATCAAACTGACTTAAGCAACATCTTAGATGCATCCTAGGAGGCAGTGGGAAACTGACATAGCGACGAGGCCGATAGGTGGGCCCCTAATTGGCCAAGCGGCCTATAGGTGGGGCCAAGCGGCCCTACTTGGCAGCCTCTCGGCCTCCGCTTCGGTGATGTGGCTTCTGGAGTCCCCTAGAACCTTCTGGAGTTGGTTTCACGTCAGAATTCTGATATTTTCCTTTGATTTTTAAGTCCTCCTTGTCGGTTTTTTGATTAAACCCTGCTGAAAACACAAATTCACCAAAACTCGTGGAATTTATTAGTTTAAACCACTAAACCTTCATTTGTGATTATATTTATGTCCTTATACATGTTTAATTGACGGTTTAATTTGGTTGTTAACTGCCATCAACAACTCCCCCAAGCTTACCTTTTGCTAGTCCCTTAGCAAAACTAAACTTAGTAACTAAATCTAGAGTTTAAGGATTTTGAAAACATTGAAGCAACTCCTCAAAATTACACTAGCGTTCAAACAAGAATTCTCCTCCAGATTAGAATAAAATGATCTGAATTTCAAACTTACCCATATTACCTTCAACCATGGGGCTTCTCAGCCTTCACTTGGGTCTTAAGCAATTGAAAGATAGAATGATCAAGTCAAGCACTATGTCTCAAGTTCTTTGTTCAACCAATATTCTAGAGTTTTTGCAAGTTTTCAAAATAAAACTCAGAGATTCCACTATATGACACTCTCAAATCTCTCACTGTATGTGGTATTTATGGAGCCTCACCAAGGCAATAATGATGTTATGCCTTTCTTCCTACAACTAATGCTTATATGGAGCTCAAAGGAAGGGTGATAACATGAAAGAGCATACTTGCAATACATATATTGTAAAGTCAAACCTCGGATCCAAAGAGGGTTAAGTCATACAATCAAATTAAGATGGGCATGGGTATAGTGGATATATATGGTAGTTAACCTAATTCTACTATGCTCCTTGAAAACATATCTCTCTTTTGAAACTTGGAAATATTTGCAAGAAAACATGGGCTATCTTATTCATCTAAGTACCCATTGTTTTGATAATTCAGACACTTGTCCATTTTTTTCTCAACTCTTGTTTTACGAATAACTTTTGCATAGCCACATGCTTCTCTACATAACAATTGTTGGAGGGATAGTAACAAGAACCTGGAGCATTTATTTGGTGGATATCTATGAAGAATATTTTTGGTGTTTACTCCCAATGTAGGAGTAAAACATTTTAAGTGGATTTAAATAGAATGGCATGTTGTTGCGCCTTCCCCTAGTGTAGGAGTAGGGCATATGTAGGTGGTGTATATGTGATCTTGATTTTAAGAGCATGACAAACCTCTCATAAGGCATCAACAAAGCTTGACTAAACTCAATGTAAAACAAGCAGCATATATAAGTGAAAGTTTTTCTAATCTAAATATCATATATGGCTCTGGTTGAAATTCAAGCTTTGTCATACAAGGAACTCATCATGTAGGATTTTTATATTTTTCAAAAGATAAATCTCCAAAACTTTAGTATCACTAGGAACAAGATAAACAGTAGCTCAGACCTTCTCATATCATATCCGTCAATTATCTAGACTTAGCTCAAGCATATGCTACCCACGAATTTCAAGTTTAGAGCAAATTCTCATGACAAATCAATCTCATCCAAAACTCGAGAGAATTCAAGACTGAAAACTAGGTACTTGAAAGGAATTACAACAGAGCAACTATTTATCATTTCCATCATGTGAGATCATCTTCAAGTTTTATTTATTTATTGACTCTTAAAAACAAACTAAAGCACACCTTAAGCAAACTATATACACACTCTTTTTATTTGGTTTCCATCATTTTTAGATCATACCATAGTAATATATAAATAAAAGACAAAGACAAATTTTTATTTTATTTTCTTAGTTTACCATTTTTGTAACTAATACAAATTCGAAAATTAAATAAACTAAAGAAAATAATAAAATACTAGAAAGAAATCTTACCTTAGGTAAATGGGGGCTCCTCCCCCAAGTTGGGTGTTGGTATGGTCCTTCAGTGAGGCAGGTGGTTAATGTGGAGGTGGCCAAACAAGTGGTTCCAGTTGTCATTCTCCTATTGCTGTTGTTGCTAGATGGCGACGAGGCATTGTCCTGCTTCTTCTTGCCACTAGGAATGTTGGTGAAGAGTGTTTCGGACCTCTTGCTGGTTCTCCTCGATGGTGGTGAGCCTGGTGTCAAAACGAGCGTACTCCATCTATTGCTCATGCTAACCTGCGGGATGGTTGTGGTAGCCACGGGCAGAGAAGGACATGCGTCCTCCCTAGTGGCCACTGGAGACCTCCTTGGAAGACTGTTGTTGGTAATAGTCCAAATTGCCATCCTGCCATTGCCCACTTGGGCCCTGTTGCCAGGAACTCTCTGAATGATGCAGAGAAGGCTGCTCCCACCTAGCATGCTCAGGTTGGTGCATACGGGAAGATCTCGGCTGGCCCCAACCTACATGCTAAGGAAGGTGAACCTAGGAAGGTCCTGCTTGATCAAATCCTATGTAGCCAGTGAAGACAGGGCCTTTTGCAATGGGGTCGTCTCCACGGTACCAAGGCTATAGGTTGCGACTGATCCTTGCAGAGGCACTCCTGCGAGGTGCTTACTCTATTTTTTTACAAATCAAAGACAAATGAATCTACCACACATAGACTGAGGTTCTGGTCTGGTAAGGGAAATTCATTTATGTAGTCCATATACATCATGACTATTTCCCCATCCTTGCCGTTTTTTAACATGTGTGCATGATTAAAATAGCCATAATCAATAATCCATTGGGGACTGTCAATGTATGTAATAGAAGCGTTTGCTAGTAAACCCAAATTTCTAGCTATGCGGGTGACCGAAGAAGTGCACCCAACATCTCCCTTAAGTGTAGGAATTTCTACCCATTATGTCATCATGAATTTTATAGGTGAGACCTTTCTTTTAACCATGGCATATAATAACTTTAGTTCATCATTCCTAACTGTGCAGAAGTCATTTCTAGGAAAAAAAGAAAATCCTAGCTATTTGTGCATGAACCGCAAAGTAGGGTGGTGAATGTCATTGGTGCGAGGGCGGTAGCAAACAATTTCTTTTGATATCTCCCTCCAAAACTTCGTCCTATTAAAATCTTATATAGCTAAGTCTACATCAATTGTACACTGAGTAGGGAATCCTAGAAGCTCACTAAAGTTCTTCCAAGGAAAAGAAAATTCTTTCCCAAAGAACCTAAATGAGACTTCCGAGTCAGTGGTTTGTAAAGTGCATAAAAATTCAATAGACAAAAGCTTGCACCATGACTCATCTATTTCCCATGCATCCTCCCATCCTATGACTTTGAAAATAAGTTTAAATTCAGAGTCCATACCTATGGACTGAAGTAGGACTGGATCGAAGGCAGGGGTGAGGATGAAATCCCGGTCCTTTAGCTTCTTGTAGATGTTGGTCTACCTATCATCCCGGAGCTTGAGCTGCTTTCCTTGTAGAAGAACGTTTCTCTCCATGGGGGCTGATTGGGACGGTGTTCCAACAGTGGGAGATGGAGGATCAACCTCCATGTTGGTGCTTGCTCGGTACGAGGAACTTCTTATTGAATGGAACGATATCGCCCGCTTGAGTTTGCCGGTGATCTTGCTCATTTTCCTACAAAATAGACAAAAACAACACAACTCATGGAACGGGATTAGGAAAATAAAAATGTTAGTGGTTAGCCATTCCAAAAGTCAGTCGTCCAGAGGTTAGTCGTCCGAGATTGCCTAGTGAATATTCTAATCAAGATTCTGGCATGTCTTCCACCCTAATTCTTTTTAATTTCCTCTCTTGATTTGGACAGCACTACCACTCTTAAATTCTATTTTTCTTGCTTAAATTTCAGCAACACCTCTTCCTCTCTTTCTCAAGATTTTAACACTACTTTCACACTCAAACTTCCTCACTCTTTCTTTTTCCAACACTACTTCTACCAAAGGAAATTCAACTATGAATTTTTCTTCTGGATTTTTGAACTCAAGAGCTGGGATTGTGTTGTGTGATGGCCGAGAGTAGCAAGTTTGGGGCTAGGATTTATAGTGGGGGAAGCAGGAGGCCAGCCGACCTAGTGGTGGGGCTGACTGGCCCCACACAATGGTCAAGTGGCTTCCTCTTTCTCCTGGTGGTTCTTTGCTTCATCCTTAAGCAAGTGGTCAGCTCTGTCGGTGCTCCTTTCGGTGGTGAAATGACAGAGTGGAGGTGAGTAGGAATAGAGGTGATGGAAGTGATGAGTGGTGGTTGAGTGGGTCCCATATGTCTCCCGCATTTCTACCGTATATATGTATGACAATGTAATGCAAAAATATTTTATGATACTATGAAATATAACAAGATGAATGATGGTATTTTTATTTTTTTACGCCTCCATAGTAATTTTTTTCTCACAGGTTTTTTATGCCGTAAAAATTATTTACATGGGGCTTAGATTTTTATAATGCCATGATGAGAATTTATATTTTATGATGCAAATGTTGAAAAGTAAATATGCTAAGATAAAATGATTAATGCAATACGAAAAGTAAATATGGATAACTAACGAGTTACCTCCTGGTGAGGGTTCTGGATTTTGAGTCCTCTGAACCAGACTTCTCTGTTCGGGTTTATTCTTCGGGTGCATCTATCGGTCCCAGAGATGGAGACCTTAATGGCTGCACTTGCTTTTCACGCCACTCCAAATTAGAGCATTGTATCGGTCTTGGCTTGAAGGCAAATCGCTCTTCCTTTCCATTGATATGGAGTTTAATTTCTCCAGCTCCGACATCAATGTGAGCATTTGTAGTGCTTAGGAAGGGTCTCCCAAGAATGAGGGGTGTCTTCATGTCTTCCTACAGACCAAGTACTACAAAATCTACGGGAACAAAAAAGTTTCGTATTTTTACTAGAATATTTTCAATGATTCCCATAGGGTAGCGGACTGATTGGTCAGCTAGTTGCAAACACATGATGTTGGCGTGAGTGTTGAATAGTTGAGCTTGTCAAAGACCTTTTTGGGCATGACACTAACACTTGCTCTAAGATCACAGAACGCATTCTTGAAGTTCTGCCTCTTGATTGAGCAATCGATAGTGGGACACCCTAGATCCTTCTTCTTGACATGTGAAGTATTTAGGATGGCTGCACTACACTCCTCTGTTAACTTAATTACCTCAGTGGAAGGCAGTGGTCTTTTGTTGTTGAGGATGTCTCTAAGATACTTCGCATAGGTAGGTACCTGTATGGCATCTAGCAACGAAATATTGATATATAGCTTTTGAATTACCTCTATGAACTTACCAAACTGCTCATCCATTTTGGTTTTTTGATTTCTACTTGGAAACGGTAGGAGAGTCGTGTCATGAAAATCTTCTTGTAATTCTCGCTCTTGTGGCCCAAATTCTTCAACTTCATCAGTTGTTTTCTCCTCTTCCTGTACTGCCACTAGTGTCTTACCTATCCTTGTTGGATATGGTGGATCATGAGTAGACTTGCCACCTCTTGTAGTTATGGCGTTTACCTTCTCAAGGTTAGTGGCAAAAGGCTGAGCAGCAGCCAACTAGCCTAATTGGGATTCTATCTTTTTATTATAGCTAAGTTGGTCTTTCATAGCAGAAGAAAAACTATGCATTTTAGTATTTATGCTTTCTAGGACCTTATCATTAAAAGCAAGCTTCTTAGAAATATTCTCATTAATCCTAGCTTGTTCTAAGATCAGGTCCCCAAGGATGGTTGCTTAAGAGTATTATAGCTATTACCTAGGTACTTACCTTGGTAAGTCGACCGTTGTTGTTGATTCCACCCTTGTCTCTATTGTTGTGGAGCAGAGTTGTTGATGATGATGTTTGCCTCCTCCTGATATTTAGGAAATTCAACCCCCAAATATTCTCCACATACATTTTAAGCACTGAATGCATCTTGAATAGCCTGACTATCTTTCTTGTAATTGGCTCACTGTTCAAGCCAATTCAATGGTACGCCCATCTTGGTTGACAGTGCACACACCTCTTCTGGCACTTCTTCACTCTTATTGCATAATTGAATGTTGCATGATGACCAGCCTTGATTAGAGGCTATCTTTTCCATAAGAGTTTCAGCTTTTCTAAGGGTGAGTGACATAAATGATCCTCTAGTAGTGGCATCGAGTTGTTCATGAGCTTTTTGAGTTAATCCATGGTAGAAACTTTGCATGAGCTACCAATCTTCCATCCCATGATGAGGACAATTTGAAATGTATTCTTGAAAACATTCCCATGCTTCTGAATGGTTCTCCTTTCTGTTATTGGAAGTTTGAAATCTTTCCTCTTAAGGCATTGGTCTTGCCCATAGGAAAGAACTTTTCTAAAAAGGCCTTTGAACGTCTTTCCCAAGTGTTGATGTGATCTTTGTTGATGTAGAACCACTGCTTCTCTCTTCCCACTAGTGAGAATGGTAATAGGCAAAGTAGTATTATGTCTTGAGCAATGTCCTTGATGACGACTGTGCTGCTAATCTCTAGAAAATTCTAAAGGTGAGCACTAGCATCTTCATGTGCCTTTCTACTGAATGGAGTAGCTTGTACCATGTTGATGAGGCTTGGCTTGAGCTCAAACTCGAGATTGTTGGTTTTGAGTGTTGGTCCAGTGCAGATGTTCTTAGTGCTTAGAGCAGAGACTTCACATAGAGTCTTCTCAGCCATGACTTCAGGAACTAGCGTTGAGCTTCCTCTTGATTCGGTTGATTCTGATTGGAAATTGTTGGTGAATCACAACCAAGTCTGCAATGCCCTGTATAACATATGAACAAAGACAAACAAGGGTAAGCCTTGTAAAGCAGAGGTTATGATTTTATCAATAAGTATTTATTTGGTCAATTCTCTTTAGCCATGTGCCCCTCCCTGGCAACGGTGCCTGAAATGCTTGTTGGTATTTCTTAGCATCACTTGTTACTAGGTTGTCATCTATAGCATAATGACAAAAAATGCGTGGTTGGTAATTATTAGTGACACTTGTAAACTTCAGAGAAAAATATATATATTAAAGTATCCACAAGTGCACAGATAATATACCGTTGTAGCATTTTACCTGAGAGTATACCAGCTATCATTATTTATATTTTACCACATGAAGGACCTTATGGAGTGGTGTTGGCATAGAGATATTGACAAATGTATATACTTATGATAATAATCACTCTCATGCTATTGCAGGGATATGTCAAAGGGTACATAAATAATAAGTGTAAGGTAATAGTGGTATTCTAGAGATAGAATTAGAGACTCATAAAATGTAGTACAACTAAGTAGGAGATTTGTTAAGAGCAAAATATTCCTAAGTCATTACTTATCTACTAAGTCTTTTGTACACCCTAATATATACTCTTATCTATAGTATAACTAACTCTGGATCTATGCATAAGGAACATTACTAAGGAAGATCAAGAACAAAGCTTGTATACCATCGCAATCACATTCTATGTGCTCTACAAACAGGGAGTGGACTACAAAGGACTCAATGGGAGTGTCACATCCACGATCTACCACATGACCTAGAGTGCAGATGGCCTCCATAGGCAAATAATATCTAAGAACCATGCTTACATAGTGTTGACCACTTAACTCACACGCATAATGAGCTAAGCGCTTTGCGAACATGTGCATAACCTCATCATTAATCATAACTATATCAAGCATGCAACTAGAGCAAACTAAGAACATAATAAATAGCAACATAATAATATTAAAGTAGCACAAAGTCATTAATATAGATATACAATGGCTATACCAGTCTCTAGATGGTAGATCCAGAATCTTGAGCAATAGCCTACACTCTTCTTGAACCTTGGTAGCTAATCTATACTAGAAACTTGAAGAACTAGAGCTCTAATCTCTAATCTCTGGAAACCCTAGTTTTTTGTCTAGCCCTGACTTATGATCTGATGACTTGATTATCCCTGGAGGGAGGGGGGCTAGATTATATAGCCCTGAGGATACAACATGAGCCCTTGGATCAAACCAATTTAAGCAATGGCTTAGATGCATCCTAGGAGGCAGTGGGAAACCGACATAGCAACGAGGCTGATAGGTGGCCCCACTTAGTAGCCTCTCGGCCTCTGCTTCGGTGACATGGCTTCTGAAGTCCCCTAGAAACTTCTGGAGTTGGTTTTGCATTGGAATTCCAATTTTTCCGTTGATGTTTAAGTCCCCTGTGTTGGTTTTCTGATTAAATCCAGCTAAAAACATAGATGCACCAAAACTCATAGAATTTATTAGTTTAAACCCCCTAAACCTTCATTGGTGATTATATTTATGCCCATATACATTTTTAATTGACGGTTTAAATTGGTTGTTAACTACCATCAATAGTGGCCTCGAGCCCATCTAAGGGCTAGCCCAAGAGAAGGTTTCCTAAGTATGATGCGGGGACCCAGGTGCTTGTTGCCTCCTTGATCACGTCGCAACTTAATGGCTCTTGCCCACGTGTGAACGCGCACCGCAGCGTGCAGTCATGATAGTGGAGGATCACTCTACGCGTGAATCCTGGGGGCGGTTGACCTCACTAGTTTCTTCATGACTTAATGGCACCCTCACACATGTGCTCGTGCATTGTAGCATGGCGGCTCATTTCCCAAGGGTCTATGGGGCCTGTCTGGGGGCAGACTCCATGCGGGCACGGTTTGCATCCCTGAACGCCACCACATAAATAGCCACTTCAGCCCAAGTTCCCTTACCTTGTTCTTGCCTTCCATTGTAGTATGTTGTAATTGAGACAAGAAAGGAAAGAGGGATCGAACTTGAGAGATTTACCTAGAAGGTGTGTCATCGCTCGTAGTTGCTTAGTTCCATTGCCTTCTGCCGCTCGCTCCACCTCTGTCCCTGCACCATGCTTTGCCTATGTCACACGATGAGTGAATGGGTACCTTCAATGGTGATGAAGGTGAGGTTGTTGTGGCTCATTGATGAGGGTCTTCTTCCACTAAAGGAGGTCACCGGGTGGAGGGTCGCTGCTGATGAGGTACTCCTGAATCCATGGCTTAGGGAGATTGTGTCCTTCAACGATTTGCATGAGTGCATGTTTAGGATTTCGGTGTTAGATTTTCTCCATGGATTACTCTGGGAGCATGGTGTCCAGCTGTAGCACATCCCTCCCAATGGTTTATTACAGCTAGCGGGCTTCGTGGTCATTTGTGAGGCCTTCCTTGGGATCGAACCCAACAAGGACCTCTTTTGGAGGCTCTTCATGGTCAAGATTCAGAGGGTGCAAGGCTCTAGCGGCAGAGTGCTCACCCCTATGGGTGGGATGAACATCTAGATGTGCCCTAGGGTGTCCCACCTCTATTCGTGTCTTTTGTTGAGGAGTTCAAACTTTGGCTGGCATACGACCTGGTTTTACATCCTTGATGACGCCTCTGTCGCCCTGCCTTCCTTTTCTAGCGCCCCCCGGTGAGGTCGGTATCTTGGGGCTGGGGGTGCAACAGAAAATGATTGATGAGGGTGGCAGAGATCCTAGAGGTTCTTGAGGGTTGGGTATTAGCTAGCCTAAATGGGGTCAAGGTCCTCTGGACCATGGTCAAGTGGTGGGTCCATCCGTTGAAGCAGCAAGCGTACTTGTTGTGCGACTACACTGGTGCCGAGGATCCGACGTATGAGGTCACGGAGGAGCTTGAGGCCAATGCGGACAAAGAGCAGGTGGCTAGGCTGGTTGGCATAGGGAACATTGTTGTGACCTAGAATGCCATCAAGGCATTCTCAGCGAGCTCTCAACCTAACCTAGTGAGTCACTTTTTCCTATGTTTGCCCCCTTTTTGTTTGTGGCCGTCATTGACAGCACAAGCATTGTCGCGATTTGATTTTGTAGCCTATTCTATCGTTCTGCTCCCACTTCCACGTCCCCCATCCTAGAGGTGCCGAGCATGGCGCCCAGGAGAAGGCAGTTGCCAATGAGCAAAAATGCCTTTAGTTGAGGAAGTCACGTAAGAAGGCGGAGCGCCAGGGGTGCAGGGCCTCACCACTAGATGATGACATTGATAATGAAGATGGGGATTCTAAGGATGGCTGAAAGATCCTAAATGGCTAGAGAGGGGTGAAGAGCCTATAAAAATTTTCTACAACAACACTAAGACAACTTGTTAGAGAACTAAATGGTGAAGTGAATGTTATGCTAGCTCTACTAGGGTTGCAAACCACCTATCCACAATTCTAGTTATTTATGATCTTTATGTATCACACAATGTCTAGGTCACTACTCTCTAACTAGTGAGCTCTCAAACCAACTAAAGTAAAGTGCCTCACTAGACAAGCAACTTAACAAACTAACAAGCTCTCAAACTAACTACACGAAAGAGCTTCACTACACAAGAATATATCAATGTAAATACAAGAGAGTGAGTGATGTATACCAATGCCGGGCAAGAGATCAATCACAAGAATACCAATGAATCCACAGAGACAATATGACACAATGATTTTTCTCCGAGGTTCACTTGCTTGCCGGCAAGCTAGTTCCCATTATGGCGATTCACTCACTTGGAGGTTCATGTGCTAATGGGCATCACATGCCTAACCTGCAACCGAGTGCCACACAACCAACACAAGATGAGGATCCACAAGCCACAAGCATTCCACTAAAGATGCCTTTCATGATCTCCCATGGGGAAGGCTTAAGAACCCCTCACAATCACCACGATCAGAGCTGGAGACAATCACCTTCCTCTGCTTGATGATCCTCACAGCACCAAGCCTTCTAGGTGGTGGCAACCACCAAGAGTACTAAGCAAATCCCATAGCGAAACACAATCACCAAGTGCCTCTAGATACAGTCACTCAAAGCAATGCACTTGGATGCTCTCTAATCTCACCAAATGATGAATCAATCAAGCAAGATGAGTTAGAGAGGAATGGCTAGGCTCACTAGGTTGTATTCTCAATAGAAATGGCCAAGAGAGTGAGCCCAAGCTGGCCAAATGTTATTTATAGACATCCTAAACAATAGAGCCATTGGCTCATTTATTGGGCTGTTTGTGCACTGACTGGACGCGTCCAATGGTGCAACCGGACATGTTCGGTCACAACGTCAGGTCACCACTGTGTTGCCACATGTCCTATTTAAATCAATATAGCCATTGGTGCCCAACGGCTATCTCTATGCGTTCTGTTAGTCAATGATTGGATGCGATGTTCAAATCCAACGGACGCTCCTTGAGTAGAGTCCAATCGAGTCCAGAGAGCTCCTAGAGCTGCTTTGACTCGACTAGACGTGCCCCTAAGTCCGATGCTCATGATCGCGCTCGATAATAGCTCAGACCAGACATGACACTTTAGGATTCGGTCACGCGATACACTGATTCATCATTTGGTGAGATTGGAGAGCATCCAAGTGCATTTCTTTGAGTGATTGCATCTAGAGGCACTTGGTGATTGTGTTTCACTATGGGATTTGCTTGTTACTCTTGGGGTTTGCTGACTTCTAGATGGCTTGGTGTAGCAAGGATCATCGAGCAGAGAAAGGTGCTTGTCTCTGGCTCTGATCATGGTGATTGTGAGGGGTTGTTGAGCCTTCCCCGTGGGAGATCACAAAAGGCATCTCTAGTGGATTGCTCATGGCTTGTGGATCCTCATCTTGTGTTGGTTGTGCGCCGCCCGATTGCGGGTTAGGCATGTGATGCCTATTAGCACGTGAACCTCCAAGTGAGTGAATCACCACAATGGGGAATAGCTTGCCAGCAAGCTAGTGAACCTCGGAGAAAAATCATTGTGTCATCTTGTCTTTGGGTTTTTCATTCTGATTGATTGATTGTCACCTGCCACATCGGTATAACACTCACTACCTCTCTTGTATTTACTTTCTAGTGTAGGTAAGCTCTTTAGTGTAACTAGTTTTGAGAGGTAGCTTGTGTCTTGTTAGTTTGTTAGTGAGGCACTTTAGTTAGTCTTTAAGAGCTCACTAACTTGGAGAGTAGTGACTTAGCCTTTGTGTGACCTAGAGATCATAGCAACTAGAATTGTGGATAGGTGGCTTGCATTTTAGTAGGCTAGCGCAACACTCACTTTGCCACTTAATTATCTAACCACTTGGCTTAAGTGTTGTTGTAGAAATTTTTATAGGCTATTTACCCCCCTCTAGCCATCTAGGACCTTTTAGGGGTTCCCATGCTGGATGCGTCCACTAGGGGCCATTCCATGGGTGAGTCCATCAATGGTGCAACGAGCCATCGCTTCCTTCTCAAGAAAGAGAGTGCACGACTGTCCCCTATCTGGCGCGCCAACTATCATTGTTTTGTTGACCAACTAGTAAATTTGTATGAATGTCGCGCTGCTCTAGGAAGACAATGGTAGCATCCAAAAGACACAAGAAATTATACTGGTTTAAGCCGGAGCCCTATGTCTAGTCCCAGAAAAGATCAAGTGCGTGTTCCTCGGTTGAATGCTCTGAAATTCTTACAATGGGGTATGCAAGAAGGGTGAAAGAAGTAGGAGAGTATTGTCTATGATCCTGAAGATGGATCCTATGAAGATGTCCCTATGAGTGGTGTCCTGGCTACTCGTATATAGAGTCCAGGGCCAGGCTACATACAAAGAGGTAGGTTCTCCTAACCGAGCGGTCATGAGCCTAAGGGAGGGAAACTAGCTCTTGGCCAGCTAGGAAGGTTGTCTTGTCATACGTCCGAGAGTGGTTGTCATCATGGTCTTGTGCCCATGTTGTAGTATGGGGTGGCATGGTGCTACTGTGCTAGCCGTGTCAGCACTGTTGGCACGATGGTGGTTTGTCATCGCCTCCTGATCTCTCGGGGGCGTCGGATAGGAGTTGATAGCCACCTTAGGTCATTGGTTGTCTCACTGCTCATGGAGCTTGTGGCCACAATCCTAAGCTCTAGGGTCATGGCCTACATTGGCTTGGATGGCCTTGAAAGTCAAGGCCAAAGCCGCAAGCCCCATCCCATAATGGGTGGGACCATACGCCCATCCCGTCGGCCTATATTTGGATGGTGGTTACTATACCTGTCGTCACCTCCTAACATTCCTGTCTTATCTGTGGCATGGCATAAGGATGGTGTCTGCTCCGAGATGGTTGTCCCCTTGATCTTGGTGAGCTGAGCAGGCATGTTTGTCCTTGTCAGGGCAGGTGTGCTTGGTGAGCTGAGCAGGCATGTTCCATCCCACCTAGGGGTTGGGACATAAGAGAGGTCGGGTGGTGTTGCATGGTGTGCGGTGAATGGAGAGGGAAGATAGCATTTGGCTTGGGCATACATAGCTTAGCTAGGCCTCAGTCGTTCGGTCTTATACTAGCTAGCATACCGTGGGCCGGCCTAGCAACTAATTAGTCAGTGCTTTGAGATACCCGGGGTATCATAACCCCGACACTCTCTCTATTCTAAAGTTAGTATCAACTAGTGTAGTCTCTATCTCATAAAATCACAAGCAACTTTAGTTAATTTTTTGTGTAAGGCATGTAGCTCATATTTGCTTCAAGTTCAAAATTAAATTGGAGTGAGAGGGGAGAATAACTCACATGTGTGGGTCACAATGCAATTTAGCAATCATCAGCTTGCTTCTAACCTAGTGACAATGCTGGCCATCCATTTGATTTAAATGATCCACATGAAGAAGAAGAAGAAGAAGAAAATATGCATGCAGGTGATTATTTCCCTCGGGTTCAAGTCATCTTTGCAACAATCACTACTACTATAAACTTAACCGAGGCGGGCACAAACGGCCCAAAGGTCATAGTAAATGAAATCTTTTCCGAGGCGGTTCAAATGCCCACCTTGTTTAATCAAATAAACAACAAAAAAAGAAAATCCATGCATAGGCCCGCTGAGCCAACCTAGGGCCCATCAAGCCCATCCATTGGCTGCCACCGCCGCTCACTACCGTTGGGGCGCGTCCTCCACATCTGAGCCAAATTTGGTCTCCCACTGGTAGATCTAGACTCCTCGATGCTGGAAGAGAAGGAGCGCCACTGCCTCACCCATGCCCACCCTTCATTTGCCACCAAAAGGTGGGCTCGCTGGTCCACAAGCCTTGAGGCTAGATTCGTGAGCCCCTGAGGCCGGATCTAGACCTGGAGGTGATGGAGATGGTGGAGGTCACTGGATTCGCCTGTTCCTTGCATGTGCGCCACCGCAACCCCATGCCATGCGCCACACGCCACCGCAACCTAGCACTGGCATGCCACCATGGACCGGTGTCGCCGAACATCACCTACCACCATGGATAGAGAGGGAGCACATGTGGGGAGAGAGGGACCGGAGATGAGGTAGTGGAGAGAGGGAGGCACGATGACTGGGAGCGCTTGTAGGGGAGAGTGGAGGGGAACTGTCGACTAGGGGAGGGAGGAGCATAGGGGAGATAGAGGGACCAGAGAGGAGGACCAAAGATAAGGAGCACTCGGGAGGGAGGGAGATGAAGGGAGCAAGGGGAGGAGCGTAGAGGCTCGGGCCTATTGGGGAGCAGAGCAAACCCTAGGGCTCATTTTTATGCTTGGTGGTGCCTATCGAGCTTTGTCTGGGCCATCTAGGCCTTGGCCTTTTTTCTTGTGGTGGGCCATTTAGGAGGTCTGCCTTCGAATATGAAGGCATTTTTGGAGGCCGGCCACAGTTATTTTTAACCACCTCCGTAAATTGATTTTTGCAAGGCGGTTGATTGTGCCTGCCTTGGTTAATAAAAACAATTGCCTTGGTTAATCCTAGGCATTAACTGAGGTGGTTCAAAAGCCTACCCGCCTTCGAGCCCCTTTGCCAAACGCCTTGGTTATGTCTTTTTGTAGTAGTGAATAATTGTCCATGTGAAAAAGTTTGATAATCTTATGTGTAGTAGATGTTCTCTCTAGTCTATCTCTCTCTAAATTAGTAAGTGCTACTTTACTTCCAAACATAGCATCTCTGGGTTTATTGTTTTACACAAAGCAAGGACAAAAGTGTAAGAGAGGTGCTATGCATACATAGGCATGTTCCATGTGCGAAGCTTGGCCATATAAGCAGATTTTGGATGTAGGGCATTTCAATGGTATTTGGAGCATCAACTCTTGTTGCATGTGCCCATAGAGGTGTGTACCAAGGGGTGGTTCTAGGCATCTACTACGTATGTGGTGAGCTACCAAGGGTGTTAGCCCTTAATTGGGGTGTGAATGTAACACTCCAGCCCTGTTAGTAGCCTGTAGTAGTTGTAAAGTTGGCCATGTGTCCCATGTGGCACATGAGGAGTTGTAGCTAGTGGGTTTAGTTCCAACTTAGAAGTTTAGGAAGGTTAGGGCCAGCTTATAATCCTTGTCGTTCCAAGCGTAGCATCTCTGGGTTAACCCTTTTACATATGAAGCGAGGACGAAAGTGTAAGAGAGGTATTATGCACATGCAGGCCTGTTCCACATGTTGAGCTTGGCCATATAGGTAGAGTTTGGATGTAGGGTGTTACTCCTCGCATATTGATCACATCTAAGGCACAAAATAGGACTTAGGCACTATTTGTTTAGTTAGCTTCTGCCGGCCAAAAGCCAAAAGCTAAAACAAACAACCCAACCATTAAGCTAGCTTTTGAAAACCTAGAAAGGTGGCTTTGGAGGAAATGAAGCTGAAAAGCACGTTCTAAGGAGGTTTTCTAACTTTTGGTGTGCTAAGAAGCTCAAAATTTATTATAAAAGCCAATAAAAAACAACTAGAATCCAAAATCCAGATGCTAGTCAGCTTTTGAGCTAAAACCCAAAAAACTACAGCTCAAACAAATAGGCCTTTATTGTTCATCTTTGTGAAAATATGGGCCTTCTAGCATGAGTGATTAGCTCATGTGCCTTTGTAATCTTGGTGAGCCATAGTACTTGAAGAACTGGTACCTTCCAGCAATGTCGGCCCTTTGAGTTTGGTGTGGAGTAGCATGCGGTAGCATGGTGTGCGAGGGACAAGGAGACCGCTTCCTTGGTAGAACAACCCATAGTAGACAACACCAAGGTGACTAGAAGAGGCACTAATGATGGTAAGCCTTAGTTACTTATGACAATTGCCTTGGTTGCACAAACCTTTGTGGTGAGATCAACACCATGATCAAGGGAAGGCTTGATGAGCGAGAGCATACCTTGGTGGAGCTACAACATAGACTAGGGGTTTCGTTTATAGGATTAGCTCTAGATTTTAAAATTATTTGTGGTTTGGGTAGGTAGAGCACACCAGAAAAACCAAAGATATACATCAAGCTAGATAGTTTATGGTTTCTTTAGTGACATTCAAGTAGAGCCCTAGACTTAAGTTTTTGGAGACCTAATTGTTGGCACTTCTTAGCGTAGCTACTAGGTTTGTATCCCCAGCAACAGCACCAGAAGTGTTTGTTGGTATTTCTTAGCATCATCACTATTCATTAGCAATGCCACTAAGTAATAGCCTTGATAGTTCCTTAACAATTTTAGATATTTATCCACAAGCGCATGGAGATATCATTGTAGCATTTCACCCAAAAGTATTCAGGGTATCATTATTTATATTTTCCCAAAGGAAGGCATTTGATTAAGAGTCTAGTATGCATATGAACTTGAATAATGATGCTTGCAAGTACACCAATGTTTATAACAGGAGTAAATACGGTGATTTAAATATAGTGGACACACACTTGGCATTCCTCAAAGGATAAAATAGAAAAGAAAGAATATAAGAATAATCCTAAGTCGAGCAGGCATTGGTCTAGTATAGTCATACAAAGATTAGTTAATGATCATACAAATTACATAATTAGTATTAGGGCTAAGTGTGAAGCAGGTCAGGAGGCCACCGAGTACTGGTCTGCCGGCAACCTCATGTGACAATTTAGACTCCTACAACCCAATTGAACGTGGGGGATTACAAGGGACGGACAGGGCTATCACCACCTGTCGTCTACCCCTCAACCATGGAAAGAGACAATGCATTCATCTGTCTCTCCATACCCAAGCACCACGATTGCATATACAGAAACTACCCAAATCCCCCGGGTCCCTGACCCTACGGATCGACAGGTAAAGAACTTGGGCACAACTAACGGTACGAGGAACTGCCACCTCAACTTAGCTCTAATTCCAATTATATAAGTTATATGAGTGGTTAAGCATAAAGTCATGTATGCTACTCATGATATACAAACTATAGACTAGTTCATATATCAAGATCATAACATAACAACTATATTCTAGTTCATAAGTATGACTATAAATGTAATATGAGAGCATAACTTTGGAAGAACTTATATTTCTATTCATACCCAAAGGTCTCTTCTTCCAAGGAGCCAAGCTCTCCAAGGTAGCTTTGCCTTGCTCTAAAACACTACTAGAAGTAAAAGCTACAAACTAGAGAAGGGAGTGAGGTAATGCTCAAGTTGAGTATGTGTTGTAGAGGGGGGATGCCCCTCTATTTATACATGGTTCAAGGCGGTGCTATGAGCTATATTTGGCGTGAAACAGGAGCTCCACTACCTCTACATGGGAGCATGCCACCATCAGTCAAAAGGGTGGCTGAGCAGCAATAGTAGTGGGTCGGGTGCCCCTAGGGGCCAGCCACCCCCTAACTGAGTGGCCTCGCCACCGCCTTCGCGTGGCCGACTCTGGGCTAGACCTAGATTAGAGCCCGGTGGTACTTTGCCTAGTTTGCACTAAGTTGATAGGCATCTCCCTTGTTCCTTTGAGCAAATCAACGTCGAAAAGTGCCTTTCAGTGAATTATTCCATGTATTTGTGTTTATGACCTATAGAATAATGTTCTCCAAATGCATGTGGAACTTGGTTAATAGTAAATGCATATGTTTTTTAAGTTTACCAATTTCTCCTCTTTTGTGTCTTAATTGGCGGTCGGATTTGATTGGTAAGGACCGCCAACACTAATTCATTCCTCCATCTCTTTGGCCTTGCCTGGTTTAGGACCACCGGTTGCCTAGAGTTATGGTGTATCCTACTAATTAGGGGCACATACCTTTCGTGGGGTCCCCCTCTCCTTTGTTTTGCTAACCCATGACTATACCATTCATGATGCTTGAAATGTTAGCTCTTATAGGGAACCTTTAGGTGATGCCAACCTCCATCAAAGGAATCTATAGGAGGAGTCTGGAAGGATGAACCAAGGACACGGTGCCCGATGAATGCAGCGAAATCATCCCCGGATTGTCCTGAACCATTAGGTTTTGGAACTAGTACGATGAAACCATAAGCCCACCATGCATGAGAAGGAAAAGGGCCACTTTGGTGCTAAGTGGCTGACACACTAAAAAGCCAAATCCAATTTGGATTCTTGTATGAGTTTTGTACCAAAGGACCAAAATTCCCCTACGTACTAATGAGTATAAATAAGTTTAGGATCTACCCATAGGGTAGGGGTATTTTGGTCTATCAATTGTAATTCAGGCACTACAAATAGCGCCCTCAGTGAATAAAGTGGACATAGTATTCCTTATTGCAAACATCAGCACCACTCTTCTACTTTCACATTCCTCCTAGTACCCAGTCGTCCAAGACTTCAATCAAGGACAAACTACCATTCAATGAAGTCCAAAAATTGAGAACCTATTAGAAATCAAGGGGTCACTATTTGCAAAGAGCAATTCTCAACAACTCACTTGTGTTGATGGTCCTTAACAACCCATTTCGTACCATCAACAATGCCTAATTTGGGTATATAATTGACATAAACCGTAGTCATAGGGCTTATTTCTAACCATTTCCACAAGTTGTGATGACTATGTGAGTGTAGGAACAAGGTGGCTACATACATGGTAAGAACACTTCATCAAATGTTAATTCTTACTACACCATGTCAAAGAGCTCGTCGAGATGCATGAAATCAAGTTTTGGTTCACCCAATTCGGAGTTCAGATGACAAAGTTATGTCTTTCGAACGATCGCAAGACAAGCTAGGCTGGTATGGACACACATGGACGTCGAGCGACCCCCTATGGGTGGGGCGACATGGACATGGGTCCAATGGCCACCAAACTTAGTTAGGGGCCTCCACACTCATCTAGGAGCCCAAGGGAAGCCCTATCTGTCCCATAGACCCAAATGGTGGTTCGGGAAAGCCCACACAAGGTGGCCCAATCCAACACAAGCAAGATTAGTCCACAACCGAAGAAGGAGAGCTCCAACGTGACCAAACTTCATACCCATGACAAATGTGAAGCATGGATCATCAAACCAACTCACACTACACAAAAGATTATGCACAGCGTTGCATTTTTGCACTCCGTGGCGGTCACCTATTTTTGCCCGCTGCGGTAAATGCCACGATTTACCGCGGCGGGCATTTTTTATTTACCATGGCGGGCACTTTTGCCCATCACGATAAATCAATTTGCCGCAGCAGGCGTCTTAAGATGCCCGTCACAGAAAATATGTATTTTCTGTGGCGGGCGTGTTAAGACGCCCTCCACGGTAAATCGATTTACCGTGGCGGGCATCCTATAATGCCCGCCACGGTAAATGGCCGAGGCCCAACAGGCCCAGGGCGAGGCCCAATAACTGGTCTCCATATAAAATGAGCACTTTAGGAGTTTAGGGTTTTAGTTCACTCACTCCTCTCCACCGATAGCGCCGCAGTCACTCCTCTCCTATCGCGAGCCTCTCTCCTCCCGTCTCCTCCTGTCACCATCTCCTTCCACTACATATCCACTAGCACGGCCCTCTCCCTCCCTCTCTTCTCTCCCACCGATCCCTCCCTCTCCCTCCTCTCTCTCTTCCAATCCTCTAGCACGGGGCATGGGGCATTGAGCGCAGTGGCTCATGGGACGGCAACGATGAGCCCGTCCTGAGGCGAATCTGGCCGATGGTGGCCCGCGGTGACCGGATCCGGCTGGGGACGGCGTCCCGAGGTGGATCTAGTCGGTGGCGGTGCACGGTGGCCAGATCCAGTGGGCGAGGATGGTTTGGCATGGCGGCCTCCCTCCACCATGGTGGATCTCCACCATGGCCACGACGCCGGGATCCACCACAGCCACGACACCAGGACCTCCACCACGGCAGGCGAGGACGTGTCGGCACGGCAGCCTCCCTCCACCACGACAGGATCTCCACCATGACCACGACGCCAGGATCCACCACAGCCACGATGCTAGGACCTCCACCACCGCGGGTGAGGACACATCGGCGCGGCGGCCTCCCTCCTCCATGGCACGGTGGGATCCGCAAGGAGGCATGGGGATCCATGAGGAGGCATCAGTGTGGTCCCCTACGAGCGACTGGTGAGGTGGTGGCGGCCCTGCAGTGGCGTCGGCGTGTCCAGCTGGCTTCTCTAGAGATGCTGGGGCCCGGCTAGCTGCTCCTCTTCTCCCTCCCCGAGCAGCATGGATCTACAGCCGTGGGACGCCCGGATCCGTCACCGGTGGGCTCACCAGTGGGCTCGAGAATGGGCTCGCCGGTGGGCTCCTAGTTTTTTTTTGTTTTTTTAAATGATTAACCATAGAGGGCATCCTAACATGCTTGCCGTGGTAAAGGTATATTTACCGCGGCGGGCATGTTACACCGCCCACCGCGGTAAATCGGTTAACCGCTGCGGGCAAGGCCGTCCGCCGTGGTTAAGCCACGATTTACCGTGGCCTCTAGGCCGCGGTGGATGGCTTTGTCTACCATGGAAAACCAAAAACACCCGCCTCCAGTAAAGTTTGTGTAGTAGTGTCAAGATGGACAGTATATTTGCAAGGGGGCATCGAGTGATGTCAAGCCACATCGGGCGACAACCCACTTCCACCAAATCGCCTCAACTTTGGACATCATGCAAACAAGCACAAAATAGAGCAATACCCAATGTTGGTTTAAGGTGGTTTGATCCAAGGGCTACGAGATGCTCTCCCATGGATCCATAACATGGTGATGGAGTAGCCCCTACTCCACCTCATGCTATAAATAGGACCCTCACCCCTCACTTGTAACACACACCACAAGAGAAACTCTCTCGACTCTCAAGATGTAGTCTTAGTGTGAGCTTCAGTGGGAGTTAGAGTGAAGAGGAGCTCTTCCTAGAGTCTAGAGCGGTATTCAGGAGTCTTGTATATCTTTGTATCTCTCTTGTAGTACTTTCCTTATTTCAATATATTACTTTTTATGCAATATATTAGTATCTTCTTTATTCACTTATCTTGCTAGTATAAGTGTTACTATACCTTTATTGTAGTAATACTTTTGGTTGCTTTAGTATAGTCTTAGTAGTGTATCTTTAGTATAATTAGAGTAATGTTCACACCTTTGTGCGGGTTCACTGCTCTTCGTTGAGTGCTCTAGTTTGATCTTCCATTGGGAACTAGAGTAGTATTTGATAGTGTAAGCATGGTGCTTAGGCAAGAGTATACCTGTGTTTGCGGCTTGCTCCTCGGATGTGTGGTAGCTAGTGGGTGGTGATAGCCCCATCTAGTCTCTGTAATCCACCATGTGTTTGGGCAAGTTCTTAAATCCTAGGGCCCAAAGCTATAACGGCACAAGTTATCTTTTGCGTTTTGACCGAAACAGAGCTCCGAAGTGCTTTGTGTGTGCTCATTAATCTTGTAATGCTAAGTTATGTTGCTAAGCTATATCTAATAAAGAACCTCTATGATAGAGAAGAACTTAGGAAACTCCCTCACTTGTTATCCTCCCACTTAGCTATGCTTTCAATCTACCTTTCTGGAGTAGAACTTCTATGTGTGTCACCCTATCTTATCGTATATCACTTACCCTCACCTTGGCCTAGTCGGTATACTAGTTAGTAGATACATGATGGTTAACTATAACCTTCTTTAACCATTGCTTCCCTGTGGACAAATACGATACCCTAGAATACTCCTAGGTGAAATGCTATAACGATATTCTGTGCTCTTGCGGAATATTCTACATGAGCATAAGAAATATCAACAACTTGTCACTTTGCGCTAAGAGTCCAAGGGATGGCAACTAAGTTGCATGGCTGGATGCGGATTCCATCAGTACTATTGCATGCTGCAATTATTTGATCCCACATGAAATTTATTATAAATGGTTAATTATATTGTCTCTAATAGTTTTGTAAAAAGTTTACTAAACCAATTATTATAACAAGTGAACAAAATAAGTAGGGAGCACAATTTTTGCCTTCCTCCAATAGTTTGTAATATTTGGTTACTAATAAAATAGGGCCGCCCACAAGGATTTCCTCACACACACCACCCTAAATCTACCTCTGTTGTCCCTAGTTGTCCGACCATTGATCGCAGCTAGGCTACTACTACCCCCTAGCTTCAGCTAGCTAGGCTACTACCACCCCCAAGCCATCCATGGTCAGTTAGAGGCTAGCGACTCTCAACCGGTGGCAGCTAGGGCCAACCAGTCGCCAACCAAAGCCAGCCCGGTATGGCTACGAGTGGCTAGGAGAAGAAAAATGACGCTAAGCGAAGATAATCAAGCACTAGGCAAAGAAAACCACAAGCAAAAGAAAAAATTGCCAATAGCAAGCACAAAACTCATGCACATATCTGGGAGTTGGAGGAGATTTACCAAATGCTTATATTTGGGGAGTTTGAATACAAAGACAATTGGAGTTTTTTATCTTTGCAAAAAAACAAATGGTAGAGTTGTTTCAAGGAGTTCTTGGAGATGCTCTTGCCCAGCGACAGCATGGCATTCTATAGGAACTAGCTCCATACTAACCTGTCTAAGAAAATCAAGAGTAACATGTTTTTTGGGATGGGGGTAATTAGTAAGTATCACTAGCATTTTGTCCTAACTACTAGAAACAACGACTACCAAAATTGTATGGTGTTAGCACTACCCATATTTTAAGTAAAAATGACTAACACATCAAAAGATCTGCAATTTACTAGTTTATTAATCTATTTAATGTCACATATGAGGAACTCCTATGCTATGAGAATACTTCACTACATAACGTACATGAATATGCGCCATTCTAGTTGCATGACAATGAGCAAACTCATAATCTTCAAATATGCATGATATGGGGATGTAAGATACCTATCATATTTGTCTTGTAGATAAGCAACACACAACATGTTGGCAACAAACAATAGTGAACACTAGCCAAAAACTTTATTCTCCACAATAATTGAACTTTATATCAATGTTCATTGAACCCACAACCCAGGTTTTTATATGGGGTACATGCCAAGGAGGGCCAACAAGGTTTGGTGCCTTAATGTGATCACCCAAATGCATCTAATAGTCAACTTGAAATAACACTTCAGATCTAACTACTCAATAAGGACCCAAACATGGTAGTTGCAATTCAAAAAATAGAATCACTGTTGTTGGTGTTTCGAATAAACACCGGCTAGTAAATTTATGATTGTTGTGCGTTAGGCCTGGATGGTGCACTAAAGGACATGAGGTTTATACTGGTTTGGGCTGAATGTCCCTACGTCCAGTCTGTTGCTGCTGCTCGTGTTATTAGTACCAAAAATGGTTCATAGTAGGGGGTACAAATGGTTGAGAGAGGGACGAGTCCCAAGTCTCTGATGGAATGATCGAAAAGGTCACCGAGAGCTTGGTCGCTGCTCAGCCATGTGTGAAGTATCGTGTGTGTTGAGCTTATCCGTCCAGCTCCGATCCCTTTGGTGGGGGGCCTACCCTCCCTTTTATAGACCAAGGGGGGAGCAGGGTTACAGATTAGAGAAAGAGGAAAATATCAAAGGTATTGAAGGTCCTTCGAGGGAGCCGGGTCTTCCTTTTTCCCTATGCCTACCCTACTTAACACGGCAGATAGTGTCAGAGGTGGCATGTTTGCTAATCTTTGTAGGCCATGCCCTGGCCTTTTTTAGCAAGTGGGTGTGTCCCATCCTACGCCAGTGCATGGTGCGGCGTGCCGAAGAGCCGAGCTATGACCCCTCGGGGAGTAACAGGGGAAGTCACAATATGCCCGTCACTATAGATGAGGTGATTCCTATCTTGGACCATAGTGGCTGTCGTATGCCTATGTTAGTATCCTTGCCTGAGGACTGAAGGCGATGCCTACTATACTGAGGGATAAAAGTCGGCGCCTACAATACTATTCAGGCACTGTTATGTCGGAAAGGGCCTAAAGCGCCTGTCCCATCGTAAACTGATGGTACCTTCTTATAGGCATGCAGGGCATGGTCCCCAGTACTACGTTTGACTTGAATGTCCTATCATAGCCTATGCTTCTCATTAGGAAGGAGCAGGGTGTGATCGTCGGGCGAGGAAGAGCCTATCCTAGGATGTCTGGCGAGGCGGAACCAGCCCTCGGGGGTTAGGCGTGGCGGAGCCCACCCTCGGACGTCGAGCAAGGCTAAGCCATCCCCTAGCCGTTGGGCAAGGCGAAGGCCAGCCCTCGAGGGTCGGGTGAGGCAGAGCCTGTCCTCGGGGGTCAGGTGAGGCAGAGCCCTCCCTCGGACATTGAGCGAGGCGAAGCCAGCCCTTAGCCGTTAGGCGAGGCGGAACCAACCTTCCGTTGCTCAGGCAAGAAGAGTAGCACTGCTTCTATCTGACTGGGAGCGTCAATGTTCGATGGTTATTAATCCTACTTCATTGGGTACCCTGGTATTGGGTCCCCGATAGTAGCCCCCGTGCCCTCAGGTGATTTGGATAGAATCGCCCAGAGGGTATGTCGATTCATCAAAGGGTGCACGCGAGCACACCCATCGGGTGTAGCCCCCGAGCCCCCGGGTGATTTGGATTGAATTGCCTAGGGGGTAATTTTGGATCCTTCGCAGATAAGGCTGTGGGATTCTATTTTTGTCAACTAGAAAGTTTTAAGGGAACCATGGTATCCTATTCATGGGGATTTCGTCCAAGGTCCACCTGGCTGGGGCTCAATCATGGAACGAGGCCCTACCGATGTTTGCGTACCTACGTCTTAGTCGCTCATGGTCCTATCCCTTGTTGGGATGGCCATTGAGACTGTTGGGCTAACCTTTGGGCTTTCTGGGCCTATATAGGCCAGAGGGGAAATATTCTAACCCCATGTCCCCTCTATGAAAAAAGAGTCCAATCCGCTCGGGAAGACAAACCGTCCAGCACAATTTTGGTGGGAAGGGATAGGGATCGCTGGCACATATCCCGTGGCATGACGTGGTGGTATGTCATGGTAGGCTCTGAGATCGAGATAGATGGTTGCCCTTCTCATGTCCGTCACCCCTATAAAACCACAGGATTCGCCCCCAGGGTTTTGTACTTTGCCTTTTTGCCTTTGCATCGTCAACCTCCACCGCCAATCGCCAGAGCCTCCTATACTCACATCGCGGCCACCGCAAAGCTCGCACCCGCATCACAGCCACTGTTGAACTCGCATCCACCCTCATCCCAATCATTTCAATGGAGCCATGGGGTAGATCCAGCATCACCCCTCAGTGCTTAGAGGGCCTCGTTCACCGTGGCCTCCTTCGCCCATTAACTGCCGTTGAGGAGTGGTGGTTGCCTGGTGATGAGGACGAGCCATCGCCGCCCGAAGGGTATGTCGTGTCCTTCATCCACTTCCATGAGCAGGGATTTGCCGTACCTGCTCACCCGTTCCTTTGGGGGCTATTGGATTACTACCTTGTGGAGTTGCAGCACCTTACCCCCAATGGGATCCAGCACATTGTGGTGTTCATCGCCCTATGTGAGGGGTTCTTGGGGATCGATCCCCACTTTGACCTATGGCGGCATATCTTCGCCGTCAACCTTCTAAAGAGACAGGTCGGGAAGCAGGAGCTGCCCATGCCGGTGGGATGGGCCGGCATTCACCTCCGCAACAACCAGTCAGATGCATACCTATTAATGCATCTATCCACCTCCAACAAGGGGTGGCATTCGCAATGGTTCTATGTCAAGGATGACGCCGCCGCCCCTTTGCTAGTCTTCTCCGGGTGCGTCATCAAGGAGGCCCCGAGGTCGTGGAGGTGGGGCGTCCTGACCAAGGAGAAGAAGACATCGATGACCTTCTTGCTGCCCTCCAAACTTTGAAGGACAGGGGCATGAAGGGTTCAGGGATCATCGGTGCCTACCATGCGAGCAGGGTGGCATTGCTGATGGCGTGCGTGCTTCCCCTGCACCAGATGGTGCTCAGAGCGCTATCCGAAGGGACGATGCTTGTTGACGAGGTGCTACCTCCGTCCGAGGTGGTGCAACACATCAAGGAGGCAATGGAGCCTTCAAAGGACACCGCTGGCATCGTCCTCGATTTCATGTTCCCGGTGCTGAGGCATCCCCCAATGTGGCCAAAACCAGGGTTTATTGACTTCATAAGTTTTCCTTCTCCATACTCCTTTCTTACTTGAATTTCTGACCCCTTGAAGCTAACCCTAGGGATGGTAGGACCAGCCATGGTCTATTCTTCAAGGATAGCCTGGCTCTGTTGTAGAAGGATCGGACCCTAGTGAATGCGAACCGTATCGTGGCCGAGTGGGACAAGAAGTTGAGGGAGCTTAGGAAGAAGAAGCTGTTATGGAAGTGACAAGCACATGATCAAGGAGAAGAGACAGGCAGTGATGATGATGATGATGACGACAATGAGGTAGCCATCGGTGTGGATTGGGACATCCTAGCGGACGAGGATATGTTGACAGACGCCCACTGACCCATGTAGGGACCCTTCCCATTACATGCGGAGGGAAGCAAGTCTGTGAGATCGGTGGAGGTGGGCCGAACCATTGGCCCATCTGTGGGGCTAGTGGGAGCCGGAGAATCTGCCACCCACCTAGGGTGCCACCGGAGGATCGATGGATGGGAGGCGGATCGGCCACCGCCCCTGAGGTATCGATGGAGAGGGATGGCTCCATTGCTGTGCCCTCAGAGATAAGGGAGGCAAGACCCCCTGCTCGGGAGTAGGAAGTAGGCTCAAAGCAGTCCCACCCAGACGAGTCAGGGCAGGGGTCTGGGGGTTCATCCCTGAAACATTCCTGCCACCCTAAGACATCGGAGTAGGCCACTGATTCCCCTGTTTTCCCCCTTTCTTATTCTTCTCTTTTGACCTTATGCCTTTTTCCCTCTTGCAGATTCTTGCGGCGGGGCTGCTCTTTGGGGCTGGTGCCTAAGAAGAGCCTTGCCCTTCAGGTAGGGTGGACAGCACTGCCCGATGTCACCTCTATTTCGGGTAGGAGTAGCGTTGGTTCCACGGTCTCGTTAGCCGATCCGGCGGCGCCCGTGGTGGTGCCCGCGCCCTCGGTGGTCGCCGAGCAGGTGGCATCTTCCGTGGTAGTTGTGACACTGCCAGCCGGTGGTTTGGTGTCACCGGTGGTGGTGGCCGTGACCGCTCCAAGCCAGGGGTAGCCGGATGCCGCCATGGTGGTGTCCGAGGGGACAGCGCAATCCGTGCCTCTAGCGGCCCAACCGACGGCGCCTGACGTGGGCTAGATGGAGGAGGACATGGCCGGATCACCCCCAACCCTAATGAGCTAGGTGCAGTCGGACGTAGCCACTGCAGTGTTCGAGGGAGCGGCGCAGTCCATGCCACCAGAGGCCTAGGCGGAGAAGACCGTGACTGTGACAAGCCCGATGGGGCTGGATGTTGCCATGGTGGCATTTGAGGGGGCGGCGCAATCTGTGCCTCCTGCGGCCCAGGCTGCGGCGCCCGAGGCAGGCCAGATGGAGGAGGACACAGCCAGAGGGTCTTTGGGTGTTGTGGCGGTGGTGGAGAGGATCAGCAGGAGGTCGCCCTCGGCCCTGTTGTTGGGGGGGGAGCCGCTCCCCTACGCGGGACGAGCCGCCGCTCCAGTGGATGGCCGCTGAGGACCCAACATCGACTCTTTTCTCGCTTGACGATGCTGCAAGAGCATGGAGCGGGAGAATCTCGACATAGGGTTCTCGGCTATGATGGATGCCTTGAGCCAGGCCAGTGGCATCCTGCGTGAAATCCTCGTTCCTACTAGCCAGGTATCTGCTGAATCTTCACCCTTGTTTTCTCTTTTCTTCACGTATTCTTGTGTTTTCATATTTTTGATACCGGTCCTCTTTTTAGTGTATCGTTGCTCATAGCCAGAACAAATCCTAGTTCCTCCATGAGCAAAAAGCAGAAAGGGATCGCCTTACGGAGGAGGCCCGCCTACAAGGAGATGTGGGCGCGTTGGGACATGGAGGAGATCCATGGGATGTTTGAAGATCTATCGGCGAGGGTGAAGCTAGATGAGGAGGCGACCACTAGAATCCGAAAGGAGCAGGAAGAGCTGCTTCAGAAGGATGCCAAGGCTAGTCAGTGGGCCATGGAGGTCCTGGCTAAGCTAGAGATAGAGTGGGATCTTTGGTGGAAGGCTAAGGAAAGGTCCGTGGCCCTGTAGTAGAGGGCAAACCAGGATGCCGAGGTGATCTCTTAGCTGTGCGGGAGCAGGACGAGCTACGCTGGACCAGAGAAAGACTTCGCTCGGAGCATAGCATGGCCCATGAGGAGCACAACCAGGCCATCCGAGAGCACGGCAGGGCGCATTGGGAGGCCATGGCCCTCCAGGTGGATCTTGGAGATGCGGTGGTTCAAAGGCTGGTGGCCGAGGAAGTTTCTGTCGAGCTGGCCACGGAACTCGCTGAGGTGCGGGGGATCCTTTGGGCCAAAAGTGATGAGCATGATCTTCTGCGTGCTGCCGTTGTGGTGGTCTACAATGACCAGCAGGTGGCACAAGGAGAGGGGATCGACTCCCTCCCGATTCGTACCGCCAGTATCATGGCGTGGGTGGGCCAGCTTGAGTAGGATGCCTCTCATGCTAGGATCACCCAAGCCTTCGCTGTTGCCTGTTCTCATTATGATCGGGAGATCAACTTGGAGGTAATGAGCCAAGGCTTCACACCTATCTATGAAGACCCCATGCTAGACAAGATTGAGAGGGCGGTGACTCCCCTTGCATGGAACCTGGCAAACAGGCTAAAAGAAATGGTTCTCCCTCTACGGAAGTAGTTAGTTGAATAAGTTTGATAAACATTTATCTGTAATATGTGAACAAGTGTTGGTACTTCTGAAAACAGATTCGTGACATTGTTTCGCAATTTCGTTTCGTTTGTTTGATCTTACCATCTTCCTTTTTTGCAATGAGGAAAGATTTATGCGATCTGACCCCTCTATTTGTTAAGATTGTTGGACCCAAGGTTTTTAGGGGAAACTTTGATTGTGCTGGTGAGCAAAATTACCATAGCCGTTTGGGCATGGGCTTTTTGTAGTCTTACCTATTTGTTCTCCCGAACCTTGTCGCCAGTCTTGACGCGAGGAGAAGGTCTGATGTAATGAGTTTGTTTTGAAAAAAGAAAGAAGGTACTCATACCTTTA
Organism: Miscanthus floridulus; assembly: GCF_019320115.1. Lineage (NCBI taxonomy): Eukaryota > Viridiplantae > Streptophyta > Magnoliopsida > Poales > Poaceae > Miscanthus > Miscanthus floridulus. The sequence goes on along the minus strand of NC_089587.1, from coordinate 134,589,336 downwards.
TCAGCCCCTGAGTGAGATCCAACCCCCTGCGGTCACTGGGGCCAGATGTTACTAGAGACCAGAGCGAGGGCAACAAACTTATGTTTGTATTCGTGAGTACCCCTTACTTAGGACTTGGGCGATCACTGTGTGACCATGCATTTGGCCTTATCGCTGGTCCGGCCTTCCCTGAGCCCCCGCATGCGGTGGGGATTTGGTCAAGGGCTACCTCATTTCGCGACCGTTGCTCCATTGGTGGTTTTTCGCAACTGGAGGGGTTAAGGCGACGTCACTTGCCTCGATGGCTCGAGTGACATGCTCTATGAGCTCGCTAATGGGGATGTTCAGACAGAATCTGATCCTATTTGCTTTGCGACAAGGTCGGCAAAGGCCCTTGAGTGGCGTTCCGTTGCTCCTTGGCCCACCTTCCAACAGATTCCCCCTTAATGGGGATTCTATGGGCTCAGTGAGAGGCTAGATTGAACTAGAAGGTTGAGATGACCCTACCTGCCTCAATGCGGGCTGGGCAAAGGCCACTGAGGCTCATCTGCATTTTTCTCCCCTGGCTCTCGTTCGACACGAGGCAGCCCTAGACCCTTCATGGGTCAGCCTTTGAACCCCGATCTCTCGATCTTGGATCGAGCGGCTCGAACCCCCGAGCCCCTTAGGGTCTGATAGGGGTTGGCCGTGTTTTGTGCGTTACCCCGTCCTAGGTTTTCACAACCAGAGGGGCTGAGTTGATGATACTTGCCTCGATGGCTCGAGTGTCATGCTCAATGAGCTCGCTAACGGGTATGTTCGTGTGAAATCTAGGTCCATCATTCGCTGACGGGGTCGGTAGAGCCCTCATGTGGCTTTTCAATACTTCTTAACCTGCCTCTCAGCAGATGCCTGAGCCATTCGATAGGCTCAAGTGGCCTGTTGGCCTCTCCTCGATGAAGATTCTATGGGTTTGGCTCGGGGTTAGAATCAAACAAGAAAGGTCGAGATGTCCCTGTCCGCTTCTGAGTGGGGTTGGGCAAGGCCACTAGGGCTCATCTCTATTTTTTCTCCCCTAGCTCTGTTGACGTGAGGTGGCCTCGAGCCCTTTGCAGGCCAGCCTTGGAACCTCGATCAGTCACCGCTCATATTGAATGAGGCAGCTGTCGCTTCATGACGCGACACGAAGCGTTGGGATGCAGGGATTTGCATATGCAACGTTTGGATGTATGGATTTAGCGTATAATTTAATTGAAATGAAAGCGGGGGGTCGATAATGTTACCCTGGTGGTGTGAGTGATGGGAAGCTTTTACCAATTTTTTCGTGTGGGGTTCGGGTCCGACGTCTGTGATGAGGTCAGTGTAACCTACATAAACACTGCCATTTTTCGTTTCTGTCTCTCGGTGGTGATCCGAGTCGTTCGATTGATTTTTAAGTGACCTGATAGTTTCTCCTTGAAGGAGACTCTGCAGGAGGACTCCCCCAAACCCTTCTCATGAAGACGGGAGCCAAAGCTTGTGGTGTGGGGAACTATGAATTCGATTATGCTAGTGAACAAAAACACCATAGCCGTTGGGGCATAGGGTCTGGCGGTTCATCCCATTGTATTCAAAGTTTTATACCCACATGACATGCTTCCAGTTTTAAATGTAAGGAGGGGTCAGGCAAGGAGGATGTCTAAATAGGTAGACACTCTCGGCAGCCCCCGAGCGATGTCCATGCCCCTACCGTTGCTGGGGTCAGAAACTTGGTAATTAAATTAATGCGCAAAGCAAGGAAACAGAGGTGCTTATCTTTCTGTGGCCGTTCGTTCATTGTTTTGCCTGGGCCATTCGATTGACCCAGGAGACCCAATGGGACCTCCCTCGTCGGGTCATTCCATGGTCCTACCTAGGGAAGCGGAGAGTCGTCTGCATGCGAGTATGCCCTGGTTCCCACGCCCGGCGCGCATTAGTGCCGGGCCACTCCCAGGCAATGTCCTGTCGGTCAGAGCGCATCCTGTCGATCCAGGCACATCCCCTCGGATTCCCATTAGCATTGATCTCCCACCTATAATGAATAGGGGAAGGTAGAGAGTTTTTCGTCCCAACCTTTCGCCTTTCCCTAGTTGCTACGCCTCTCCCTTAAATAGGGAGGGGGAGGGGAGTTCTTGCCCCACTCCTTCACCTGCTTTAGATCCGCTACCTCTTCTCGTCCCTTTCCACCGAATGAGTTCATGCGTCGCAGCGGGTCCTAAGTGAAAGAGGGTAATGCCAAGGAGAGAAAAGCTCACAGATCTGTCGGTGAATCCGGAGCGCAATGTTGAGCTGGGGGTCATCCAACGTAGATGAGATGGTGCAGGCCGCCATTACCGAGAAGGGGCCACTACTGCAGAAGGAGGAGCACAGGAGGGTACCAAGCATCATCGGCCTTGCCATTGTTTGTTGCGGCCTTTCCTTAGTGGGAGACGCCCCCCGCCTAGATGCCGTTGTTAGGGTTGTGGCTGATGACGATGGTGTAGTCCCTGGACACCCAGGCAGGGGGGGGGCGCCGTTGTTAGGGTCACGGCTGATGATGATGGCGTAGTCCCTAGGCGCCCTAGTGAGGGCGCCATTGTCAGGGTCGTGGCTGATGACGATGGCGTAGTCCTTAGGCGCCCCGACGGAGGGCACCATAGTCGTCAACGTGGTGCTCGACGTTTGTAGAGGCTGGTGCCTTCGAGGATCCCGTGGAACGATAGGGCGTCACTGATGGAGAGCATGGCGCGGTGACCATAGCTGTACTCGTAGTAGGGCTGGTCAGAAACTATAATCGAATAAGTTTGTGGGGGAGTCCTCGAGTGAACAGTCTTTTGTATTTGTGAATACATTAGTCCTTTTTGTGATGGGATCACTTTGTAGGCAATTAATTTTATATGGTAAAATGCATAAGTTTTCGACTTTCGCTATGGTAAACAGCTTTTTAGCTTCCTCTTCTCTTTTGTATAAGAGGTTTCAGTGCCTTCCGGCTCATCCCATAGTCCAAGTTGCAAAAACTAGGAGTGCGGGTGAATCAATTCTGATCACGCTGGTGAGCAAGGAGGTTGTAGCCACTGGGGCGTGGGTTTCCCATAGTCCTACCAGTTGTACTCAGAATTGATTTGTGAAATCCTAGCCTTTAGGACTTGTTGCGAGAAGAATGGAAAACTTTTTTAGAGAATGTTTGTGAAGGTAACACAGGTAGTGTTTGTAAGATAAACATACTTGTATTACTTATATCAGCCTCCAAGTGAGGTCCGACCCCTCGCAATTTTTAGGGGTCGGATGTCACTAAAGGTCGGGGACTCTAAAGATAAAAACTTGATAAGGGAAAGTATGCGTTTATTAAGGGTAAAAATGACATAGCTGTTCAATGTTCCAGGCGTTGGTGAAGACCTTGCCATTGATGGTTTTCAACTTGTAGGTGCCTGGCTAGAGTTCTTCCACGATGACGTATGGCCCCTCCTAGGGTGGGGAGAGCTTATGGTGATATTTGTTACTCTATACGAGATGGAGGACATGGTCCCCAACATTGAAGGCTCGGTTCCGCACCCGTCGACCATGGTACCATCGCAATGCCTGTTGGTACTTGGCTGAACGGAGGAGGGCGATGTTGCAAGCTTTGTCTAGTTGGTCCATGGCATCTTTGTGGGATGCCTCGGCTCCCCACTCGTCGTATGCTCTAATCCTTGGTGCTCCGTAGTCGAGCTTCGTTGGGCGGATGGCCTTGGAACCGTAGACCATGAAGAAAGGTGTGTAGCCAGTGGCCCAGCTGAGAGTTGTCCTCAGGCTCCAGAGTACCACAGGGAGCTCGGCAACCCAGCATGTGCCGAACTTGTTCAACCAGTTGAAGATCCTAGGTTTGAGGCCCTATAGGAGCATGCCGTTTGAGCGCTCGACCTGCCCATTTGTTTGGGGGTGCGGGACGGTAGCCTAATTGACTTGGATGTGTTGTTCATTGCAGAATTGAATGAATTTCTTTCCAGTGAACTGCATGCCATTATCTGTGATGATGGAGTTCGGTACTCTGAAGTGATGGATGAAGTCGAGGAAGAATAGCACCGCTTGCTCAGACTTGATCGCGGAGATGGGCTGACCTTCGATCCATTTTGTGAACTTGTCTATAGTGACAAGCAAGTGGGTGTAGCCCCCGGGCGCCTTTTTGAGAGGCCCAACCAGAACAAGCCCCCAGACCACGAAGGGACATGTGGTGGGGATCATCTGGAGTGCCTAGGCTGGGAGATGAGTTTGTCGAGCGTAGTACTGGCACCCTTCATAGGTTCGTACGATTTGCTCGATATCAGCTACTGTAGTGGGCCAGTAGAAGCCCTATCAGAATGCGTTCCCAACTAAGGTTCTAGGCATGGCATGGTGACTGCAGACCCCACTGTGGATGTCGCTTAGCAGAAGTTTTCCCAGTTCAATGGGGATACAGAGCTATAGGATCCCGATGTGGCTCCGTTTGTAGAGTTCTCCCTCTATAAGAATGAAGGATTCGGTGTGACGTGCGAGCCGTCGAGCCTCCGTCTTGTTCGTCAGTAGTGTGTCATGGAGGAGGTAGTTGAGGTAGAATGTTCTCTAGTCATTCAGAGGGTCAGGCTCTGTCATTGGATCCTCTTCGAGCTCCATGACACCAGGGCCAGGCGGAGCGGTCGGTTGGTCAGCCACCCGGGCTAGATCAGATGGGCCATCGTTGGTCCGCTCTGACCCCTCATAGTGCACCGAGGGTTTATGCTGGTCGCTGGCAAAGACGCCTGTTGGCACCGGCTCTTGACCAGATGCCGCCTTCGTGAGTGCGTCGGCCGCCTTGTTGAGGCGCCTCGGGATGTGATTGAGTTCAAGGCCATCGAACTTGTCCTCTAGCCATTGGACTTCTTGGCAGTACATAGCCATCTTGGCATCATGGCAACTTGACTCCTTCATGACTTGGTTAATGATTAGCTGAGAGTCACCCCAAATGTCAAGGCGTCGGATGCCCAACTCGATGGCGATGCGTAGGCCGTTGATGAGTGCTTCATATTCGGCCACATTATTAGATGAGGGGAAATGGAGTCGAACCATGTACCTCATGCGGACCCCAAGGGGTGATACGAAGACCAGGCCCATGCCAATGCCTTTCTTCATCAGCGATCCATCGAAGTACATCGTCTAGTACTCTTGATCGATGATGGCCGATGGTGTCTAGACCTCGGTCCACTCCGCGATGAAGTCAGCCAAAACCTAGGACTTGATCAGTGTTCGGGGAGCATACGTGATGCCTTGATCCATCAGCTTGAGTGCCCACTTTGCAGTTCTTCCTATGGTGTCCTAGCTATGGACGACCTCACCAAGGGGGAATGATGTCACTACTATCACAGGGTGTGACTCGAAGTATTGGCGTAGCTTCCTCTTGGTGATGAGGATGGTGTATAGAAGCTTCTGGATTTGGGAGTAGCGGGTTTTGGAGTCAGATAGTACCTCGCTGATGAAGTACATAGGGCGCTGCACCTTGAGGGTGTGCCCTTCTTCTACCTGCTCTACTACCAGGGCGGAGCTGACCACTTGTGTGGTGGCCGCTATGTACGGAGGAACTAGGATCGGGGGTTTTGTCAGAAGTAGTTTGACCATGTCAAGCGCCTCCTGGGCCTCAGCTGTCCACTCGAAGTAGTTGGCTTTCTTTAGGAGTCGATAAAGGGGGAGTCCTTGTTCACCAAGGTGCGAGATGAATCGGCTGAGGGCGGCAAGGCACCCTACGATCCGCTGAACCTCCTTTATGTTCTAGATCGGGCCCATCCTTGTGATGGCTGAGATTTTCTCCGGGTTGGCCTCGATGCCACGCTTGAAGACGATGAAGCCGAGCAGCATGCCCCTCGGGACCCCAAAAACACATTTCTCATGATTGAGTTTGATGCAATTTGCCCATAGTTTCACAAAGGTTTGCTCAAGATCGGCGACAAGGTGGTCAGCCCGTTTGGACTTAACTACGATGTTGTCGACATAGGCCTCAACGGTCCACCCGATGAGGTCCCCGAAGTAGTTGAGCATATAGCGCTAGTAAGTGGCCCCAACATTTTTCAGACTGAATGACATTGAGATGTAAAAGAACGATCCGAAGGGGGTGATAAAGGACATCGCGAGCTGGTTGGACTCTCTCATTGCGATTTGGTGGTAGCCGGAGTATGCACCAAGGAAGCAGAGGGTTTCACACCCTAAGGTAGAGTCGACTATTTGGTCTATGCGTGGCAAAGGAAATAGGTCCTTCGGGCATGCCTTGTTGAGGCCCATATAGTCAACACACATCCTCCATTTCCCGTTCTTCTTTCATACAAGGATGGGACTAGCTAACCACTCTGGGTGGTGTACTTCCCTGATGAATCCAGCGGCCAACAGTTTTGCTATCTCCTCACCAATGGCCCTATGCTTTTCCTCATCGAAGCGCCGCAAGCGTTGCTTCATCGGCTTGGAGCCTGGATGGATTTTCAAGGTATGCTCGGCGACCTTCCTCGGAATGCCTAGCATATCTAAGGGTTTCCACGCAAAGATGTCTTTGTTGTCGTGAAGGAAGTCGACGAGCGCACTTTCCTATTTGGAGGAGAGCATGGTACCAATGTGTGCCATTTTACCCTTGGAGCTACTAGGATCTATGAGGACCTCCTTGGAGCCCTTGGTTGATTCGAATGACCTGGTCGACCTCTTTGTGTTGGGTGCTCCTTCGGCGACCTCTTCCTTGAGGGTGGTGAGCTCCCTGGAGGTGACGATTGCCGTGGCATGGCCATAGCACTCGACCTTGCATTCGTAGGCACACTGGAAGGAGGTGCCAACAGTGATGACCCCATGGGGGCCTGACATCTTTAGCTTGAGGTATGTGTAGTTGGGGATGGCCATGAACTTTGCGTAGCATGGACGTCCCAGGATGGCGTGGAAGGTTCTAGGGAATCCTACTACCTCGAAGGTGAGGGTCTCAGTCCTGTAATTGAACTGATCCCCAAAGGTAATTGGTAGATCAATCTGTCCGAGTGGCATGGCCTGCTTTCCAAGGATGATGCTGTGGAAAGGCGCTCGGATTGGGTGAAGGTGCATTTGGTCAATGCCCATTACGTCGAGCGTCTTTGCGTACATGATGTTGAGGTCGCTGCCTCCGTCCATCAGAACTTTGGTGAGGCACTTTGGGCTGACAATTGGGTCGACGACAAGCGGATACCTTCCCGAGTGTGGGACGACGTCCGCATGGTCGGTCCGATCGAAGGTTATGGTGGACTCCGACCACTAGAAAAAAAGAGGTGTGGCCACCTAGGCCGTGTAGACTTGGTGGCATGCGACCTTCTGACGATGTTTGGAGTCGTAGGCCGTTGATCCTCTAAAGATCATGAGGCAGCAGTCTAGCATTGGAAAGCCATCATCCTTCTCCTCGGTGTCGTCCATAGCGGGGGCTGGTTCCTTCCCCTGTTCCCCTTTGTTGGAGCCTCTGGATAAGAACTTTCGCATGAGGCTGTAGTCCTTGAGCGGATGCTTTACGTGGAAGGCATGGTTCGGGCATGGCCCCTTGAGCATTTTCTCGAAGTGGTTTGGAGCGCCCTCCGCGGGCTTTTGACCACCCTTGTGGTCAGCAGCAGCCACGAGTGGGTCCTCACGCTGTTGCTTCTAGTTTTTCCTTTTGGTGGAATGATTGAAGGTGCCTTCACCGGCACCCTCGTCCTGCCTTGCCTTGCCCTCAAGACGATCGAAGATCGCTTCGACCGCCTCTTCTCCTGAGGCGTGGCTGGTGGCGATGTCTAGGAGCTCCTTGGTGGTCCGCGGGCCCTTGCATCCTAGCTTATGAACCAAGGACTCACAGGTCATTCTGGATAGGAAGGCTCCTATCATGTCGGTGTCGGCGACATTGGGAACCTCATTGCACTATCAGGAGAAGCATCGGATGTACCCATGAAGGGTCTCACCGGCCTTTTGGCGATAGTTCTTGAGGTCCCATGGGTTCCTAGGGCATTTGTATGTGCCCTAGAAGTTTCCCACAAAGATCTCCTTTAGATCCACCCAACTCTGGATTGCGTTGGATGGTAGGTGTTCTAACCATGCCCGAGCCAAATCGGCCAAGAACAGTGGAAGGTTGCAGATAATGAAGTCGTCATTATCCGCGCCACTGGCTTGATAGGCAAGCCAATAGTCTTCAAGCCAAAGCCCAGGGTTTGTCTTCCTAGAGTACTTAGGGATATTAGTAGGAGGTCGATACCTTGGCGGGAATGTAGCATTAAGGATGTGCCGGCTGAAGGCCTGAGGCCCTAGGAGGCCGAGGCTCGGGCTTCAGTCCTCACCGCTGTCGTAGCGTCCATCGCGTCGAGGATGATAGCCATGGCAGGCTCCTTCCCTTGGGTCGCTATGGGCATGTCTGCGGGTGTCGACGGTCACTACAAGATTTTCGGTCTACTGCAACGCCGAAGAATTGCAACGTAGAAAATTTGGTTGCCAGAGATTGTTGTATTACAACCATTCTAAAAAATGGTAGCGATACATGCCTTTAATACAACGGTTTTCAAGATGTTGCAAAGCTCTGTTGCATTTGGTGGACGATATTGCAATGGTGAAAAATGGTTGCAGTAGACTTGATTTTGGTTGCAATTGTGTGGTAGTACTGCAACTACATTTACGTTAGTTGCATTTGGTTTTGACTATTGCTACGGTTTTTTTGTGTTGCATAAAATTTGACAAGCGTTGCAAATGCTAGATACTTAATGCAACGAGAACTCTTGGAGGCGAAGCAAAAGTGGGGGTCAATTGCAACCTTTTTTGGCAGTTGCAATATACTTTGATATTGTTGCAAGTGCTAAATTTTATTGCAACGAAATCTATGGGGTCGAAGCGAAAATTGTGTTCAAGTGCAACGCTTATTTTTGGTTGCAATATACTTTGATAATTGCAACGAATTTAAAACTTAAAAAAAAGTATGGAAAGAAAAGAATTGGGGACGCATATATTAAAATTAAAAAGTGCTCCCCACAGGATTCGAACCATGGAGCTCTGGTTCAGATAAAACCTTCTCCACCACTGCGCTATGTAGGTGTGTTCGTTGTAACTCAGGTTTTAATTTATTTGATATGATTGAAGACCTTATGAGTTATAAAACGCCCCAACCCTGGCCCCATCTCGGCATCTCCGTCCTTATGCCTGGTGTCTGAAACTTTCTGTTAAGTAGTAGTTGCTGTTAAGTACTTGATGTTAAGTATGCGTGGATGTTAATTAGTACTTGAAGTTGTACCGGGGTGGTTGGTCACTTTGTTAGCGATAGTAAATGCCTGACCGTGCACCATCGGTCACATGCACTACTCCAGATTCGTACAGTAGGAACGGGGCGCGTTTTTACTGTAGGGGCGGCTGGGGTTGGGGGCGCCCTTACAGCGGACGTCCTCGGGCCCCAGCAGCCCAGCCGCCCCTACAGATGGCACTGTAGGGGTGGCTGGTAACCTAAGCCACCCCTACAGTTGGGGCTGATCTGTAGGGGCAGCTCAATCACCAGCCGCCCTGCAGTGCCCAACTGTAGGGGCGGCTGAATCACCAGCCGCCCCTACTGATGGCGCACGAATAAATAGCAGCCAAAATTTGAAAGGTTCAAATTTAGTCAAATAACAAGATGACCAAAATAAAAGTTGTAGATCTTGATGAGTTGAACAACTTTTGTATTCATCACTTTTACATCTGAAATCATTTAGGGTTTGAAAATTTGGTTTGAACTTGTCAAATTTCAAATTTCAAATTTTAAAATGTGTAAAACATTGTCACATCCAAGTTTGATCAAACGTAAATGCTGAAGCATGATTTTAGAAATTTTTAGAAAAAAAACATCACATTTGGAGTTAGTATGAGGGAGAAAAACTAGTTACAAGTTTTACTCACAGATTAAAAAGAGAAATCACACTGTTCTAGATGATCCTTACATGATCATAGTGAACAGTGTGATTTCTTTTTTTAATCTGTGGGTCAACTTTGTAACTAGTTTTTCTTTCTCATACTAACTCCAAATCTGATGGTTTTTTTTCCTAAAAATTTCTAAAATCATTCTCTATCAATTTATTTTGTTGGTTTTGTCAATATATACATATGAAAAGTTTGAGCAATTTAAATTTTGAATTTCAAAAAAATGCAACTTCAGACAAGATTTTGGTACCCCAAATGATTTCAGCTGAAAAAGTGATAAATACTATAGTTGAATAACTTATCAAGATCTACAACTTTTGTAATGGACATTTCTTCATATGACAAAGTGGTACTGACATTGTTCACAAATGTGACACATCTCTCGTAAGGTTTTATAAACTATATGAGACATGTGTAAGTTTAGTGAATAATGTGTACTAAGAATTTGTCAAATGAAGAAATGACCAAAATAAAATTTACAGATATTCATGAGTTGAATAACTTTGGTATTCATCACTTTTTATGTTGAAATCAATTTGGGTCTCAAATTTTGGTTCGAACTTGTCGTTTTTCAAAATTTTAATTTTAAAAGGTTCAAATTTTATCAAATAACAAGATGACTAAAATAAAAGTTGTAGATATTAATGAGTTGAACAACTTTGGTATTCATCACTTTTTATGTTGAAATCATTTTGGGTCTCAAATTTTGGTTCGAATTTGTCATTTTTTAAAATTTCAAATTTGAAAGGTTCAAATTTAGTCAAATTACAAGATAACCAAAATAAAAGTTGTAGATCTTGATGAGTTGAATAACTTTTGTATTCATCACTTTTACATCTGAAATCAATTAGGGTTTGAAAATTTGGTTTGAACTTATCAAATTTTAAATTTCAAATTTTAAAATGTGTAAAACATTGTCACATCCAAGTTTGATCAAACGTAAATGCTGAAGCATGATTTTAGAAATTTTTAGAAAAAACAACCATCACATTTGGAGTTAGTATGAGGAAGAAAAACTAGTTACAAGTTTTACCCACAGATTAAAAAGAGAAATCACATTGTTCTATATGATCCTTACATGATCATAGTGAACAGTGTGATTTCTTTTTTTTAATCTATGGGTTAACTTTGTAACTAGTTTTTCTTCCTCATACTAACTCTAAATCTGATGATTTTTTTCCTAAAATTTTCTAAAATCATTCTCTATCAATTTATTTTTTTGGTTTTGTCAATATATACATATGAAAAGTTTGAGCAATTTAAATTTTGAATTTCAAAAAAATGCAACTTCAGACAAGATTTTGGTACCCCAAATGATTTCAGCTGAAAAAGTGATAAATACCAAAGTTGAATAACTTATCAAGATATACAACTTTTGTATTGGTCATTTCTTCATATGACAAAGTGGTACTGACATTGTTCATAAATGTGACACATGTCTCGTAAGGTTTTATAAACTATATGAGAAATGTGTAAGATTAGTGAATAATCTGTGCTAAAAAATTGTCAAATGAAGAAATGACCAAAATAAAAGTTGCAGATATTCATGAGTTGAACAACTTTGGTATTTATCACTTTTTATGTTGAAATCAATTTGGGTCTCAAATTTTGGTTCGAACTTGTCGTTTTTCAAAATTTTAAATTTAAAAGGTTCAAATTTTGTCAAATGACAAGATGACTAAAATAAAAGTTGTAGATATTAATGAGTTGAACAACTTTGGTATTCATCACTTTTTATGTTGAAATTATTTTGGGTCTCAAATTTTGGTTCGAATTTGTCATTTTTTAAAATTTCAAATTTGAAAGGTTCAAATTTAGTCAAATGACAAGATGATAAAAATAAAAGTTGTAGATCTTGATGAGTTGAACAACTTTTGTATTCATCACTTTTTATGTTGAAATTATTTTGGGTCTCAAATTTTGGTTCGAATTTGTCATTTTTTAAAATTTCAAATTTGAAAGGTTCAAATTTAGTCAAATGACAAGATGATAAAAATAAAAGTTGTAGATCTTGATGAGTTGAACAACTTTTGTATTCATCACTTTTACATCTGAAATAATTTAGGGTTTGAAAATTTGGTTTGAACTTGTCAAATTTCAAATTTCAAATTTTAAAATGTGTAAAACATTGTCACATCCAAGTTTGATCAAACGTAAATGCTGAAGCATGATTTTAGAAAATTTTAGGAAAAAAAACCATCACAATTGGAGTTAGTATGAGGGAGAAAAACTAGTTACAAAGTTTACCCACATATTAAAAGAGAAATCACACTGTTCTAGATGATCCTTACATGATCATAGTGAACAGTGTGATTTCTTTTTTTAATCTGTGGTTAACTTTGTAACTAGTTTTTCTTTCTCATACTAACTCCAAATCTGATGATTTTTTTTCCTAAAATTTTCTAAAATCATTCTCTATCAATTTATTTTGTTGATTTTGTCAATATATACATATGAAAAGTTTGAGCAATTTAAATTTTGAATTTCAAAAAAATGCAACTTCAGACAAGATTTGGTACCCCAAATGATTTCAGCTGAAAAAGTGATAAATACCAAAGTTGAATAACTTATAAAGATCTACAACTTTTGTATTGGTCATTTCTTTATATGACAAAGTGGTACTGACATTGTTCACAAATGTGACACATCTCTTATAAGGTTTTATAAACTATATGAGACATCTGTAAGATTAGTGAATAATGTGTGCTAAGAATTTGTTAAATAAAGAAATGACAAAAATAAAAGTTGCAGATATTCATGATTCGAACAACTTTGGTATTCATCACTTTTTATGTTGAAATCAATTTGGGTCTCAAATTTTGGTTCGAACTTGTAGTTTCTCAAAATTTTAAATTTAAAAGGTTCAAATTTTGTCAAATGACAAGATGACTAAAATAAAGTTGTAGATATTAATGAGTTGAACAACTTTGGTATTCATCACTTTTTATGTTGAAAGCATTTTGGGTCTCAAATTTTGGTTCGAACTTGTCATTTTTTAAAATTTTAAATTTGAAAGGTTCAAATTTAGTCAAATGACAAGATGATAAAAATAAAAGTTGTAGATCTTGATGAGTTGAACAACTTTTGTATTCATCACTTTTTATGTTGAAATTATTTTGGGTCTCAAATTTTGGTTCGAATTTGTCATTTTTTAAAATTTCAAATTTGAAAGGTTCAAATTTAGTCAAATGACAAGATGATAAAAATAAAAGTTGTAGATCTTGATGAGTTGAACAACTTTTGTATTCATCACTTTTACATCTGAAATAATTTAGGGTTTGAAAATTTGGTTTGAACTTGTCAAATTTCAAATTTCAAATTTTAAAATGTGTAAAACATTGTCACATCCAAGTTTGATCAAACGTAAATGCTGAAGCATGATTTTAGAAAATTTTAGGAAAAAAAACCATCACAATTGGAGTTAGTATGAGGGAGAAAAACTAGTTACAAAGTTTACCCACATATTAAAAAGAGAAATCACACTGTTCTAGATGATCCTTACATGATCATAGTGAACAGTGTGATTTCTTTTTTTAATCTGTGGTTAACTTTGTAACTAGTTTTTCTTTCTCATACTAACTCCAAATCTGATGATTTTTTTTCCTAAAATTTTCTAAAATCATTCTCTATCAATTTATTTTGTTGATTTTGTCAATATATACATATGAAAAGTTTGAGCAATTTAAATTTTGAATTTCAAAAAAATGCAACTTCAGACAAGATTTGGTACCCCAAATGATTTCAGCTGAAAAAGTGATAAATACCAAAGTTGAATAACTTATAAAGATCTACAACTTTTGTATTGGTCATTTCTTTATATGACAAAGTGGTACTGACATTGTTCACAAATGTGACACATCTCTTATAAGGTTTTATAAACTATATGAGACATCTGTAAGATTAGTGAATAATGTGTGCTAAGAATTTGTTAAATAAAGAAATGACAAAAATAAAAGTTGCAGATATTCATGATTCGAACAACTTTGGTATTCATCACTTTTTATGTTGAAATCAATTTGGGTCTCAAATTTTGGTTCGAACTTGTAGTTTCTCAAAATTTTAAATTTAAAAGGTTCAAATTTTGTCAAATGACAAGATGACTAAAATAAAGTTGTAGATATTAATGAGTTGAACAACTTTGGTATTCATCACTTTTTATGTTGAAAGCATTTTGGGTCTCAAATTTTGGTTCGAACTTGTCATTTTTTAAAATTTTAAATTTGAAAGGTTCAAATTTAGTCAAATGACAAGATGACCGAAATAAAAGTTGTAGATCTTAATGAGTTGAACAACTTTGATGTTTATCAAATTTTTATTTGAGATCATTTGGTGTCTCAAAATTATTTTATTAGTTTTGATTTTAATTTTTTAAAATTAAAAAATTTCCCCCATTTTTAAAGGTTTAATTTTACAATTTTAAACTGTTGTAGTTGTTTTAGTTATTGTATATGTAAATATATTTATAAAAAATAATTATAAAATTTTGTACTGTATTATTTATTATTTACATGTGAATAGTCAGCAGGTAGTTTGATGATAATTGAAGAATGTTTAATTGTAACATGCATGTCATATTCTTGTCAAGGGATGTAATTTTTACCACCAACCATTTATTTTCAGGTTATCCAAGAAACCAGCCAGCCAGAACAACAACCCCCTTCTTCCGCAGCTGAAGAACGTCTCACTAGAGGGCGCATGACTAGAAGTAATTTGGCAGCGAATTCGGGTGCTGTTTATACTACAGCAAAGCAACTGAAGGAAACTGCGGCTAGGAAAAGATCTGCATTGTCCAAAAAGAATACACAGGTACTATGTGAAACCTTTTATCTCTCTTTGCATTAAAAAGGAACATATAGTCCTTTTGGAGAAGTACATAGCTATTCTTTTGTTCTGCTCCTAAATATGGTCCAGGCTTAGTTTCCTCTTGCTGATTAGAAATATATATGGATGTGTTTGTGCTCATAAAATGTCTTGGGAGGCAGCTGCATGTATGTTTATATTTGCTTTACGCTTCAAAGTTCATCTATCCTACCCTATAATACACCAGTTAGAATAAATCTACAGCCACACAATAAATGCCTACTCCACAGTCATGACCTATGCTACATCCACACTTATAAATACACCTAAAAATATAACACCATCAAAACGAATACACCAGATTCTCTCTTAGCCATTCTCTCTCATTAATCGTGCAAATCCGACGGTGCTCCTTGTTTGGATCGCCCCCAACGCCCGCCCGCGCCTAGCGCCCACGTCCGCCCTCCCTCCGAGGCTCCGACCCCAGCCCCCCATGGCCCACGCCCAAACCAGGCGGCCACGGTTCGATCCCTCTGCAGGCTGTCTTTATTTTCCCAAAAAATGAAACGCGTCTCTCTCTCTGCCCCGACGCGGATCTCCGCCTCCCGTTCGCTGCCGCCGTACGCGCATCGCCGTCGCCCCCTCTCCTCCTCCTCCCCTAAAACCTCCTCTCTCCTTCCGCCATGAGGCGCGGCTCAGCTCCTCTTCGAAGCACGCGGAATCCAGAGCGTGTGGCAGCGGCGCGGACGAGTACGAGGAGCGGGGGGATCCCGCGGCTAGGGTTCCCCCGCCCCACCGGTGTTGGCCAGCGACCGGCCGAAGGCGCCTGAGGTGATGGACTCGTGCCCGCGGCGACGGAGGGCGCGCATGGCGGAGGAGAAGGCGGCAATGCTGCGGAAGGCATGGTGCCGGCTGCGGAAGGCATGGACGCCGTCGTGCTCACGACCGCCAGCCCCCAGCAGGTCACGCTCTACAGCTGCCAGCTCGAGCGCGCCCGTGACGTCGGCTGCTTCCCCGCCTCCACCGCGGCCATCGCCATCCCCGACCGCGACGGCCCTCCGCTCTTGCTTCGTGGGATCGACCTGGGTGACAACTTTTTTTTTGGATCCGGGGAGAAGAGGAGAGGATTTTGTGTGGTCTTTCTTCTTGCGTAATCGAGCTTGGTTGCATCCGGCAAGTGGCTTCTGTTAGATTTGGCGGCTCTTTGTTCTTCATCATTAAACACAATTGGAAAAGGTCCATTGTTTCTGATTTTGTTCCAATCTAATTCCTTTAGAATTTCCTGTTTCTGTTTACCAACTTTGTTACGTTTTCTTGTGCTCAGGCATGGCGTCGTACAAGCAGAAGCTCATCTTCTCTGGGAAGCAGCCGTAGGACGAACGCACCCTGGCCGACTACAGCATCCGCAAGGAGTTTCAGGACCTGTGGTGTGGCTGTCTCTCTTCGCTGGCTCTGCTCATCTTGCATTCTTGTGGTTGCTTCCCAACTAATTGGCTCAGCGTTCTGGCTCCCAGTCTCCCACGCAAGTTCTCAATGCAAAAGGTCTTTCAGTTTGAGCTGAATGCTGCAACTTTTTCACTCTTATAAAAATATCTCCCGCTTAATTTCTGAATGCTTTTGAGCTTCACTTTTTCTGATTGCTTTTGTATTCCTGTGATGATAGTGGGATCAGTTGTTAAAATATATATATTTTTCATATGAAACATTCAAGATCGCTAATTTTTTCAAAGGAATATATGGCCTGGATGACAAATCAGTAATTTTTAGCTTTGCTTGGTGATAGCCTATAAATATTTTCTCGATAGTTCGTTTTAACCATTCATACAATGGATATAGTCAATTATCAATGGAATTATCATTGCTCTCCTTTTTAAATCACAGAAAAATCGTAAAATAGAAAACATGTTTTGCTAAGTTTCTCATGACTAGATATTGATGCCTTTTGTAAGTTTATCATTGTTTCTCATGAATAGAAATTGTACAATAGATTTTTTAAGGAGGAGATGGAGACCCTGCTATTGCAACCGGAATGCAGGGTAAGTCAGGTTTTTTTAGTTTCAATTCCTTAGCACGGAATGTTTTCAGATATCTACAGTTGTTGGATTTCATAGATCGGTATGGAGTTTCAATTGGTGTCGGACTTCAGAGATCAGTAGCTTAATTTCCTGTAGCCAGCTTTGATTTTGTCTATCTAGAGAGTTCATGTGAGTTGGATGAAGAACACCTACAAGACTGTTTCAATTATGGTCAGATTTATGTTGTTAAATTTCAGTGTTTAGGATTGGTTATTTTTTCAGATGGCAATAGTGAATCATGGAAATTGATTTCAGCCCACTCTTTTTTGCTGCTTTCAGAAGATGTAGATGTTCATACCGTAGGCAATGCTATGGATCATGGAGGAGAGGGTAAGTTAGCGACCTGTTCTATTAACAAAGGCTAATATCAAGTGTCTGATCTTGCCTGGAGTGTGTATATTCAGCAATGAATAAAATGGCTTCTGTTTTCAGTTGGTACCCTCTGTTTTCAGTACACAGAGATTGAATTTTCAGAGCACATGAACAATAATCCAATTGTCTCTGAATTGAAGAAATAGTCATCCCTTTTAGTTTTCCTGGTGATGCACTGCAAGTCTGCAACCGTAAAGGCCTTCAGCTTAAGCAAATGATTTTCTTTGCCTTCATATTTCAATCCTAGGTCAACTACCAACTAAGTAAATAGTCAAATCCTTGAGCTTACATATACCACTGCACTATTTGTGAATACTTGATCAGTAGCAAATATATAATACTCTCTTGGTGCAGGATTGATATAGGACGTGTGCAAGCGGCTGAAACTGAATGAAAGACCAATTCATACAAGCTGGAATTTTTCTAGTGTTATTTTTTACCCTAACGACATCATGTCATAGCTGAATTGTGTCATATGCAAGTGATATTTACCATTTCTTTTAAATACTAATATTTAATATACAATTGGCTGCCTCGAATTTACCTTGCTTCTGTTATCTACCAAAACATGCAAGATGAGACGATGGATCTCATGAATGTGAGCAATAAAATTCAAGATGTTTTTGCTTTTTATATGTTATTTGATTTTCTAGATGCCGTAGCGTTAGCACGGGCATTATACTTTTTAGCCAAAACTATTTTTGTACTGTCAACAGTCCACCCTTCAAACTATTTCTGAACAATTTTTTTAGAAGACCTAATAAGTGTGCTGTCGGTCTTGATGGCCACATTATTTTGGTCAGCACCACAGATACATTGTTTTGTACTTATACTGAATCAACTGGAGGTTGTTCTGCTGCTGACCAACTTGAGGTAGTCTTCACTGCAAGGTTCTCATCATCAAGTTTCATTGATAGTGGCAAGGCGCTCAGTGTCAGATTCGGAATCAGAGGAATCGTAGAGCTGTTCATTAACATAAGTAAGTGTTAAAGTAATTATGATGCTCTTTCAACGATCAAACTGCTCGATGTGGTCAAATGGCCGGTTACCTACTACGCCGATTTTGCCGAGTTGATTAACTTGGTTCTTTCATGTTGCTTCTGCTACTGTTACTTCCGAGTTGAAAGTTTACTGGTAGCCAAAACAATAAAAAATATCGTTGTTTGATTGTTTTCATGTGTATCCTGAAATGAACATGGCGTTAGCACGGGCACTGTACTAGTGGTTGATAGTACTGCAGCTCACAGAACTCTAGTACTGCAGCTCGTGTTTTGCTTCAGTGTTCAATTAGCTTTGCCACCACTAGTCTCAGTTTAACTAATGCATGTCAATGATTTTTTTAGGAGGAATCTTGAGTTTGAGAAGGAGCATGCGAATGGTGGGACGATGGCCAACATACATATCAAGGGAACCTTTGCTGCTACAGTAGACATTAGTCTTTTGATTCGAATGAGTTCAAACAGTTGTCTGTGCTTAACACATTATTATGTGTTAAGCTATCTACTTGTGTTCTCATTTAGTTTGACACTCGGTGTGTTTTGTTAAAGATTTTGTATGAACAAATTATATTTCGTTTTAATGGATGTCGATGCTTCCTTCATTATGTATTTGTCATTTTGCGATTATTAATTTAAGCTACCAAACAAAGTGTCGCAACATGAATTATTAATATATTAATTTGGCGTTGCAATATATGATGGCACATATAACAACCACATTTAGTCGTGGCAATAGGTACGATAATCGTGGCAATAGAGAAACTATCTCTTGCAACTACAAAAAGATGACGGTGGCAATAGAGGAATCTACCTATAGCAACCAGATAGTTAGTAACGTGGCAATAGATGACCTGTCTGTAGCAACCAACCTAAGTAACGTGGCAATAGCCTATGCCATCTATAGCAACCATTCAGAAACGTGGCAATATACGACCTCTCTGTAGCAACCAACCTGAAGAGATGTTGCAATAACCTAAGCCACCTATAGCAACCATTTAGGCGACGTGGCAATAGAGAACCTCTATTGCAATGCTTTCTCTGCGTAGCAACAACCACGATTGCAACACCTGTGTTGCGTTGCGCTTGCATTGTGTTGCTACACGACCAGCGTGTCGCAATACGTATCACTAGCAACGCCTAGTTCGTTGCAATTGATACTATTACCACACCCATAGTGGTTGCAATTGCTTTTGTTACAACACTCACCAGGTGTTGCAAAAGCGTCAAAAGTGTTGCAATAGAGGGGCTGTGTGTCACAACTAAAATGTAACCCATTGCATTATGCTATTGCTACCCTTACAAGTGCAACGACATTTAACCAAAAAAAATTGGTAGCAAAATTACTATGGCCACCATTTTTGGGTCTTTTGCTACACTTTTTTGGCGTTGCAGTAGACCGAAAATCTTGTAGTGGGTGTTGCGTGCGTCGCGGTTGTGGCCAAGACGTTGATGCACTGGGATTGCAGCGCGCTGCCCGTCGCCTTGCGGCGTTTGGTGGATGGATGCATCCCGGGCGGGGCGTACCAAGGGCGTGCGCTGGCTGGTGTTGGGCTCGCATCACCGAGACAACGAGCTCTCCGCCTGCTGTGCTGCCGTACGCTCAAGTAGCATGTAGATTTCACGGTGGGCCTGGTGGTCCTCAGGCATTGTAGCCTCTGGAAGGTCACAGAACAAGGCCGTTGCAGTGGTGATGTTCTAGCTTGCCTGAGCAAAGTGGGGAAGGGTTTCATCACCGGCGATGATCCTTCGGTTTACGTCATGGGCCACGGCGCGTGCGTGCCCTCCATCTCCACGACGCCTGATCTCCTCATTGATCTTCTCATACTCCTAAACGAGCTATTGTCCGGCTTTGTCTATTTCCCACTTTTAGGCTCTTAGCTGCTCCACCCCAACATGAGGTGGGGGCAGCTGTCCCCCTCTCGGTTGCGCTGCTGCGGTTGCCTTCTAGGGTAGTCTCCTCCACGGAGATGCTTTCAACGTGTCCCTCAGAGGTTTCCACCATGAAACATTCCAGGGAGGGATGATGGCTCCCCTTGCTAGAGTCAGAGCTAGAGTTTGACCCCGGCCCCTCTGCGAGGAGGTCGTGGAGGCATTCCTTAATGCTTTCGATCATCCCTACGAACTCGTTGTTCGAGGGGGATAGGATCGTGCATTGTGCCACAAGGTGACTAACGGTTGTCGTGGCGTTGCGGAGGCCAAACAGAAATGCGGTCAGGGTGCTCCATGCGAAGTGTTCCGGAGAGAGGGTGGGGCAGTGCAGGTCCTCCCTAGATGGCTGTGGTCCAAGGGAGAAGCTGGGCTAGCACTCAAGCCTCCTGTCGTTGAAGTTGATGGAGGGAAGGGACTGGACGGCCGCGTGGGCCAGCGCCAACTCTCCTCCCAGTGTGACAATGAAGTCTAGGTCACCGAAACGCACGTGTGCGCCTAGAACCCAGCTAATTGTGTGGTTAGCCATCCACGGCCTGATATGGAACACGCAAAGTCCCCTACCTAGTGCGCCAACTGTTGGTGTTTCGAATAAACACCGGCTAGTAAATTTATGATTATTGCACGTTAGGCCCGGATGGTGCACTAAAGGACACAAGGTTTATACTGGTTTGGGCTGAATGTCCCTACGTCCAGTCTGCTGCTGCTCATGTTATTAGTACCAAAAATGGTTCGTAGTAGGGGGTACAAACGGTTGAGAGAGGGACGAGTCCCAAGTCTCTGATGGAATGATCGAAAAGGTCACCGAGAGCTTGGTCGCTGCTCAGCCGTGTGTGAAGTATCGTGTGTGTGTTGAGCTTATCGGTCCAGCTCTGGTCCCTTTGGTGGGAGACCCTGCCCTCCCTTTTATAGACCAAGGGGGAGCAGGGTTACAGATCGGAGAAAGAGGAAAATATCAAAGGTATTGAAGGTCCTTCGAGGGAGCCGGGTCTTCCTTTTTCCCTGTGCCTACCCTGCTTAACACGGCAGATAGTGTTAGAGCTGCCGTGTTTGTTGATCTTCATAGGCCATGCCTTGGCCTTTTTTAGCAAGTGGGTGCGTCCCATCCTACACCGGTGGATGGTGCAGCGTGCCGGAGAGCCAAGCTGTGACCCCTCAGGGAGTATTAGGGGAAGTCACAATACGCCCGTCACTGTAGATGAGGTGATTCCTATCTTGGACCATAGTGGCTGTCGTATGCCTATGTTAGTATCCTCGCCTGAGGACTAAAGGCGGCGCCTCCTATACTGTGGGATAAAAGTCGGCGCCTATAACACTATTCAGGCACTGTTACATTGGAAAGGGCCTAAAGCACCTGTCCCATCGTAAACTGATGGTACCTTCCTACAGGCGTGCAGGGCATGGTCCCTGGTACTGCGTTTGACTTGAATGTCCTGTCATACCCTGTGCTTATCATTAGGAAGGAGCAAGGTACGATCGTCGGGCGAGGCAAAGCCCGTCGTAGGACGTCGGGCGAGGCGGAGCCCGCCCTCAGACGTTGGGCGAGGCGGAGCCAGCCCCTAGCCCTCGGGCAAGGCGGAGGCTAGCCCTCGGGGGTCGGGCGAGGCGGAGCCCATCCTCGAGGGTCGGGCGAGACGGAGGCCTCCCTCGGACGTCGGGCGAGGCGGAGCCAGCCCTTAACCGTTAGGCGAGGCGGAACCAACCTTCTATCACCTGGGCAAGAAGAATAGCAGTGTTCCTGTCTGACTGGGAGCGTCAACGTTTGATGGTTATTAATTCTACCTCATTGGGTACCCTGGTATTGGGTCCCCGACAACTGTTGTGATTTCAAACCGTGAGTATGTTATCTCCTAATCCATAGATTTTTGAATGCATATAGGATAACTTTTGTTTTCTCGAACGACGCAGGAGAGTTGCGTGTCATTTCATTAAGCAAGAAAAAAATACAATGAGTCCGTACAAGGACCAACCCGAGAACTAACCCTACACACCCACACCACAGGAGCTTACAGACGCCCCACAAAGCACACAAGACCACGACCTGACAAACCTCAACCTAGAGAGCGGCGGTCATCAGGTGTATAGGACAATCTATTGTTAAGGTACATTGGTCAACAATGAAAACGTAATAACTATGAGATTGCCTCTTCTAATTAATAATCATATTTGTGTCATCAATAACTATCAACTACATGTTTAGTCTCTTGTTGACAAAAACATTTCTATATTTACAATACAATAAAAATTCTAAACCATTTAAGAATTACTACATTCTTTATAATCATCTAGTAAATTAATTGTATTCTACAAAATCTACATAAACATTTTATTAGATTTAAAGCATTCTACAAAATCTACATAAAAATCCAACCAAATATAATTAGGATTTGAAACATTATTTGTCACCCAAAGAATGTGACACAATGATGGCTTATTTACTTAATACTTCTTGTAAATGTCAAACATTTTAAATTAGAATGGTTTTATACATGAACCTTTGACCACAAAATTTTAGATGACATGATAATATTTTTTCATGAAATACTATTTTATGAAATAAAGTATTTTCATAACAAATCCAATAATACTATTTTCACATCAACTATCCAAATAGTTTTGATCAAATCAGGGGCCAAAGTTAGAAAAGTTTTACTGCATGCATTCTAGGACATCATTTATGAGAAGAAGTAGAATATTATAATAAGGTCATAAATGTTCTCTTGAAAGAATGACACACACCATGTATTATATTCTACTAAGACCGATTTTACTAGTAGTTATACTAGTTTTAATAATAGTTATACCATTCTACATAATTATCTACTATATAACTAAACTATACCACTAATATACTAAAAGATTTTATTCTACAACATTTTAAGGTTCTATTAAATGTTCCTTCATAGTTCCTAGCAACAAAAAGTTTCACCTCATACATGAATAGTATACTAAGGCTACTAAAAGTCCAAATGTTTAAAGGAAATAAAGATATATTCTTTACAAAGTACACAACAATTAAAATTATGGATTAAAGAAGTGTTAAGGTCAACAAGAAACCTATACTCACTTGGAACTCTAGAGTTGTCAACTAACTTATGTAGGATTTCAATATTTTGTGTCTAATTAATTTAAGATATTGAGAGTTTTTTAACCAAGTGGCATTAACCATATATTTTATTGTTATCTCTTTAGATGTATTGCGCACACACGCACATGTGTGTTTCAAATAATCATATGTATTTGGGTTTATAGAACATTTATTTGTCTGGCATGCAATATTATATAATCAAGTGATCATTGTATTCTTTGGCATTTAACTAAACCATGGTTTTACAAACAATTATGTTTAGACAATTATTCTAACTAGTTATAAATTTGCACTAATGTTTAGTATGGAAAAGGGAACTATGACACTTTAGTATTTTAAGTCAAATTCAATTTCTTGAACTACAAACAAACATTTGTAACCTAAACCATACATGTTTAATATAATGCTTGAGCATTGCAATGCCATGTGGTTTAGTTTTTTAGGCCACTTTGTGTATTAATTGTGGTGCTATGGAGAACATAGGCAATTGTACCACTTGAGGACCTAGTCCTACCATTATTGTTGGTATGTTTAATAGCTAGAAACCTAGGCAAATTAAAGATGCCTTGGGGGGGGGGGGGGGGTAGGTTTTTAAGAAACTTGCAACATTCCAAAAATAGGCCTACCACTCCGGTTGAAATACTTGATCCTTCTCGAGAGGGCATCTATGTCTATCTAGTAAGTTGGGACATATACAAGTTACAAGCTGCGTGAACCACATAAGTAGTTTTTAAAAGATTACATTATTATGACTCCAAGTAGCTAATGATAAGATGTTCAATTTTTTTATAAAAATAAACCAACATAGTAGCGGAGCCATGAGCGGGCTGCTTACTGTAGCACAGATTCTATATCAAATAATTATTGTGCAACTACTTAACAAAGGTGGATAAAAATGAGAATATCAAAGCCAATATTTGGCACTAACCCTAATTCTACATGATGAGCAAGCCAAGTCCAACCTAAAATTATCATGACCACCTTTGCTCACTATTGTGAAATTTTGTTTGTGGAAGATGTACTCAATTATCAAATATGTGACTCACTGAAGCACAAATCATGATGTAGTTATGCAACCATGAAACTTAATTTATTGGAAAGCTAAATATTTTCAGAATTTTTTGAAATAAAGAGGTCATAGTCAATTTCAAACTGCAAGAAAAGGTTAGTGCACAAAGTACATACAAATACATGATGCGTTGGCATGCTTGATTGCACATAAAAAATACAAAGTAGTTATATTTGTAAGCCATCTCCATACATAAGTTTACCTCTCAAACTCAAAATGGTGATGCAACATGTCTTACCTTTGTTTGGACATAGTTAGGAAGTCGAGTATTTCAAAATCTCTACAATTCATTGCATGGAGAATCCTCTTACTAGATAATCAAAATTCTAAAGCAAGAAAAGTATGATGTAAAATAGTTGGCTAAACTATAAATGCCAATAGACAAATGAAATACATAAAACTTGACTACATATGACACATACTAATGGGCCAACTTTTATTATTTCTAACCCTTCTCTATATATTTAATTAATAGTTAATTTGTCATGTTAGTTTTGCATGCACATGTTCCCTAACATGTTTATGTGCATCAAGTGTTTTCTAATCAAGTCTCTAGTTCACTTTGGGGGAAGATCTCCTTCTCAAGTGATTAAGGCCTAAGACTAATAGAATGATGTAAGAAAATAGATTATTAAACTACAAGTGATCACCTACATGAAAAATAAAGATATAATATTGATATTAGCTATTCTTCAACTTTATCATGTGTAACATTAGTATTTGAAGTCACTTAAAATCTATGCTAACATTGAACTCCTTGTGAAACATATCCATGAGGAGTTAGATTAAATTCATATCTACACAAGAAAATAATATGAGCAATTAATTGACACACACGTGCAATCCATAACATGGTAGCATTAACCATTATAGAAATAACTTGTCTCGGTTTTTTTTAAATCCAATCTCTTCATCCAATAAACTAGTCTTTGAGTTATTGATGTTGTTGTTGAGTGTTCATACAAGTACAAGAAGCCTCAATAGCTCTCAAGAAAACCTAACGACTTCTCTATTATCACTGCTTCATATATCATTGATACGAGTTCAAAAAAAATGCTTGAAATGAACACCCTAGCTAATCATCTCATTAGGGAATGACACATCAGATGTGCAAAACACATGCATGGGAAGAATTCATTACATTATGAAACAATGCAACCTGACAACCTTGAGCTCGATGAAGCTACAGAAGTTGTTTCATATAATTCATTTTATTCTAGGCACCATGATATTGCTTTAAAATAGGAAATATATCAAGAAGATGTACCAACCCATGCACGGCATGTTCTGATCACCATATAGTTCATTAAGTTTAATTCAGATAAGAAAGTTGTCACAAGCGCATTTTCATCCAGCAGGCATGTTTATATTAAACAAGGGCATTCATGAGAATCCACGAGAACATCATGAAACAATCAAATAATATGAACACCATAAAAGTGAAGATTAAATTTAATCAGTATATCATCAATTCTTTAGTTCCTAAAGCTGGAGTTCGCCAACAAGTACATTATCATGTAAGTGCCAATGCACGTTCTGTGAACACATGCAAATGCATGTGAAATTATATGTGGCTCATATTGGAAAAAAGTCACTAAACAATATTAAGTGAGCCTGATATATGCTCAAAAAGTTTAGCCCCAAATAGTGTATGTATGAAGTACAATAAACAAGTTCCATGTATGATATCAAACATCAACTAATTGGCCTCCATACTTTGATGTGGTTCATTGTGCAACTTTTCTTTTCACTTATAAGGTTGATGATAACCGGTTTGAAAGTACACAGTATAAGTTAGGACATTTTGCAAGCTAGAAGTAAGAATGACAAGGGGGACATTTCCTTAACTGTTAGTGTTGTGGTGTTGTGCTTGATACAAGCAGCACATGACACTATATATATATTTATTTAATCCAAAACTTTTATAAAATCCACTCCACGTCATATATCTCATTCAGTAAATTTTCCCTGCTAGCTTGCCGATTTCATTTGATCAATGAAACCTCGAAAAAAAAACAGTTCATGACAAACTGAGAAGAAGGCGCCATTGCCATTTGCGCCCCTCCGATCCACCTGAATGAGACGTCGTCAAAGCATGCATTGCATATCTAGTTCAAAACTTAAGGAAACCTTTGGTAACCTCTCCATGCAAGTTGCAAGACTGAAAGAGGCAAGCATTCACTTCACATCCTGCATGCACCAACAGGCGGTTGGCAGAGAAGGATAGAGATAGAGGCAGATACACAGATAGATCAATAGAGATCAGATGGATGATTACTGAGCATTAAGGTGGTGATCTCCATCACATTAACACCTGTGATCGGGCGTGATCTCTAAATTTGGCAGGTGAACTTGCATTCCTCTTGATTATCTCTACATTTAACCCCCTCCCTTCTTGTACAAGTAGGCACCAAACCCCGGCCAACAACTCCACACCAGTGCAAAGTGAAACGAGATCCATATGGACAAGGGATCGAGCTCCCGTGCTGCGTCCATGGAGGTTGAGGGAATGGGGGTGCAGCAAGTTGAGGACGGAGAGGAGGAGGTACAGGAGTCGGGGAAGGAGGAGGAAGCGTTGTCGGCAAAGGAGCTCGACCTCCTCGGCGCGCTCGGCTCGGAACCGCCAGAGGTAAAGGCCATTGAGGCACTGGCGCCGGGAAAAGGTAAGGAGAAGGCAATGGTGGCGGAGGAGGAGAAGGCGCTGGCGACGGGGACGGCAATGGAGTCTGGTGGTGTGGAGAAGAAGCGCTCGTTCAAGTGCAACTACTGCCAGCGTAAGTTCTACACCTCGCAGGCGCTGGGTGGCCACCAGAACGCGCACAAGCGCGAGCGCTCGCTCGCCAAGCGCGGCGCCGCCACGGCCGCTGCCGCAGCAGATGAGGCGGGGCGCGGGCTGTACGGAGGTGCCGACCCCTTCCTGCCGCCGCACCACCTTCGCTTCCGACATGTCTGGCCGTACTCTGTTGGCGGCAGCAGGCCGTCGTCGTTCCTTGGGTTCGGACGGGGCTCTGTCGCGGCGTCGTTCTACGGCATGCACCACGGGTGGGCCGCGCATGCGCAGACATACCCATCTATGGCGGGGCTCACCCGCCACACCAGCGTCCACCGCCCATTCTACACGCCTCACGGCTACGGCTACGGCTCGTCGTCGAGGGCCCCTGCCCCAGGCGTCCTCGACTCTGGGATGGCTGGGCTCCAGTGGTCCGGCGCCGTCGACAGTGACGCTGCCGCCAGCGGCGACCCTGGCGTCACACATGAAGTGACAACGCAACAGGAGGATGCACAAAGTTGCAAGATAGACCTGAATCTCAGGCTCTAGATCAGCTCCATCTCCATAGGGTTCATTTCTCCATTGGAGTGCCTGCCTGTTAATCAAGACAAGTATATCCAAGGGCGAATATGATGCTCTATTATCTATGTTGCTGCTCCCTGCTAGTGATTCATTTTGTTTCTGATTAATCATATGCATGGTCAGCTGATTAGTGTTTAAGCAAGGGTTTGTAAATGTAATCATGTAGTTCATCTTTACTTGCATCGTTTCTTCATGGAACTAATTAAAAAATCTGTGTTTGTTGCCGACTTGTCTGTCATATGTATCTTGTTTCCTTCTTGTCCATTTTCCCCTTTTTCGGGTGAGTACTTGTTCCTGTTTTTCATTGGTCACAGTCAACCGAATTGAGCCTGTTTGTTTCGTCGTAAACGATCATGGATTATTTACTGCTGGCTTGTTTGGTGTGAGAGAAAAATACTATTCCAGCTTATAATCTACGATCATATACGAGCAAACGAACAGGCTGTTGAAAATTAGAAGAATGTTATGAGTAGGATGGTATAAGCAGCCATAGATAGAGTAGAATAAAATAAAACTAAGTCAAATAGAGTGACAGTGAGTTCCTATCTGGAATTGACTATAATTATTGTTGCTACTAAAATTTGTATAGCTGATCTTAGTTCTCTGCTTAAAATAGTTCTCTTTTAGTTCCCAGCTAAGTATCGAAGCAATTTCAAAATATACATGGAAACTCAATCGGCAACAAAAAAACAAGCAGTCATTCAAAGCTGACTCTAAACCCTTCCATTTCCGGTTGGAGATTTGAAACAACGAAAACTACCAGCATTCCAAAGCCCTCTTCTCCCGAAAACGTAGCCGAGATTTAAATCCTGCCTACCATACATGTCAGCGTTATTAATGTCCTTAATGCACTAACTTAATTCACTCCAAATTAATCTAATATTCCATATATACACTGCAGATCCCTGCCAAACCGCTTATATTGTAAAAAAAAATCATAAAGTACATACAAACATCTTGTGGTGGACTATTGTCTAATTAAGAGGAGGAGGATTTACAGCGTTTCAAGTAGGTCCAGATCTGGTCTCGGCAGTTAATGATGTGAATCAAGTTTGCAAATGGCAATCCCGGCCCAGATGGCAAAAATCGGATCTGAATCCTCTTCCCTGCAGTTAGCTGTAGCCTCCACTTGATTTCCATGCGAATTCGCGCATGTTTAGTTTGGTGAATTTGGGAATTTAGGGTACCGTAGTACTTTCGTTTTTATTTGGCAATTAGTGTTTAATCATGGACTAATTAGGCTCAAAACGTTCGTCTCGTAATTTCTAACCAAACTGTGCAATTAGTTTTTTTCATCTACATTTAATGCTCCATGCACGTATCGCAAAATTTAATGTAATAGGTACTGTAGCATTTTTTAGGAATTTATGGTTGGAACTAAACATTTTTTGATGACTGATGGGTTGCTGACGAGGCAATACACTGAGCTACCACTACCACCAGCCTACCCTTCCGTTTCAGCGTTAGCCAGTGTACTTGCCTGCGGGGCTGGCGGCTGGCGGCTGGCGCGCAGCCATGTGCCATCTCAGCTGACCGGAGCTTGTTTTGGCCTGGTTTAGTTGGGTTGAATTTTAGATTAATTATGTTTAAAATGTTCATCTCGTGATTTCTAACTAAATTATGTAATTAGTTTTTTTATCTACATTTAATGTTTCATGCACGTATCGTATGATTCGATGTGATGACTATTGTAACACTTTTTGAGAAAACTTTTTTTTAACTAAACAAGGCCTTTGTTGCTTTTTTTTATGTATGTATAATGTCCTGTTGCCTTTTGGATGTTCAGATTGTGAAGGTGGATGGCGTTCGTCCCTTCGATTCCTCCCTTCCACGCGAGGTTCAGGACTTTGTGGCACAGGGCACAGGTTTGGTGTCTGAATTCTGACTGCCACAGGACCTGTTGAGTGTTGACAGATATGAGACTGACAGGTGTGAATCTGAACTAGGGCCTCCTTCACTTTACAAAATTTTTTTTAACCCGATAAATAGTACCACTTTCGTCTTATTTGACAAATATTGTCCAATCGTAGACCAACTAGGCTCAAAAGATTCATCTCGTAATTTTCAACTAAACTGTGTAATTAGTTATTTTTTTACCTATATTTAATACTCCATACAAACGGCTAAAAATTGATGTAATGAAGAGAGAGTGAAAAAACTTAAAATTTGAATGGCATCTAAACAAGGCCTAGCGAGGCAAGGCAATGGTCTCAAACATGGATCTTCAAGTCAAGGAAACAATAATGAGAGAAAGGATAGAAGCATAGGATAGGGTAGGGCCTGAATAGTGTGTGCAGTGCAGCCACAAATTTGTTCATACAGAATGACGATGCACGGTAACACATAACCGTCCAAGCATCAAGCAGCAGCCATACCCCTTGGAATAACTTATTTTTTGAACCAACGGGCAGGACACTATTCACCATTTCTATTAATAGAGTAAAGTGCATCGGCGGTCCCTAAATTTGTATCGCTGTGTCAAATCAACCATTTAGGTTCTCAAATTTGTTCATCTTTGTCATCTCGGTCCCTAAACTTGTTCGGCTGTGTCATCCTGGTCCCTAAACTTGCAAATCACCCAATTAGGTCCTCAAACTTTTCAGTTGTGTCATCCCGGTCCTTAAACTTTGTTTTGAGTCTTATCTGGGTCGAAACAGGGTGATCTAAAAACTTTATATTAAAAACAATTCATAACTTTTTCATATGAACTCGAATGAAGACAAACTTTATATTAAAATTGAAGCCCTCGACGCAATCTACGACTTTGTAGTTGAAATGTTTTTGAATTAAAGCTGTTTAGGGTCCCAAAATATTATTGTATGTTTATAGACTTTAAAATTTGAAATTTAAAATTAAATTTTGGGATACTAAATGACTTCAAATAAAAAACTTTTGAACTAAAAAGTTGTAGATCGTATTGAGAACTATAACTTTCATATAGACCATATCAATATCCAAGATTGTTTGATAATTTTAAATTTCAAATTTCAAAATCAGATTTTGAAATTTGAAATTTAAAATTATCAAACAATCTTGGATATTGATATTGATATGATCTATATGAAAGTTATAGTTCTCAATACAATCTACAACTTTGTAATTGAAAAGTTTTTTATTTGAAGTCATTAAATATCCCAAAATTTAATTTTAAATTTCAAATTTCAAAATTTATAAACATACAATAATATTTTGGGACCGTAAACAGTTTTAATTCAAAAACTTTTCAACTACAAAGTCGTAGATCGCGTCAAGGGCTTCAATTTTGATATAAAGTTTGTCTTCATTCGAGTTCATATGAAAAAGTTATAAATTATTTTTTGATATAAAGTTTTTAGATCACCCTATTTTGACCCAGATGAGACTTAAAACTAAGTTTAGGGA
Source organism: Miscanthus floridulus (assembly GCF_019320115.1). Taxonomy (NCBI): domain Eukaryota; kingdom Viridiplantae; phylum Streptophyta; class Magnoliopsida; order Poales; family Poaceae; genus Miscanthus; species Miscanthus floridulus. The sequence goes on along the minus strand of NC_089587.1, from coordinate 134,558,435 downwards.
CCGAGATGACATAACTGAACAAGTTTGAGGACCTAAACGATTGATTTGCAAGTTTAGGGATCGGGATGACACAACCGAACAAATTTAGGGACCGAGATGACACAGATAAACAAGTTTGAGGATCTAAACGGTTGATTTGCGAGTTTAGAGATCAGGATGACACAACGATAAAAGTTTAAGGACCGTTGGTGCACTTTACTCCAATTAATATATAAAAAAAATACAAGTAATCGACCTGGAAGACCATCTATAGAGATAAAAACCAACACACAAATGACAGACTATCACAGGAAAGGAAACTAAGCATCCACAATCAATGCGGACAAAAACTTTTCACGAGTTAAATCCCAAGTCCTTACCTCTTTTTTCGCGATCGGACCATTCACCCATTTTTCATTAAGAGGATAAAAGTCACTGGAACACGAGAACACGATCACAATGGCGAGGGTCCATTTGAGCATAGACGGCACACCTAGCTACTGGATTACAAATTGATTGATTACATGACGCCTGTGTTTTGCGACCAAGGCGTGCACGCTGCGGCGAGCGTTCTGAAACCCGTAGCAACCCAGTCCTCCGCCTCCGCTACCACCGCCCGGAACAGCCCGAGCGATCCCATCGCGGATCTTGCAAACGTTCGGTTGTTCCTCCAACAGATCAGCAGCATCAAGGAGTCGAAAGCCGACCGCGCGGAGGGGTCGATCCTGTGCCGTAGTCTTAGCCACCATGAGGCGATGTCTTCAGCGTTTTGAGGAACGAGTGAGGACAGTCCAACTGGTGCCAGTAGGGAGAACCAGAGCTCCCGGGCGATCATGCAGCCCAGGAACATGTGTTCGCCGGTCTCGGGCGCTTCACCACAAAGAGCACAACCATCGTCGTCCTGAAGGCCATGTCTTTTGCGACATTCCGCGGTCCACAAACGACGGTGGAGTGCGAGCCAGAAGAAGAATTTGACGCGTGGAGGCGCCATGGTCTTCCAGAGCTCGGACGCATCGAGCAGCGACGTGCAGCCATTGAAGAAGGCCCGGTAAGAGGAAGAGGCTGAGTACTTACCGTTTGGTGACCATTTCCAAACAAAACGGTCTGCCTGCATCGAGTCGAGCACCACACCACACAGGAGCCCCCAGACCAGCAAGTATTGGCAGAGGACCTGTGTCGTGGGCGCGCCCACGATATCTCTCTCCCAACGGTTCTGGAAGAGTCCATCTTTGACTAATCTCTTCTTCCCGACCTTGGAGATGGCAGCGAATAAGTCTTGAGCAAAGCGACACAGCGCCCCAACATGCGACCAGTTATCGGTCCAAAGTTTGGAGGAGCACCCATCTCCCAAGATCACCGACATGCTTACAGCGGCCATCGCGGCCACAGCATTCTCCGTTCGCGACGGGAAGGTGGCCCAACAGCTTCCCGGTGCCGTTCTGCTGAACCATTCCCAGCGCAGGCGCAATGCAAATCCAAAGAAGCGTAGATCAAGAATACCGAGGACCACCATAGCATGTTGGCCTGCACACCGTGGTCCATGCAACCTTGCATTTGCCGCCATGGGTAGACTCGGTTCCCGTCCAAAGAAACGCGTGCCTGCGCTTGTCTATCTGATCAATCGCCCATGCGGACAGGCAGCAAGCGATGCACATATGGATTGGGATTGACGACAAAGTGACCTTGGTCAGCAGTACTCGACCCGCATGAGTGAGCAAACAGGATTTTTAGGTCGGGATCCTAGCAGCTACTGCGTCCACAAGCGCTTGCTCTTCCGCGCGCTTGAGCCGTCTGAGGGACAGAGGGATGCCGAGGTATTTGCACATACAGGAATGGAGTCACCACGCATGGGAACACCTCTTGTACCCCGAGCATCATCTCCTCGGAGCAGCGGATGGGGGTGGCCACACACTTATCAACATTGGTGACGAGGCCGGACGCACCAGCGAAGAGGTCCAGGATCTGCAGCAGACAGTGAAGGTCAGCATTGGGTGCGACAAGGACGATGAGGTCATCAGCATATAGCGACACCCGATGTTTGATGACACGACCCGGCAGGGGCATTAGAGCCGCCCGGCGATCAGCCTCCCTGATTAGGGAATTAAGTGCCTCGATGACGATCACAAATAGCATAGGGGAGATTGGGTCGCCCTGCCTAAGCCCCTGCGCAAGCGTGATCCTTCATCCTTCTCCCCGCACTGCCATTGAGGAGGACTTTGGTGCTGGCCGTCACTAGGAGAATGGAGATCCAATTAGTCCATCTCCGGGGGAAATAATGTGCTGCATAACCTCGATTAGGAAGGGCCATGCAACTGAATCAAATGCTTTGGCAATGTCAATCTTCAGTAGCACCGCGGCGAAGTTCTTGCAGTGTAGCCAGCGTCAGACTAGTTGCACAGCTCTGAAGTTATCGTGAATGGACCATTGCTTGATAAAAGCACTTTGGTTTGGCACTACGATCTCCAGCAGTCTGGGCGCCAAGAGCCTGGCTAGGCATTTCACAAAGAGTTTGCTGAAGTTGTGCATCAAGCTGATGGGTCTATAATCCTTTAGCCGAGTGGGTGCTAGATTTTTGCGTAACAAGATCATCAGCGCATCATTCAACAGGTGGAAGCTCCTGGCGTCTAGGGACCAAAGCGCATTGAACACATCGATCACATCATGCTTGATGACGCCCCAGGCGACCTTGTAGAAAAGACCGGGGAAACCATCCGGGCCAGGAGCGCGGTCCGTCGGTAGGTCCTTCACCGTGGCCCAAATCTCCTCCGTAAAGAAGCAGGCGTCAATGCCTGACATGTCTAACTGAGGGAGAAGATCGTCAAGGTGGATGGAGTGCTAATATTGGAAAAGGTGTGCCCAGGATTCCATTGTAATAGGTGAATATTAGGTCTGCCTTCGCCTCTTCCACCGAGAACCAGGTGCCCTCGTGCTGGAGCGACGGAATGTAATTTTTCCGACTTCGGTGGCAGGCTTGGAGGGGGAAGAACTTGGTGTTGGCATCACCTTCTTACAGGTAGCGTATGCAAGCACGGTGTCGCGCGATGGTTCAGGCCAGGGACCCCAATCCGAGCGATCGACGCTTAAGATCCGCCCGCATGGACCACTCTTCATCAGTTAGCGACCTTGACTCTTGCGTAGCATCTAGTTGCGCAATTAGCTCCCTGGCCATGAAGAGCTATAGCCGCACACTCCCCACATTCCTCATGCTCCAGCTCTTAAGGGCTTTCGCCATTCGCCTGAGCTTGATATCAAGCACACGGCACGCATCGATGTTCTGCGGCGTCGGCTCCCATGCTTCTTTCATGACATCGTCAAAGCCGTCGAGGCGAACCCAGAATGCCTCAAAATGGAACCTCGGCGTGGCCCATGGTTCAGTCCGCAGCTGCAAGAGGAGCGAGGCATGGTCAAAGGAGTTCGAGGATAGCATCCGCAACGGTGATCGGCGAATTCCTCTAGCCACTGCACTGTTGCAAACGCCCGGTCCATTCTCTCCATGGTCGGCCGGCGGCGCTCATTACTCCAAGTGTATAACATGCCGTGAACGTATAGCTCCTCAATGCCCATAGCATCCAAGGACCTACGGAAGTGGCGCATGGAGGCTAGGTTTAGGCGGTCGTTATTTTGTCAGCAGCTAGATAAATCAGATTGAAGTCTCCACAAATCAACACCATGCCAGTGGAGTTCTCCTGTACTAATCTGAGCTCGGCCAGGAAATTCGGCTTGAGAGCATCAAGCACCGGTCCATAAACTGCTGCTAGCGACCATGCCAACCCAGATGATTCAGACGACTGAAAGTTAATGGTTACGGAGAACTGCCGGCAATCAATTCTCAACACAGACCATGCATCGCGCGACCAAGCGACCACAATCCCCCCCGAGGCACCAGAGGCCAGCAAGCAAACATAATCAAAGCCCGTTCCCATTAAATCAGAAGCCATTGACAGTGAGAGTACATCGATTTTTGTCTCCACGAGACAAATGACAGATGCGCGTTCTTGCAACACGAACTTGCGCACGACATCTCTGCAGGCTCTCAAGTTCAGGCCTCGCACGTTCCAGATGAAAATGTTATGTCCTAACATGGGAACAAACTAAGGCGACAAGTAGAGGTAACCTAGGCAGCGCGAATGGCCCGAGAGGACCGCTGCTTCCTGCCCGGGAAAAGAAGCTGCATCGCTTCACGAGTAGACGAGGACAACAGCAGAGCGAATGCAGTCTGAAACTCCTGGAATGAGGCCTTGTCAGGAAGTTGAGTCTCCACCTCGACCCCCAGGTGCTTCGTCATCACCTTCCTTGCCTGCGCCTTCGGTTGCTGTACCCGGTGCTTGCTCTTAGCCGTAAGCCTTGCATTTCTCTTGGGTACCAGCTCTGAGTCCTTGAGCTCGCCGCTCCGCATTCTGGTCGCCCGAGTGATCCCTAGTCTAGGCAGAGATAGGATCACTGGCAGCACTAGAGGCTTGTTGAAGGCCAAGTCCTTACCTCTTCTTTGATCTTTCGGACGCGGTCCATAGACAACAACTCTTTTCGCTGAAATGTGTGTGAATTCCTCTCCTTTCAAATCTTCCAATTTAGTAGAAGCAAGAGCTGCTCAAAAACAAAATCTAGAAGCAAGAGGAGCTGAAACCCTTTCGTGGGACCCTATAGCCCCTACACAAAAACCCAATGGTCATCCACCACTGCTTGATGGAGTTAGAGAAAGGCCACCCCTCACTACTACAGAAAGCTAATCACCGACAGCTTCAGAACCCCCATTACCGATGGTTTTGGCCCCCGTTGGTGTATGTCGACGATGATCTGTGACCTTTATCTCCACCGGTTGCATGCCAGTGGTGATGGTATTTTACCACTGTCGGCCCAGCGTACCATACGGCGGTGACGAAATATTACCACCACCGGATAGTTGTATCATCCAGTAGTGATGATTGTTGACGGTCACTAACATCAATTGTAAACCATCAACATAACCTGCATATATACTTAAATCCATCACAAACATAGGTAGGGGTTTAAACTAATAAATTCCACGAGTTTTAGTAAATCTGTATTTTTAGTAGGGTTTAATTAGAAAACCATCAAGGTGAACCCAAATGTCAGATTTAAACGCAATTATCCGCGACAAAAACAACTCCAGAAGGTTCTAGAAGACTCTAGGAGGCAAACCACAGAAGTGGAGGGCAGGTATCTGCTAGGTGGGGCCGGCTGGCCTGTGGGCCCCACTTGTCAGCCCCTCCTTCGAATGTCGATTTTCCACTGCCTCCTAGATTATATCTACGCTGTCTTTTTAAGTCGGTTTGATCCAACGGTCTAAAATTGATGCTACCCCCTATATATACAGCCCTGTACCCCCTCCAGGAGAGCCATCTGAAACCCTAATTGATATCTTCAGGATTAGGGCTAGCAATCAAGAGAAGATTAGTCCTCCATAGGATCTAATCTTGTAAATAATAGTGAGATGGAGAGTGAGGGAAGAGTTTGAAGGAGGTGCCGGCCTGTCGGTGCTCTCTCTATGGCTTATACCTTGGTGGATCCAAGTTCTATCTGAGCTTGCTTCTGAGATTTCTCTAGTAATCAAATTCTATTTCAAGTAAGCATCTTGTTTATATTGTTCATCAGGTTCGCGACTCTTTTGAGTGCTTTATTCCTATTCTAGAGGGAGTAAAGTATTAATCATAAGTATAAGCATGGTGCTTAGACTTAGGTTAATCATGGATGCACCCTGCATTCCGGATCGATAGTAGCTCATGAGGGTGACTCTTATAGCCTCATTGAACCTTTGTAGTCCACCTCCCGTTTGTAGGCAAAGTCGGACCCGGTTACGAAGGAAAGCATCCTCTGTTGATGTCTTTCCTAAGTAATGTCTCTAGTTGAATAGTAGAAGACATAGCTTACCCAAGTTAGAAGTAGAGAACCTTAGTAATCCTCTTTACGCTCCTATTTATCCCAACCTTATTGCTACCCTTAGTTAAGTTAGACCGTAGTTAGTCTCACATGTTTCCCTATGGATACAATACTTGGAATACTTCCGGGTGAAAGCTACAACGGTATCCGTGCGTTTACGGATTTATCTGTGTGCGTTAATTTATACCAACAAGTTTTTTAGCACCATTGCCAGAGAAACGGTTGCTGAATTAACTATGAACCTAGCTTAACTTTGTATCTTTTTTCTTTTATCTTCTTTCTTTTATTTTATTCTTTTCCATTTCACTATAGATTCCACTCCTATCTATCAATACGCTGCACCTACGAGCGCGCGCCTAGAGCCACAAAATTCTATAGAGCCTATCCTAACACCTAGTTATGAGCTACGCCCATGTTTAATAAGACTGATTTAGAATCAATTCTTCTCGGAAGAAGGCAACGATAACCTATACTCACACCTATGGGAGTTTGCACAGACCTATGCATGCTTGAGTATCGCTGGCATGTCTAATGAGACCTTAAGATGGAAGTTATTTCCGTTCTCTTTGATAGAAAGGGCTAAACATTGGTACAGTCAAACCGTAGAAAGTATGCAAGGAGATTGGAAAATACTATGCTCTAAATTTTGTTTATGTTTCTTTCCTATCTCTAAAGTGGTTAGCCTTCGAAAAGAGGTTCTAAATTTTAGACAACTAGAAGAAGAATCTCTTGGCACATCGTAGGATCATTTTAATGACCTCATCATCACTGGTCCGAATTTTGCCACTCAAGACCGTGTACTTGTTCAACATTTTTCCATGGGTCTTAGCAAGGATTCTATGGAATCCCTTGATGCAACCTCTAGAGGAGCTTTCCTTCATCTGTCTACTGAAGCAAGGTCTATGCTTGATAAGATTAGTGGAAAAACTCCCTACACTAGAATTCATAATGAACTCCTCGAGGAAGAGAAGGAATCATCTCCCGAATAAGAAGAGGAAGTTTTGATAGCCAAATCACAACTACTTAAATCCCAAGGTTTAGCTATCAATCCCGAACTATCAATACCCCAAAATCCTCCAAGGTAAGAAGAAATTCAACCTTTGGAAATCCCTTTTGAAATTAAGGACGTTCTTTTCGATGTTGATTTTGGAAAAAGCTTAAACTTCCAGCCTCACAAGAGACCTTTGTGCACATATAATTCGAATCCTCTCAAGAAGGGATCACTTAGAAAGCGTCCTTATTCTCATATAGGACATTGGGAAGAGCTCAAGGGTGACATGTCAAGTGATGCTATAGAAGGAGAGCTGAGTCATTTAGCCAATCTTATCTTCTCCCCTTCTATGCCCACATTAGATGTCCCATCTGAACCCCTCTCCAAACCCATCCTTGATCCCGATGATTCCTCTTATGATCTTTCTCCTAAGTCTCATGATGATCCTAGAAATCCATTAAGACAACTGAAGCATAGGAGTCATGAAGACCACAAGGATGATCAAGAAGAGCAACGACAATGGCTAGAATATATTACGAACTCATATACCGTTGCTAAAGAATGGATGGACAAGGACGAAATCTTATGGGTAGAATCCAAACTTAATTTAGATCCAAACGGTGAGCTCAAGTCAATCTCCTTATTAAATGTGACTCAACCAAGTTTGGAGGAGGCCGGCCTTAGATGAGATCAACCCGAGAGTCACCGATCCATGGGAAATTTTGGGCAATAAAACATCCAATGAATGTGATAAGCATGGAATGATGGAGACAATTTTTTTGCCTATGGACATTCATGAAGAAACACCCTTGGAGCTTGAAAAGGAAGATGGCATCAATGAGCATGGAAGTTATTTCATGAACATCTCATCAAATCCATGTTTGTCTTAGAATCTCCTGAATTAGTTGGTCTCTCTAACATTACCACTCATGAGATCTTCAACCCCCTCGTGCTTCTTGTTCACAAAACATTTGAAAGGGTGGTTGTAGATACATATGTTTATCATAAATATTGCAAATCACATTGTGAGAATCTTGAGTTAGGCACCTAGAGGTTAGTGTTGGATGGGAAATCACTTCACCAACTTAAAAGCACAATTCGAAGGTTTCCCAAGGATGAGCTTCTATCCTAAAACAAGCACTTTCCGAAGATAACATGAGCCTTCACCTTTTGCTATAATGCCCTTATGAGATGAGCATAGAAATATAATTATAAAAATATTCCTTTGAGTATTATTGTCAATAACCATTTCAGGTTTAAAGCAAAAAGAACAAAGGATAACGACGCAAGATATGTCCAACCAATCATCATGCAACATTGAATCACATCCATCCAAACTTAATTTTGCCTTGCAAAATTCAAGTGTGGGGGATGAACTTCTCTAACAAATCTTATGCCATGTTGCTAATTTTGGTTGTCTCTACCTTTAAGCCATGCTCAATTTGCTAAATAACAATCATACCCTTTCATCTCCAATTGAATAAATATCTATAATGCTTTCATGCTACCTTTGCCTGCCATAGTAAGTTTTGGTTTAGAAGTACTGCACATACTTCTATAGGCATTTAAATTCAACATTGTGCTTAGGTTAAATAGCCTCCCTTAATCAAATTAGACATGGAGTCTAGTTCAATTAGTGAACTAAAAATTGCTTGTGTAGACACTAGATATTTTGTTGGACTAACCCCATGCAGGAAACTCTCAATTCAATTTGGGTAAGTCATGAGGTGAATTCAAATCAGGGATGAAGCAAGGCACATAACGAACTCCATAACATTGCGCAAAGAAATTCATCATGGATGGAAGAACTAGGGAAACTACAAAATTCTGGACAAATAACCCGTGTTTCAAAATTGTATATTCCTTCGGGTATGTGCTATCCACTAATCCTTGGCAGTCATAAAACAATGAGTGAGGCAGAAGGTCTAACAAAGTGACAAAGATCGAAGAGTAAAAAGATGTGAGGCTTGCCAAAAAAGGAAAACTTCAAGTAAAAAGGAAGGACCATCACATGTCATCTACCCTTCATCATATGGTGTCTTCACACTCTAATAACAAAGGTAACATCCTAAGGTAAATGGTCATCATTTTAAAAAAAAGTTTTTTCTTGGTTCTGGTATGCAAACAAATAAGAAACAAACATGTTTGAGTTATAATTTCACTTGATCCAACCTGATTAACTCAACATGTTTAGTTCTTTAAGACTGATCCTAACACCACTTTCTTGATATTATAGTCTTAACCAAATAAGCTAAAAAGTACATACTATCTCTGAAGGTGATAGTCATAATCATGTAAAGACTAATACATTATGGGCAATCCTTCCATAGGTTAAGAAACTCAACCTTTTTTTGCATATATTTTTAAATGCTATATTAATGCTCAATCTTCTGATCTTATCACCTATGATATAATTGTAACATCAAATTCATTTTGTTCCATGTGCCTAAGGTTAGAGAAGAATGAAAAAAGTTTTAGTTCTATTGCTGTTTTCCCACCCATAGAGCCCATGCACTTGATCTCTATCTTGTCTTATAAGCAGAACACACTTCAGGCAAAGTATGGGGGAAGATAGTCGATTCCCCAATTTCTACAAGTGATGGTCCTAAACATATCAAACTAAAATCAAAACTCAAAATCAAGACGGGTTTGGTGGAAGAAGGTGACATCACCATTAGAGGCGTCATCACAAGAATCTTCATCTTCAGAACAAACTGAGGTACTCGATCAATGAACCTCACAAGGAGAAGTTCGGTTCGAAGGACTTACAACACTGAACCCTCACCGAAAGAGCTAGCTTGGGGGAGAAGCACTCCTGTGTATCTAGGTAAGTATTCTCTCCCTTTTTAGTTTTAGTTTCTTTTAATTAGTTAAAGAAAATTTGATGAATGAAACAAAATAAAAAAGTTATCTTTATAATAAATATATATAGCTGTAGTAATGATGTGTGATCTAAAAATGGAAACAAAATAAAGAGGTGTGTGTCTAGTTTGCTTTAATTTTTGTTTTCAAGAGTTGATTAGCAAATAAAGAGGACTCTGAATAATCTCTTAAATGGAAATGATGAATAGTTGCTTTGTTGTAATTCCTTTCAAGTACCTAGTTTTCAACCTTGAATTCTCTCGAGTTTTGGATAAGACTGCTTTGATATAAGAATTTACTCCGAACTTGAAACTTGTGGGTAGCATATGCTTGATCTAAGTCTAGGTAATTGATGGATATAATATAAGAAGGTCTGAGCTGCTGTTTATCTTGTTCCAAGTGACACTTAAGTTCTAAAGATTTACTTTTTAAAACACAAAAATGCTATATGATGAGTTCCTGTATGACAAATCTTGAATTTCCACCAAGAGCCCTACATGTTGTTTAGGCTAGGAAAAACTTCCACATATATGTTGCTTGTAATTGCATTGAGTTTTGTCAAGCTTTGTTGACCCTCATGAGAGATTTGTCATGCTCTTAAAATCAAGATCACGTACACACCACCCATATATCCAGTACTCCTACACTGGGGGTAGGCACAGAAACATGCCTTCCATCTAGATCCACCCAAAAATGTTTTACTCCTACACTAGGAGTGAACAACAAAAACATGCTTGATAGATTTTCCATCCACCAAAAAAATGCGCCAAGTTCTTGTTGCTATCTCTCAAAGTTTTGTTGTAGAAATGAGACATGGGGATATGCAAAAGTTATTCATAAGAAAAAAGGAAAAAAAGAAGAAGAGTTGAAAAGAGTGGACAAGTGTCCAAAATATCTAAAACAATGGGTACTTAGATGCCCGCCTGAAAAAAAGAAAGATGAAAGATGAATAAGATGGCCCCTGTTCTCTAGCAAATGTTTCCAAGTTTCAAAAGAGAGATAAGTTTTCAAGGAGTAAAGTAGAATTTGGTTAGCCAAAATATATTCCACACTCATGCACATCTTGATTTGATTGTATGACTCAACTCTCTTTAGATCCGTTGTTTGACTTTACAATATATGCATTGCAAGTATGCTCTAGCTTTCTCCCTACATATGAACTCCACATAAGCCTTAGTGGTAGGAAGAAAAAGGCATAACATCATTATTGCCATGGTGAGGATCCACAAATACCACATATATTGAGAGACTTGAGAGTGTCATACAATGGAATCTTTGAGTTTTATTTTGAAAACTTATAAAAATCCTGGAACAATGGTGGAACAAAGAACTTGAGACATAGTACTTGACGTGATCATTCTGTCTTTTAATTGCTCAAGACCTAAGTGAAGGCTAAGAAGCCCCATGGTTGAAGGTAATATGGGTAAGTTTGAAAGTTAGATCAGTTTATTCTAATCCAGAGAAGAATTTTTTATTGAACGCATGTGTACTTTTGAGGCATAAAAACATTGTGGCAACTCCTGATCCATTGTTGAGTTTAGTTTTGCTAAGGGACTAGCAAAGTGTAAGCTTGGGGGAGCTTATTGACGGTCATTAACATCAATTATAAACCATCAACATAACCTGTATATATACTTAAATCCATCACTAAACATAGGTCTAGGGGTTTAAACTAATAAATTCCATGAGTTTTGGTGAATCTATGTTTTTAGTAGGGTTTAATCAGAACACAATCAAGGTGGACCCAAATGTTAGATTTAATGGCAATTACGTGACGAACAACTCCAGAAGGTTCTAGAAGACTCCAGGAGGCAAACCACGGAAGCAGAGGGTAGGTGGCTGCCAGGTGGGGCCAGCCACCCTATGGGCCCCACCTATCAGCACCTCCTTCAAATGTCGATTCTCCACCGCCTCCTATATTGCATCTACGCTGTCCTTTTAAATCGGTTTGATCCGACGGTCTAGAATTGATGCTACCCCCTGTATATATAACCCTGTACCCCCTCTAGGAGAGCCATCCTAAAACCCTAATTCATATCTTTAGGATCAGAGCCAGTAATCAAGAGAAGATTAGTCCTCCATAGGATCTAGTCTTGTAAATAATAATGAGATGGAGAGTGAGGGAAGAGTTTGGAGGAGGTGCTAGCCTATCGGTGCTCTCTCTATGGCTTGTACCTTGGTGGATCCAAGTTCTATCTAAGCTTGCTTCTAAGATTTCTCTGGTAATCAACTTCTAATTCAAGTAAGCATCTTGTTTATATTGTTCATTAGGTTCGCGACTCTTTTGAGTGCTTTCTTCCTGTTCTAGAGGGAGTAAAGTATTAATCATAAGTGTAAGCATGGTGCTTAGACTTAGGTTAATCGTGGATGCACCTTGCATTCTAGATCGGTGGTAGCTCACAAGGGTGACTCTTATAGCCTCATTGAATCCTTTGTAGTCCACCTCCCATTTGTAGGTCAAGTAGGACACGGTTACGAAGGAAAGCATCCTCTATTGGTGTCTTTCCCAAGTAATGTCCCTAGTTGAATAGTAGAAGACATAGCTTACCCTAGTCAGAACTAGAGAACCTTAGTAATCCTCTTTACACTCCTATTTATCGTAACCTTGTTGCTACCCTTAGTTAAGTTAGAACGTAGTTAGTCTCACACGTTTTCCTATGGATACGATACTTGGAATACTTCTAGGTGAAAGCTATAGTGGTATCCGTGCACTTGCGGATTTATATGTGTGTTAATTTATATGAACAATGACATGTCCTTTGATGCTGGCTTGGCGTACCATCCAGTGTACCAACTGGCGGTGACGATGGACCTATCGATGCTAGACTGGCATACCATCCGGCTATGATGACAAGAACATCAATGTTGGTCTAGCATACCATCTAGCTATGATGACAAGAGCATCAACACCGGATCAGTGTAAAATCCAGCAGTGATGTAGGTGCCAGCGCACGTGGTCGGTGTTTGCTCCAGTGGTAATGAGGGGCAGCATCACCGCTGCCCTTGGGTTTGTTCTAGTAGTAATGTTTTGTCCATTACCGTCGGCGTTACCACTGTGAATCATTATTGTTCACAATACATTATAACACCAACAATAATACAAAATTTTCATAGCTCACACATCGCCGGTAACATATATATTTTTTAGAACATGGAGACAAATATCCATACAAAACGACAGCAACATACATAGTTTTCAACCACAATGACATAATGTCCAAATCCAACCACAACAAACATATAGTTTTTAGAACACAAATAGACGCCCAAAATGAAACCGGCATTCCAAGGTTAGGAACTATAGCACCTTGATTAGATAAGGTGATGGTCTCCATAATGAAACTGCCAAGATTATGCCATTTAGTGTACTAACCACTTGCTCTTGTGAATTTGTAGAGATTTTTATAGGCTATTCACCCCCTCTAGCCATTTAGAATCTTTCATAGTGCTAGAGGAGGGGATGGAGAGGAGGTGGTGTAGGATGCCACCGGGAGCCGGCGGTGAGGCCGCAGCGCCAAAAGCATTGGGTCAAACCCGTGTTGTGGGGTCGGGCTCGGTCTATGGCATTCAAAGGTCCTTGTTTGGTTTTAGTAATTAAGTGACAACCTAGGTGGAATAATGTGTTTAAATGCGAGATACATAGGTAATTAATCCATAGGTACACTTGTATGAGCAACACATGCCATGAAGGTGAAAATGGATTGAATATGTTGCAAGGCTAACACATGTGATGAAGGAGCTCATTGCATATGAGACATGACATGGAGTCATGTGACTAGGTGGAGAAGATTGAGACAAGGCTTGGCTTGATGGACCGGTTGCAAGAGTGAAGGACAAGTCGGAGGCTTTGAAGCGATGGACCGCATGGCGGTGAAGCTTGAGCAAGACTTGGCGCTAATAGATGAAGGCAACAGTGAAGAGCAAGTGAGGTCAAGATTGATGAACCAATAAAGTCACATGATGATATGAAGTGGATCATATCATTTGTGATATTGTTGATTCATGTATTGCATCAACATTGGAGGCGATAGCTTGGATGCGCAAGGCAAAGGTATATCCTATAGGGCATTTTATTTCACCAGTCATAGGTGTGTAGAGAAGTTTATGACTGGGTTTAAGATAGATAGCCATACTATAAAGAGGGGAAATCTTTTAGTTGCAATGGTTATCTAGTGCCACTAAGTGTGAGTTTCATTTGCCTATGCATTGCACTTAGTGATATGGTGAGGTGCATGAGAAAACCTAGGAAAATTCTTTGTGAAATGCTATCTCAAGTGCTAAAATTGGTTTGGTGCTTTTTGGAATGAGATAGCACTTGTTTTGGGCAAGTTGTGGATTGTGAACAAGAATTTTTTGCTCACTGGGCTTATTATTCTAGGCAGGGGTCCTCTGTTGGTTGGCCAGAATTAACTGGAATTTTAGTTGGCCCGAGCAGAAATTTCAAGTGTGGGAGGCATACCGGGTGAGTGGAGCGCGTGCCCGAGAAATTCCATGCCACCGCCTAGAATTTCTAGTGCAGGAGTCCTCCCAGCCAACAGTCGAAAGAGGAGCGTCCACCCAAGAATTTCCAGGCCACGCTGGCTGTAATTTCTAGTGTGGGAGTCCTTAGCGCCAAGGTCAGAGGAGCATCTGCCCAAGAATTTCCAGGCCGCACCGACTAGAATTTCTAGTGCGGGACTGAGAGCTGAGGCAGGCTATGCATGTGGGGATAAGGCTATGGCTCCCCTCCTTCTTCCTCACCCTTCATTCCCCATTTTTGCAATTGGAAGCTAGGGTTCATCCCCTCCCTCTCTCTCCTATGTTTTGTGCAAATTATCTATGAGAGATTGAGTACCCTTTGTGGGTGTGGATGAGAGATTGAAGATCCACCTCCTCCTCTTCCTCTCCCTCTCTAGCTTGGTGCTAATTTGAGTGAGGGATTGAGAGCCTAGTGTGTGCATTTGAGGATTACATTTGGTGGCACTAGGAAATCTTTGTGATTGGGGGGATTTCTTGTTACTCTTGGAGGTTGCCACCTCCTAGACGGCTTGGTGGATTGTGGTCTCCATTGTGTACCCCGCGTAGTGATTGTGCGGTGCTATGGAGAAGAGCTTTGTGAGGGGTGTTGTGCTCGCCCCATGGGATCTGCAAAGAGCAACTCTAGTAGAGCGAGACACAAAGGGTGACAAGTGGTCTAGCCAAGTCAAGTGCTAGAGCTTGTGGTAAGCACTCCACGTGGGAGAGTGTGACTTGTGGGTCACTACTAACAAGAGGACCGGCGGCAACCTTAGGGCTTGTCTCAACGGGGACTAGCTTGGTGGCAACCAAGTGAACCTCAGGATAAAAATCATTGTGTCAACCTTGTTCATCCCATTGGTTTGCAATCCCCTTACACAAGCTTGTATTTACTTGTTCATATATTGTGCTTATGTAGTTGCTCTTGTAATTAGTTAGCTTGTGTAGCTTGCTAGTTACCTTCTTGCTTGTGTAGCTTAGAAGTAGCTCCCTTGTGTAGATAGTTTACTTTGGTAGTAAATTAGTTGCTCTCTTGCATGACAAATTGGCTTGAGTAGCCTTGTTAGTCACATTGCTTAGTTTGTGTAGCTCTATAATTTGTGCTCTCTAATTTGGCTTGTGTAGCCTTGTTATTGAGCATTGCTAGTGAGCTTAGGAGCTTTGTGCTTTCACTTACTAGTTTGTGTAGGAGCTCCCCCGGTGTTTAAAGTACTAGTTGCATAGGTTTGTGTGAACTTGCTTCTAGAATTAATTAGGTGAGCTCTAGCTAGCCCAACACCTTTGTTGCCTAATTAGAATCTTTCTAAGGTGCTTAAGAACTTAGATAGAGGGGTGTAGTTCTAGCTAGACCAATAGTTTTAATTCCGTATTTGTTTTGGCTAGCATTAATTTTAGAAAAGGACTATTCACCCCCCTCTAGTCTGCCATCTTGACCCTCCAAGTGGTATCGAAGCTAAGGTCTCTCATTTGTGTTCTTCACCAACTCAAGAGGATGGCGGCTTATGGGCTTGTTGTTGATTGTCCACACATTTTTGGTGGCACCCACTTTGCATGATGAAAAGATTGGATGATATGTAATTTTAAGTTTATTTGCCCTCAAATGTGGTGGATGGTAGATACAGGCTTTTCTCATATGTTGGATGAAAATAATCTAACTCAAGCACAAGAGAAATGCCTAGATCTCGACATCCAAGCTACTAACATCATTTATAGGTGTTTCGATGATTGCTTATTTGGAGAGATCATTGACATGAAAACCACCCATGAGATTTGGAGTTGTCCCAATAAGAAATATGGGATGATCTCCAATGATGATGATGTTGATGATGAGTCCAAGGAGGAGGCACATGAGTGTGTTGAGCATGACCACAATTTGGTGATTGTGGAAGATTGCTCCACCTCATGGTAAAGTGGTGATGATGATCGACCTACCACAAGTTCACTTGACAAGGTTGATGGTGATGACACAAGTGATGCAAATGATGATTCTACTTCATGCACACGATCTTGGTGATGATAGATCATGCTCGGGCTATGAGAGTGACACTTCTACAAGCTCTCCAACTACATCACAATGCTTCATGTCACAAGGTGACACCAAGGTATCTAATGCAAATGTGATTGATCTTGATTCATATGAGGAGCTTCTAGTTAGATATGGTTGCATGATCAAAGCTTTAGAAAATGAGATGGCTAAAACAAAGAAATTGAAAAATAAAAACTCATTTATAAAGAACACATGTGAACAACAAAAGCATCTACTTTATGTTACTACTTGTTCACATGAGGAGCTAAAATTGGCTCATGAGGAACTTAGTGTTGTTCAAGATAACTTGGTACAAGACCATCCTTTTCTCAGTAAAGAGCTTTCCAATGAGAAAATTAAAACTAGTGAGAGCTCATCACATGGGTCAAATGATCAATCACATAATGTGGCTAAGCCTTGTGATGTAGGCAAGAAGATTGTATCCACCTCTTGTGATGATTTATTATCCATGCCATGTTCTTCACATAAAGATGCTTGTTCTTCTTCTATGTATTGTGAGACTAACATTTCAAAGGAGAACAATGAGCTCAAAAATGAAGTGAAGAATTTGAGCAACAAGTTAGAGAGGTGCTACAACTCTAAAGTCACCTTTAAGCATATGTTGAAGAATCAATGAAGCTATAGTGACAAGTGTGGCATTGGATTTAACAAGAGCAAGATCAAGGGCAAGCGATGGGGCAAGAAAAGATATGAAAGAGAGATGAAGAAACAAGAACAAATGAAGCTATCTCATTTCATGTGATTCAAATGCCATGAAGTGGGACATCTTGCAAATGGTTGCCTAATTGAAGAAAAGCTCAAGTTGAAGAAAGAAGAAGAGAGGCTCGAGCATGTCAAGTGCCGCACATGGGGTCATCTCACCTCTATGTGCCCAACCAAGCAATTGGTGAAGCATCTAGAGAAGCCTCAACCAAAGCCACAAGTTGAGCAAGAAGAAAAACCCAAAGTACAAGACAAGATCAACCATTAAGATGGTGTTGATTCAGGGATAAAGAAGAAGAAAACAAGAAGGGGTAGAAAAGCAAGATGAAGAGCAATGCGTCCAAGAATGAATCAAGATGCAAAGCAAGTGAGCAAGAACAAAGAAGAGAAGAGGAAGAAGATTGCTCACATGAGGTGTTATAGTGATGACATATTGGGTCACCTAGCTTCAGGTTGCCTAAACAAGCTTAAGAAGAAGGCTCAAGGAAACAAGGAGAAGCTAGGCAATGAGAAGCACAACATGAGCAAGGACGAAAAGGCTCAATCAAAGAGGAAGTTCTACTCATTCTGGGAAAGGGGACACATGGCTAATTCATGTCCCCTAGGTAACAATTCTAAAGCCTATTTCAATTGATGATAATATTATGCTGAGAAAGGATGGCAATGATACCTCATTGGTTGCAATTACAAAACATTCTGCTATTCATACTAAGGCTATGCCTAAGTATGTTGCTCCTAACTTGAGAGGATCCAAGCTAGTTTGGGTACCATCAAAAAGTGGATGAATGTGTGTAGGTACCATGGCATTGGAGGCTTGATTCAATTGAATTCATATTGTTCATCATATGATTGAGTCAAGTATTGAAGCTTAGTGCTTATCCCAATGCGAAGTGAAAACTAAGTGAAGTCCAAATGATATCAACATACAAGTGCAATAATTCAAGTTGTGGGTGATTTATTGGATATATTTGTTGGCTTGCAAATATTTGAGTTAAAGCTTGCTAACAGATGATCATAAGCTATAAAGATAAATTTCTAGTTGATCTTATTCATTTGGGTGCATATAAGTTGATTGAATTGGATATATATGCATATGTTGTTTGCTATGAGATTTTTGAAAGGATTAATTGATTAGTAATCAAATTTCAAGTTTGATTCATATTTGATGAAGAATAGCTCAATTGATTAAATCTGTCCTTTATTGAAAATCTAAGTGAGCTGAGTTCAAGTTTGAGTTTGAGTGATCAAATCATATTGGATTGGCTTAAAATTTGGTATGCATGCTCTACACTTATGGTACTAGTTGCTGTACAAATTTCATGAGAATTGGATACGAGATGCTTCGGTTTTGGAGTGGATCTTATCAGCTATAGTGCAGTTTTCAACATGTAGCAGTGTGAAAAGATATGGAATCTGGTTGCAATCTAGAAGTAAAATGAAGCTCAATTTTTTACAGAAGCTAGAATACTAAGTGAAGCACATCTCCACCAAATTTTATGGTATTTGGATCTGTATATTGAATGTTATGGGTTTATCTTTGAAGGGTACAAAATCTATTAGAAAAGTGACAAACATTGAATTGATCAAGAGTCACTTCGATTGAAAGGTCCTCAAGTAGGAATCATATTTATAAGTGTTTGAGGTGCCTAAGTTTGGTTTTAGATTAAGCTAGAAGCATGACAAGCAAAGAGTACAAGGCCGTTTGATTGTGGAGTATACTTGGCACATATTTGGTACTCAAAGTGAAGATCAAGATGAAGATGAAATTTAAATTCTATTGATTATTGGAGATCATTTGGTAGAAAGAAAAAGAGTCAAACAAAGGTTGAAAGGAGCTGTAATCAAGCAAGCTATAACAAGTAGTTGAAACCAATTGAAACAAGCAGATGAATTTAGTTGCAACCAACTTAGAGATCAGCTACAAGGAGTTATAAGGAGTTGCAACCAGAAGAAATCAGTTGCAGGTTTTCAGAAACAGCAGCTGAAGCAGATTGAAACTAGATGAAACCAGTTGACCTCAACAGTTATAAGTAGTAGCAGTAAGTTACAATCAGTTGGAATTATTTGAAATCAATTGGAAACAACTGGAACTACACTACTACAGAAAGTTAATTCACCGCCGAGACCTTCACCAACGGTTTTGAGATAACCGGCGGTGATATGTATCACCACTGGCTCATGACCCATGGGCCCCTTCCTGACCAAATAACCGATGATGATGCACATTTTCACTATCAGATTTGGTGTATGATCCAGTGGTGAACAGAACCTCGCCCTTTTGCACCGTGTTGTCCGCTGGTCCAACGGTAGAAGGGTTTTCACCACCATCTGCTCGTCCTATGTCTGTCGCCCAACGAACCCATCAGAGATAACATTTTTTTACTGCTAGTTCCATGATGGATGTGTGTGCTATAGTAAGATCTGACAATGATCTTGTTATCACCGTCGGATTACTGTATGAACCGATGGTGAACAACCATTGTTTGAATGGGCATGGTGGTGATCCAAAGTCAACGTTAGTGTGTTATGGTAGTGTTACAACCGCTGGGGCATTCATACGGTGATGGTTGATGCTCGAAATCTATGTTGTCCATTAGTGCGTATTGAATCTGGATCCTTGATCTAGACTAAAGCCCTAAAAAGGCTAGCTGGCCACCACCACCTCCTACAAGGCTGGCCCATTGTTCCTGTCTCGCTATTTGTGTGCACGCCTCACGTCGTGCTACTACAAGATCCAAAGGCAAGGTATGCTTTCGCACTTCAATGATGAATCTTTGTCGGATTATTTTCCTCTTTAATCCTTGTTTGGATGTTGTCAGATTCATCTCAGTCCACATGTGTTGAGGTGGATTGCTGTAAAATTTAGCTCAAGATCCACTTCAATCCACCCCAACACATGTGGATTGATCTAAACATGGTCACAAGATCTTAGTGATCTCATTTGTAAGGAAGCTCTCATCCTACTGGACACTAACAATCGTAGACTCTATGAAATGGAGGAGGTCCCCAGCATGAGGAACACACTGGCTAGCCTCACAGAGGATGTCATTCTAGAGATCCTCCACCGCCTCCCTTCCTGCTCCTTATTCTGCTGCAAATTGTCTGTCGCTCCTAGAACAGCCTCATCTCCCACAACCATAAGGTGCTGCCCCAGACTATGGCCGACTTCTTCTATGACAAAGAGAATGGCATGCGAAACTTCACTAGCTTCATTGGTGAACACCCCGACTTATCCTTCTTGCCCTTCCCTAGGGACAATGTAGCTATCTTAGATTGTTGCAATGGGCTCATCCTATGCTCATGTGTTGAGGCTGCAGGTGCTGGATCCTGCTTTGTCGTCTACAATCCGACAACCAAGAATTTGTGGCTACTACAACCTAGCATCCGTGTTGTTAGTTAGGCTCAATTGGGGTTCGATCCGATAGCTTCCTCACACTTCCATGTGATTGAATTTGTGGAGCATGAGGACACTGAGTGCCTAGGTGTGGAGATCTACTCATCTAAAATTGTAGAATGGACCTATAAGGAATCTGAATGGGGCCAGGACATTGATGATGTGATACGTTCAAGATCAGCAAGTGTGTTTCTTAACGGTTTTCTGCACATTATGGGATACTTTGTGATACTTGCAGTGGATATAGAGGGAAACACATGGACAAAAATTCTTAGGCCTCATGGTACTCTACCCTCCATCCATCAAGCTTAGGGTCACTTGTGTGTATGTACTGTTGGTGGTGTTGGTGGTCACAATATGTCCTAGCTTTCAATCTGGATCCTTGAAGACTAAGCTACTAATAAATGGACATTGAAGCATACTATCAGCACGTTGAAGGTGTTTGGAAAGACTAATACTCAATTTGGTTATGTGGATTATGAGTCGGACTACGCAGTGATTATAGTTCATCTAGAATGAAATTTGATTTTCTTTGTCGGGGAGGAAAGAAGATTCATCGCGTATGACATGGACTGTAGAAAAGTTCATGTCATCCCTGCCCATGTCTTTCGGTATGGTAGATGTAGCGTCCTATTAGGGTTCATGAGTAGACCTTACTTTCTTCCTTATGTTCCCTTGTTGTAACACCTGGTTTTAAAGACAAAACCAGATAAACACTATATGTGAGCCCAGGAAGTCAAATCTCACATATAGCCACAAATAAGGGTAATATCAAGAGACAATACTTATTACATAACGTATTAGTAAAAGGAAAATAACCTCAGAGTAAAGACCAGTGGAAAATTGACTCTGATCTTCTGGCGAAGACTCCAAATCCACAGGGACGACTGACTGGTTGACCACAAGCCTAACTCCTCCTAACCAGCAATCTGGTACCCATCCAAGATTTTTATCCAATGTATAGAAAAGTAAAGCAAGCGTAAGTACATGTCATACTTAACAACTATATCATGGGGTTCATGAGGCTCAAAAAAGGGCTGACACTGGTTTAACTGCGATTGGCTTTAATAGGTCATCTTTTTAAGCAATTGAGTGGCAAAGAATTTATCATTCCCATAAACACATGATCGGGTAAACATGAATAATGTATAGCATAAACAATTAATCATTAGTACCATTATCCATTAGTAATTATCTCTATTCCATAAGGGTCCAAGGCCGCTCATGTCCGTGAGCACGGCTATTATAACAGTTTTATACTCTGCAGAGTTTGTACACTTTCACTATGAGTCATGATTTACCCTTTCATCTGAGGTGATCAGCCTCTTGACCCACTATCAAGGAAGGTCGGCAGGGTTCACTATGAAGCCTTTCAAAGGTTCATCTAACAAGTAAAGGCTACTAGGCGTATGTGGCCCTTCTCTAGGAGTGGCACGCGTGGGCATCGCAGCATGGTACACACATCCCAGCAAAAAAGGAAACATACTCTCTTGTGCCATAAAGGTAACCACTAATAAGCTAGAAAAAGTCCTCATACTGAGCTAAAGCCAAAGCCATATAGCCCTCATAGTTGTACTATAAGTCTCGAATGATCGCTTACAGATAAGTCCTTAGGGAGAGGAATCTGAAGCATTTAGAAAGTAGCTAAACACTCCAGCCCCCTATTTCCATGTTGCTAAAAAGTTATGTTTTAATGTTTATTGCATATACCATTAGTCAAGTTACAAGATCATGGTTTAATTAAGCACTAGCAAAAAGTACCCAATGCAATATCCCAAAGGTATCAAGGAATCCAAGATATCAATTAGCTAGGGAATTTACTACAGTTGCCAAGGTAGACACATGCATCATGAATAAAATGATTAATGGTGAATAGGTATCAAGGATGGTTCCATGCTATACTTGCCTTAACTTGCTTTTCCCCCAAAGCAATACGCTCAAAAGCCTTTAGTATTCAACTTTCAATCTTCTGCTTTCAATTCTCAGCTTCTAGTCTTCAGAGAACAACTTCTTAATCACCACGTAAACCTCACCGATTGACTGAACCATATATCACCACACAAACAACCATACATGGCATACAAATAAGAATATATGAGAACAGTATATCAACCAATAAAATAAGCAAAACATCGTATCGCTACGAACACATAAACGCAAAAGACACGCTATATGCAATTCAACGAAAAAGCGACTATCAAAGGATTTTCAGTACCACAGAAAATAAAACCTATCCATTTAACTTATTTTAACTACAGAAACACATGTAAATATTTTCATTAATCAACTTGATTCATTGCTTAAGAAAGACCGTAGTATAAAATCAATATTGACTTTATATTGTGAAAACGATGCAAGTGACAATATTATTATAATTAACCTTTTAACTACCAAAACACATTTGAGTAACATGAGAACCACTAATGCCACCACATAGAACACGACAAAACAAAAGTACGTGACAAGAACGGCTCGATGCTACGGTTATGAGAACGCAAGCGACACTAAGAAAGGAGCTACGGTTAAAAGAAAACCACTATCAAAAGAGTTATATTATATTATAAAAGAAACAACTACGAGCTTGTTTTAGGTTAGCTAAGAAAACTATATGAGCAATATTGATTTAGATTAATCACAACATATTTAGTTTTAAAAGTTGAGTTAAAGCTAATCATGTATTATTTATAAATGTTGTCATGTAGATTAAGCAAGTTAAACTTTAACTTTGCAAAAGTAAAATGAATGTGAGAGCATCTATACAAGTTTATCATATATACAATGAGTTTAAACTAACTAAACTTATAATTGAAAAGCATATTAATATCAACAATTAATCATATTAATATTATACATGAATTGCCGAGATATGAAACATATATTACTTAATTATAAAACTATTTGCATGCATATTTAATCATTTTAATATTTAATTATATTTACAAAATCATGTGACATGATAAACGTCGTTACTAACATATAGATCACGTCAGCATGAACCAACCGCAACTTAAACGGTGCAAAACGGAATTAAAACTTAAATTGCTTTTAATTAAAAAGTTATTGAATAATCATTAATCAAATTAATATTTAACTTATAAATTACAATTGAACAACATGATGAACATCGTCACTACTGTATAGAGCGCAATGGTATGAAACTAACCGAACTTGAATGAACTGAATTAGAGCTAGGATGATTAAACTACAGAGATTACGAACTAGTGGCAAATTTGTAAATACGTCATCTTCTTTCTTGTGATGAATTGCACATACAGAACATGGCCACCGTGGAGCTGCACACTGTGCATGCAAGGGAGGGGCCTTGGCCCAGGCGTCTCTGCCTATCGGCCGGACGGCAGTGCCAGTCCACGTGGGGTCCTAGGCGGAGGGGCCGGGCTGGAGCCCGTGGCTCTGGCTGTGTCGGCGTGCACAGGGCCTGCCCGAGCGGTACCCTGCCGGCGCGACAAGAGGGAGGCTAGGTGGGGGAGGCTGGTTCTATGGGGCTGTGGATCGGCTAAGGCATGGGGCCATGGTGGTGATCGCGACCATGGACAAGGGTGGCCCGAAATAGAGAAAGGAGGAAGCCGTCCATGGATGATCTCGCCGGAAAAGAGGGAGAAAGGTTAGGGAAACGATGAACAGATCATGTATTCACAAAAGTAAAGGCGTGCCGACGTAGAGAATGATGAGATCTACCTTGTGGCGGTTATGGTTTTCGTCGGAGACGTCCAAGGTGGCTGGAAACGCTTGCTGAAGGTTCGCCGGAAACCAAGCTGTGCCGAACTTCGGTGTCCGATCTACGACGATAGGAGTGGCGGCTCGTGAAACTAGCTGTACTTCTGGAATCCTCACGTCGAGGGCTATGCCGGCATATATATATTTACGCAGGGTTCGGAGATTTTGGAAATCCGGATATTTTAGGAAATAATTGATTTTTGGAATTAAAATAATTACAGAAAATCAGAAATTACTATTTAGGCTCCGAAAAATATCTCTAAGCTCCGAAAATACTAGAAAAATTCCTATGGATAGATGGAAGAATAAGGAACACAACCAAAGTGGTTTAGCTCCTGGAAAAGACTTTTGGATTAATCGAGGAAAAAGACAAAGCCCCAAGAAATAGGAATTTAATCCCGAAAAATGTCGGAAAGATTCCCGGAAAGAGGCATCGTTCTAACGCATCTTAAAACCTTTTCCAGGCCTTTGGATTTTGAAAACAAGGCATCTTATCTAACTTTTGTTTTTGCAAGTTTTCAAATTCTTTTTAAACCACTACTTGAAAGCAATATTTTAAAGATTGAGATTTGAATTTATTTTCCAAACCACTCATCACAAAAGTATCAATGCAATGGCATCCAAACCACTCATCACAAAAGTAACAATGCAACTGCATGTATGCACAAACATATTGCTACCCTTATGTTGGATTTAATTTAAAGAAAGTTTTCTTTTACCTATGTTTTTATGAGCACAAAACAATTAACAGAAAACATTTTACTCTTTTTAAAAAGTAGTTAATTTTAGGGTGTTACAATTCTACCCCCCTTAAGATGAATCTCGTCCCCGAGATTCAGAGAAGAAGAGCAGAGAAGAGAGGGATACTTCAACTTGAGATCTTCTTCGCTTCCTTGAGCAACACCATCTTGATACTTACCTTGTGTTGCATCAGAACTCATCACGTGGCCACTCTTGTAGATTCTTGTTCCATCTTATTCCAAGTCTGATCTTGTTGCTTCTCTTAATTCATTCTAGTGAATCTTATTATCCATATGTTAAGCTTCCAAAAGATAATGCTTAGCTTGAATCAGAACTTTGAATTATATGGTTCTTTTTTATGCATTTTGAAATGTTTAAGTTTTCAAAAGGAAGACTTTAAATCAAAACCAAACAAATTTTCTTTTTCAACTCCTTTTGAAATAGCTTTCAAAATATGTTTTATGTTTAGAAATCAAGAAAATATTTCAACCATGCTTTGAAACTCTTTTGAATAAATGTTTTTAAGGTTTTGAAATAAACCCAACCATCTTCAAATCATTGGAAACTCAGGTAAACATACTAAGCTTTGTTTTTCAAACTCTTTTGAAAACTCGACTTTATAATCAAATCTCAGATAAAGAGTAGACAAATGAACTCAGGTTCTTTTGAAATCTGTTTCAAACAAGGGATTTTCAAGATTTTAGAAAACAAATGAAACATTCGAACTTCATTTTCAAATCATTTTGAATGAACTCTTTTGGGATTTCTGAAATCAAACTAAATCAATTTCAAAACTACTTTAGAAATAAAGAGAGTAAGTTTTCAATTCCCATTTCCTTTTGAAGTCAAACAAAAGACTTAATACACATATTCAAGTTCTTTTTGGAATAAAACTTTTGGGGAGTCAAATCAAATAATTTTCAACCCTTTCAAACTATTTTAGAAGACTCCTTTTAGAAATACACTTTGAAATCAACTCAAACCTTTCCTTTTTAAATTTTATTTAGAAATCAAACTTAATTGTAATTCAAAGCCAAAAGTGCTCCATTTCCAAATGCAAATTGTTGCAAACTTTTGAACCAAAATTTTCAAACTTTTGTAAAATATCTTGAAAGCATTTTGAACACCTTTCAAATAAAATTTGAAATAAGACAATTAAAAAAAATCAATCGGTCTTTTTCAAGCCACCCATTTTAAAAACACTTTAGAGTAATTTTTAAAGTGTTTTAGAATAAAATGGTTCAAAAGTGTTTTTAGAATAACACTTTGAAGAGTAACCGAATACATTTTACTCTTTTTGAAATTTAGTTCAAAGCAAAGTGGATTTTCAAATCTGATTTCACTTTCAACTTTTTGAAGTTTTAGGAATAAGATACTTTCAAACTTTTTATGAATATTTGTTTTTAAACTAAAACCTTAAGTGAAGCAGTTCAAATCAAATTGTTTTCTTTTGAATGAGCAAAAGGCTCTTTCAAAATTCAAATCAAAACTTTGGAAATGTCTCAAATATAGTCTAGCAACTCTTTTTGAATCTTTTAAACTTTAATACTCTTTTCAAATCAACTCTTATTCTTTGGTGAAATACTTTTGAAATTAAGTTTCGAATGCCAACTCTTGAAAATGAGAAAACAAACTTAAACCCTTTTTGAACATAGTTCGAATCAACTTTTGAAGAAGTTTTTCAAAGTTCCTGAATCAAAAGGTTGTTAATTCATTTTCCAACATCTTTTGAAGATTTCATTTCAAGGAATGAGCTTTAAATAGAAAGAAAAACCAATCCAATTGTTTTCAAGAGTTAACCTTAGTCTTGAGCATTCTTGCAACTGTCTATATCCTAGGTACATGAAGATGGAACTCCCAACCATAGCTAGCTCGAAGATCAATCTTGACGTAGATCCGAACTCCTTGTGGTTCACCAACTTGTAACACTCTTAGCTTGGCTACCCCCCTTAAGAAGAGATGGTATAGGGGCACCAACATCTAGCATGTAACTTTCTTCAACATGTATTATCATCCTCTGACATCCTAGAGAGCTTGTGGACATAGATAAGAATAAGAAAAATTGATCCTTCCCTAAATAGAAAATAGCAGCATAGAAAAACATCCATATTTCAAGTTCCGTTTATCCAATAAAGTTGCATCTTAAACCGTTGGAAATCTTATAAAATTCCCCACATCTTTCTTTTAGACCACTCCTTCAGATTCTGCAGTTAACTTGGTCAAAATCTTTGCTCAATAGAAACTATTCCAGATTCCAGACAGCGTAGATGTATCGCCTTGTGATTTTCATATTTTCCAAACCAGAAATGCCATCAAGGTGAATTTTGCGGGAAAAGAAAAATCTTGAAGTCTGCATTCACCCAGAATTTTCTCAGAATTTTTGGTTGGCCAGAGGTTGGAGACATAGGCCGTAGAAATCAGACTGCTCCGAAAGACAAAAAGCAGGAAACAAGAGAAAGAGAACCCAAACTATTTATTTCCTTATCCCTTATACCTTCAACCTTTAATATAAATAAAATTGTGAGCATAACCCATAAATTCACTGCACTCATTACAAAGATCCAACTCAACCATAACATAAATACAAACCATTCAAACATGAAATACAAGGTCATTACTAATCGTTCCTTCTAGCTACTTGGTAGGCATTCTTAAGGGAAAACTTTCTTATCAGGACCTTGGTAATTTGAATAGAGGTGAGACCAAAAAATTTTGCAAGAGATCAAGAACAACTCAAGGAGATAAGAAAGTATAGCTCAAAGGGAGCTATCAAGGAGAGGAGACAATAGGACAAGGATTGGAAATATTCAATTCAATGAGTCAAGGAGATGGAGAAATAGTTTTATAGTAAAATAGGTTTTTAGAAATGACCAGTGCTAACTAGGCTTGTGTTCTACAGTGAGCATTGCTCTAATACCACTTTATAACACATGATTTTAAAGACAACCAAATACATACTATATGTGAGCCCAGGAAGTCAAATCTCACATATAGCCACAAATAAGGGTAATATCAAGAGACAATACTTATTACATAACGTATTAGTACAAGGAAAATAACCTTAGAGTAAAGACCAGTGGAAAATTGACTCCGATCTTCTGGCGAAGACTCCAAATCCACAGGGACGACTGACTGGTTGACCACAAGCCTAACTCCTCCTAACCAGCAATCTGGTACCCATCTAGGATTTTTTATCCAATGTATAGAAAAGTAAAGCAAGCATAAGTACATGTCGTACTTAATAATTATATCATGGGGTTCATGAGGCTCAAAAGGGCTGACACTGGTTTAACCGCGATTGACTTTAATAGGTCATCTTTTTAAGCAATTGAGTGGCAAAGAATTTATCATTCCCATAAACACATGATCGAGTAAACATGAATAATGTATAGCATAAATAATTAATCATTAGTACCATTATCCATTAGTAATCATCTCTATTCTATAAGGGTCCAAGGCCACTCGTGTCTGTGAGCACGGCTGTTATAACAGTTTTATACTCTACAGAGTTTGTACACTTTCACTATGAGTCGTGATTTACCCTTTCGCCTGAGGTGATCAGCCTCTTGACCCACTACCGAGGAAGGTTGGTAGGGTTCACTATGAAGCCTTTCAAAGGTTCATCTAAGGTCGGTAGGGTTCACTATGAAGCCTTTCAAAGGTTCGTCCAACAAGTTAGGGCCGCTAGGCATATGTGGCCCTTCTCTAGGAGTGGTAAGCGTGGGCATCACAGCACAGTACACACATCCCAGCAGAAAAAGAAACATACCCTCTTGCGCCATAAAGGTTACCACTAACAAGCTAGAAAAAGTCCTCAAACTAAGCTAAAGCTAGAGCCATATAGCCCTCACAACTGTACTGTAAGTCCCGGATGATCGCTTACAGATAAGTCCTTAGGGAGAGGAATCTGAAGCATTTAGAAAGTAGCTAAACACTCTAGCCCCCTATTTCCATGTTGCTAAAAAGTCATGTTTTAATGTTTATTGCATATACCATTAGTCAAGTTACAAGATCATGGTTTAGTTAAGCACTAGAAAAAACTACCCAATGCAATATCCCAAAGGTATCAAGGAATCTAGGATATCAATTAGCTATGGAATTTACTACAGTTACCAAGGTAGACACATGCATCATGAATAAAATGATTAATGGTGAATAGGTATCAAGGATGGTCCCATGCTATACTTGCCTTAACTTGCTTTTCCCCCAAAGCAATATGCTCGAAAGCCTTTGGTATTCAACTTTCAATCTTCTGCTTCCAATTCTCAGCTTCTAGTCTTTAGAGAATAGCTTCTTAATCACCACGTAAACCTCACCGGTTGACTAAACCATATATCACCACACAAATATCCATACATGGCATACAAATAAGAATATATGAGAATAGTACATCAACCAATAAAATAAGCAAAACGGCGTATCGCTACGAACACACAAACGCAAAAGACACGCTATATGCGATTCAACGAAAAAGCAACTATCGAAGGATTTTTAGTACAACAAAAAATAATACCTATCCATTTAACTTATTTTAACTGTAGAAACACATATAAATATTTTCATTAATCAACTTAATTCATTGCTTAAGAAAGAGCGTAGTATAAAACTAATATTGACTTTATATTATGAAAACGATGCAAGTGATAGTATTATTACAATTAACCTTTTAACTACCAAAACACATTTGAGTAACATGAGAAGCACTAACGCCACCGTGTAGAACACGCCAAAACAAAAGTAACGCGACAAGAACGGCTCGATGCTATGGTTATGAGAACGCAAGCGACACTAAGAAAGGAGCTACGGTTAAAAGAAAACCACTATCAAAAGATTTATATTGTATTATAAAAGAAACAACTATGAGCTTGTTTTAGGTTAGCTAAGAAAACTATATGAGTAATATTGATTTAGATTAATCACAACATATTTAGTTTTAAAAGTCGAGTTAAAGCTAATCATGTATTATTTATAAATGTTGCCATTGTAGATTAAGCAAGTTAAACTTTAACTTTGCAAAAGTAAAATGCATGTGAGAGCATCTATACAAGTTTATCATATATACAACGAGTTTAAACTAACCAAACTTATAATTGAAAAGCATATTAATATCAACAATTAATCATATTAATATTATACATGAATTGTCGAGATATGAAACATATATTACTTAATTATAAAACTATTTACATGCATATTTAATCATTTTAATATTTAATTATATATACAAAATCATGTGACATGATAAAACATCGTTACTAACAGATAGATCACGTCAACACGAATCAACCGCAACTTAAACGGTGCAAAACGGAATTAAAACTTAAATTGCTTTTAATTGAAAAGTTATTGAATAATCATTAATCAAATTAATATTTAACTTATAAATTACAATTGAACAACATGATGAACATCATCACTACTGTATAGAGCACAACGATATGAAACTAACCCAACTGGAATGAACTGAATCAGAGCTAGGATGATTAAACTGCAGAGATTACGAACCAGTGGCAAATTTGTAAATACATCATCTTCTTCCTTGTGATGAACTGCACGTACAGAACATGGCCACCGTTGCCCTGGAGGAGCTGCACACTATTCACGCAATGGAGGGGCCTCGGCCTAGGCGTCTCTGCCTGCTGGCCGGACGGCAGTGCCAGTCCACGTGGGGCCCTAGGCGGAGGGGCCGGGCTGGAGCTCGCGGCTCTAGCTATGACGGCGTGCATAGGGCCTGCCTGAGCGGTACCCTACCGGCGCGACGAGAGGGAGGCTAGGCGGGGGAGGCTAGTTCAACTAGGTTGTGGATCGGCAGAGGCGTGGGGCCATGGTGGTGATCGCGACCATGGACGAGGGTGGCCCAAAACAGAGAAAGGAGGAAGCTATCCATGGATGACCTCGCCGGAAAAGAGAGAGAAAGGTTAGGGAAACGATGAATACATCATGTATTTGCAAAAGTAAAGGCATGTCGATGTAGAGAACGACGAGATCTACCTTGTGGTGGTGATGGTTTTCACCGGAGACAACCGAGGTGGCTAGAAACGCTCGCCGAAGGTTCGCTGGAAACCTAGCTGTGCCAAACTTTGGCGTCCGATCTGCGGCGATAGGAGTGGCAGCTCGCGAAACCAGCTGTACTTATGGAATCCTCGCGTCAAGGGCTATGCCAACATATATATATATACGCAGGGTTCGAAGATTTTGGAAATCCAGATATTTTAGGAAATAATTGATTTTCGGAATTAAAATAATTACAGAAAATCAGAAATTACTATTTAGGCTCTGAAAAATATCTCTGAGCTCCGAAAAATACTACAAAAATTCCTAGGGATAGATGGAAGAATAAGGAACACAACCAAAGTGTTTTAGCTCCCAGAAAAAGCATTTGGATTAATCGAGGAAAAAGACAAAGCTGCAAGAAATAGGAATTTAATCCCAAAAAATGTAGGAAAGATTCCTGGAAAGAGAGGCATCGTTCTAACGCATCTTAAAACCTTTTCTAGGCCTTTGGATTTTGAAAACAAGGTATCTTATCTAACTTTTGTTTTTGCAAGTTTTCAAATTCTTTTTAAACCACTACTTGAAAGCAATATTTTAAAGATTGAGATTTGAATTTATTTTCCAAACCACTCATCACAAAAGTATCAATGCAACGTCATCCAAACCACTCATCACAAAAGTAACAATGCAACTGCATGTATGCACAAACATGTTGCTACCCTTATGTTGGATTTAATTTAAAGAAAGTTTTCTTTTACCTATGTTTTTATGAGCACAAAACAATTAACAGAATTCATTTCACTCTTTTTAAAAAGTAGTTAATTTTAGGTTGTTACACTTGTTCTTGTTCTTGTAGTCATTAGCAAAGTAGTGAATAAAGCTGCATTTGATGTATCTCTCTGTCATGACATGTTCAAATGGACCAATGTTATTTGATTGTCTATGGACCTGCTAATTTCGTCTAGGATGGATGTTGTCATTATTGCAGCTAAACTAGTGTGCCATCTTTGTTGTGTTTGCAAATTGGTTTATTTCTCTAGCATGCCCACTTCTGAGAGGAGGAAGAAGAGGGACGCGAGATAATGAAGAATGAAGCACTGTAATAGGTTTACTGTTTCGTGTGGCAAATATGTAGGTGCCTTTGTAAAACTAGCAAATAGAGGAGTGCCATCGGTAAAGGATAACAAACAATTAAATATCCCAAACCTAACGCTGACCGTCCGGTCCTGACACTCAAGGCGTCCACCGCCACCTACTATCTAAAGAAAGGAAAACCTACGCTGCCCCTATCTAGATCTCCAACCTGCGCCAGGCCAAAATCATGGTGCGGCCCACCCATGTGCCTACAGTGACCTCTGCTCCTCCCGCCGGAACGCCTATCGGATGCTCCCGCGCCACTAGTTCCTTCTACCATGCCACCGTAGTCTGTATCTTGCACTGCTACCTACCTTGGAGGCTAAAGGCGTAGACCTCACAATCATTCAATCTAAAGGCGCCTGAGCCTCCTCGCTGAAATTGCAATGTTCTATTCATTTTGCTGAAATTCGGCTTATGCTGATTTGTTGTGAGAGGAAAACATTGTCCGTTCGCTAAAAAGTACTGCTAAAGTCATTTGAAGTTTAGTGCATTTCAATTCAATTGGAAGCCATCACAGTCACATAGGTGCATTGTTGCCCGAATGCTGAAGTACATCAATTGAATTGTGAATTAATGGGCAGTATACATCAAATTTTGTGTTGTTTGTTTGCTACACACATTTTTTTAATCGGAGCGGTTTTGTGATGGTTGATGCTGATTTGTTGTGAGAGGAAAACATTGTTCATTTGCTAAAAAGTACTGCTAAATCATTTGAAGTTTGGTGCATTGTAATTCAATTGGAAGCCATCACACTCACATAGGTGCATTGTTGCTTGAATGCTGAAGTACATCAATTGAATTGTGAATTAATAGGAAGTATACATCAAATTTCCTAAGTTTTTGACCAACCATCTTTATGCAGTTTTGTAGGTTTCGTGAATCAACATGGCTAGGACAAAAATGCAAGAGGACCAAGAGGACAGGTAGAAAAAGTGAATTCATTGTCGGTTAAAAATAAGCTAAGAAGATAAATTACACCTCGACACAAAGAGCAACAACAATTGGGAAAAGGAAGCGCAACAGCGTGGCTGATACAGTTCCCTAACACTCTGCTCACAACTTAAAACGTAGTGGCATTGGTCAAGGAGCTTTGTCACGGCAGTAGAGGGAAAGGGAAGAAGAGGAGGAGGAACAGTGCTGGTTCCCATAGTTTCAAAGTTGTTGAGCCTTAGAGCTAGCAAGATTCAGTCATTGAGGTTTGTTCCCCTAGAGGAGTGGTTCCTAGACCCAAGGCCAGTCAGAAAAGGGCCATTCTAGACTAATCTTCAGTGTGCCTTCTATGATGCCATTTGTTCTTAACCCATCAAGCATTGTGCTCACCGTGGGCTTATAGTGAGGGCCTGACAAAAGTGGCAGGAGCTACTAAGGAAGAGATCAAGGGTGACCTATCATACATGCCCAGACTATTTGTCTTGTTGACTGGGCCATGCCGTTATGTTCCAGAATGGGTGAAGATAATTTTTGCTTCTTTGTGGATACCCCAAGATCAAGAATTCATTGAGTTCATGTTTGACGGGGATCGTCACTAGCTCACTAAATAGTATATAGCTGAGGCTTTGGGTGTTCCACTTGTGGAGCGGAAAGTACACGAGTTATGTTACCCATCAGCATATGCTCCTCAACGTGTCCTAGTAGGAGGGATAGAACCACCTGTTGAGATGGTTTTGATTATCTTTAGGAAACCTTTCAGTCATTTGAAGGGACTGGAAGAGTTGACACAACTATCAGCTACTCTCCTCCTTGCCTTAAAGAAGTCATTATACCTAAGGGCTAGATTTGGTGAGGCAATCATAGTCATGCAATAGTGGCTGCTTGCTTTGGTGTTGGGACACATCGAATTCGATATTGTGGACTTGCTCATTTGTGAGTGGGAGGACTGGATTGCTGATGGTTTGAAGGGAAAGAGGATGCCTTATGTTCATATCATCTGTTCGATCTTGGCAAAGAGCATAGGATCTCCTATCTATTTTGTTTAGTTGGAGAATGCTAGGGCAGGGTTCCTAGACTATAAACCTCCTGGGCTAAATGACAGATGTAGAGGAGCACGTGGCTTGAGAGTTGTGTATGAACTTATGACACTAGTATTGCGAGCCAAGGTGAACCAAGAGGACTTGTGTTTGAGAGAGGCAGAGGTTGGTGCAACTCTTGCTAGGATGGTGGGTGGTGATATGGATACTGACAATGATGATGAAGACTATATGGAAACTCCATCACTGGGTCAACAATTCTGAACAGCTGCACATGATCATGAGCCGAGAGCTTCTGGTGAGTCAACGTCAGAGAGTATACTATCTTTGACAAAGATGATGTGCAGCATGCAAAGAGAAATGTGGCAATTTAACAAAGACTAGGCAAGGAAAGATAACGCGATGAATGAGATGCACGCATCAATACTTAGAACCCAAAGCATGATGCATGAGCAAATGCAAGATGATAGAGCCAACTGGGACTATAAATTTACCTACCTTATCGAATGTAGTAGTCTTCCACCTCTACCAGATAGGCTACTAAGTAATCATGCTTTGTGTGCTACTCCTAGTCATCAGCTCTCTCAGGGTCCAATTTTATAGGTTAAATAGGTAGATAGGCAACAAGTGAATAGGCTAGATACGAGAAGTAAAGCTCAACAAGATACGGAGACTGTAGAACAGACAAATATGGGGAGTGAAGGTTAGCCAGGTATGGAAACAGGAGATCAAAATGTAGTGTCTCGAGAATAGGAGGACATGGAGATCGATTCTATTAAGGCTGATTCTATAATTGACAATGTCATAGATGATGTGATCGCTGTCTGTGGAAGCGGTAGTACAGACTCATCACAAGAACCCGAGACACAAGAAGGAGAAGACTACCACTACCTTCAACGATGACACCATGACCGTTGCCCATGGAAGAAGCACTATGGAGTCAGCATAGGAACCAGGGAAGGAAGGAGAGAAGGCAAAGACAACCACTACCTTCGATGATGACGCCACGACCACTGCCCATGGAAGAAGCACTATGGAGTTAGCACAGGAACCAAGGAAGGAAGGAGAGAAGGGGAAGACAACCACTCCCATCGATGACGCAAGCAAAAGTGTCGACAATGAAATTTAATTACCAACAATATTTGCTTCGAACTCT
The DNA here is from genome assembly GCF_019320115.1 of Miscanthus floridulus. Classification (NCBI taxonomy): domain Eukaryota; kingdom Viridiplantae; phylum Streptophyta; class Magnoliopsida; order Poales; family Poaceae; genus Miscanthus; species Miscanthus floridulus. Next base: position 134,523,338 of record NC_089587.1, on the reverse strand, counting down.
ATTGCAAGGCAGTCTATGTATTGATACAGTACGTTGTGAACTTGTGTGTACCTAAACTATATGTTGGGTGCCCACCACTTGTATTTGATACTTATCTATGTGTAAGATCATGCCCTATTTGGTAGAGCTCCATCTGATTCTGATAATGGTGGAGCAAAACTAGGGCCTGTTTGGTAGAGCTCCTTCTAATTCTGGTTCTCTAATAGTGCCTCTCTTGAGTTATTTTGGACCTAGAACCCAACCAAAACTCAGGGCCCTTTATAAACATGGTAAAAATACTCAACATGTATATATAAGATTTTTGGACACACAACATGTATCGACAAGCAATATTTTTAAGAAATAATTATATGCATATTAAATTTACCTTAAAAAATTTTTCTAACATTCCTTGATGTGAAGTCATTGATGATGGCAATAATATCTATCTCATCCAATGTCATGCCTATTTTTCAAAAGAAGACCAAGCACTCATCATATGTGTGCCCAGGAAGTCCACACATGCAACAATAGAATAGAGATATCAAAACAATGTTTATAAAAAGCAAAAAACATACTTAAATAAACACTTACAACTATCAGAGTACGTGGAACAGTTGCTAAACTTCTACTTGGGCTCCATTCTTCTAAGGGATGGCTAACTAGGGGCTCCATATGCCAAGCACCTTTGATAGACTTCTGGAAACACCATAGAATCTACACCTTTCTTCTGAGTAGCACTTTACTACACTCTGGGGATGTGGGAGGAATAGCAAGGGTGAGTCCATGTTGAACTCAACAACTATAGGCGAAAAGTAATGACATACAAGGCTTATACAAAGGAAAGGATGACTCAAGCTCACTGCAGTTTAGCATTTTAGTTGGCAAACTTTTATTAAAACAACCTGATTACTAGTATGAGTGAAAGAACCCAACCCATTAATTAAGATTACATAAATGTTTAGTAAATATTATGAGCATCTTCATATCAGAGAATCCACCATCATCATTGATATAACCATCACATGAGCTAGCCACCTCCAACAGATATCCATCTGTCTAGATAAAACCTCATTCAAGGTAGCAACCTTGAACAACAACCGAGGTAGCAACCCCAACCAACATGAGGTAGCACCTCAATCTAATATCCACCATCTCAATCCAGAAATTCATCATCTTCCATAAGAAATCCAATGCTCATATCATGTGAGGGTCTGGGCCACTTGTGTCCATGAGCACGGTTGTTATAATAGTTTTACACTCTACAGAGGTTGTACACTTTCACTTCAAGTCATGATTCCCATTTGCCTAGGGTAGCTACTCCCCAAAACACTCCCAAGGTGAGCAGGCAGGGTTTCATTATGAGACTGTTCACAGGTTCCATAAAGTAGGAGGCAGCCCGCTAGGTTACGACTTAGGCACATGGTAACTGCCCCCATAGCCACGAGACCCGCATTACCATACTTCAAAACCTAAATCCCCATATGCGCCTACTCGGTAAGCCACCAACCTATAGTCGAAGGTGCTGCTAATTGGTCAAGCTAGAGCCATATAGCTTGAAGCTATATGGTATGTCCTAGGTGGCCACTCCATGAGCTCAAGCCAACATCATATTGTCATCCTCAGTTGCATAGCCAAAAATCTAGTATCACATATCATATATCATATCTAGTATCAACATATATCTTGGCCCTATGCGGGTTGGAGCAACTAAGCAATTCTACCCATTTGTAAACCCCAGGGTGCAAGGAATGATTGGTAAGATTGGGCAAGTCCTTAGGGTTCATATATTAAGACACATGCATGGAAAGTAAAGTGATTAAAGTGCATAGGTGTCGGTGTTTCGTAAACTGGACTAGTAAATTTCTACGATTGCCGCGCTGCTCTAGGAAGACGATGGTAGCATCCAATAGACATGAGGTGCAAGAATGGTGAAAGAGGTGGTAGAACCCATGCTAGATGAGGGGCAGCCCAAAGAGAAGCTCTTGGAGCTCTACTGCTGTGGATGGAATGGTAGAGGATGAAGAATGTGTAGATGTCCTGAGATGGGAGCCCTGCCCACCCTTATATAGAGTTCAGGGCCAGGGCTCATTACAAAGAGAAGGTTCCCCTGACTAAAGTATCGAAAGCCTGCGGGAGGTCCTAGCTAACTTGGCTTGCAAGCTATGACATCTTATGATGCTTGCCATGGTGATAGTTCATTAGCTGTCATGTGTAACGTAGTGTCCTTCATGGACTTCGCTGTTGTCTCTAGGTTCCCCGCGGTGTCGTACCCATAGTAGGTAGCCGCCCTTAGTCGTTGTTTGCCTGCTCACTTCATGAGACTGAGGGCTTCGACACCTATCATTGGGGTCAGGGCTCTCCACAAGTGAGGAAGGTCTCTAGGTCGAGACCCTTCTCATGGACCCATCCTATAGTGGGTGGGATTGTATGTGTGTCCTATCAGTCCATATTTAGACGATGAGTTTCGTACTTGTTGCCACCTTTGTGTGGTGCTGTCTCGTTGGTGCGATGTGGTGCAAGGATGGCGTCTAACTGGACTGAGGTGACTGTTGTCCCCACGGTCCTTGTGAGGTCAGTGCAGCGTACCTACTCTTGTTACATACTGAGTCACACTTGATCTCTCCTTGTCCTACCCTAGGGATCATGATGGGGGAGAGGGTCACACGTCTTCTGTGTGGCTAAGGCAAGAGAAGGGGCCATGGACAGCCCTAGCCTAGGCGTTGGTTCGACGTGCTCATCCTAGCTGGGCCTTGGTCGTTCAAGCCATTGTTAACCTGATGAGTTGTGGGTTGTGTGGCCTACCAACTAATCGGTGCCTTTAGACACCCCAGGGGTCACAACCCTGATAGTAGCCCCCGAGCGTGCGATCACAAAGTGATCATGAAAGCACTGATGTATGTTTGGGCTAGAGCATGAGTTCATAGTCATGGTTCTTTTGAGCTTTGCCTCTCGACCCCTTACAGGCTTAGTGCATTCAGGATGGTAGTTGGACATTGCGCCCCATCCCGTCCTATTATAGTGATACATGATCATTGAACCTTGCTATGTTAGCGTGCAACTCATCGGGGTCCATGACCTAGGCGAGGCCATGTGGTCTCGTTAGCGCTGCATCAGCCCTACCTTTGGGGAGGTTTTGATTTTCCCGACCTTGTGCGAGCATCTGGTGTTGGTTGTGGCTTTTTCCACCCTCTCTTGGGCCAAAAAGTATTGGTCCCCTGCCGTTTGAATCATATGTCACTGCATTTACAAGTCTTCTCCCACCTTCTAGATGAGAGAGAGTAAATGGGAGAGAAATGCTCGAGGGGGGCCATGTGGCTCCCATCGGATGTTCCTTTCGGGTTCTCCTATGGCGGTAGGAGCCAGCGTCGCCCTTCCAACAACTGGTGCTAGAAGGGAATTGGTGAGTAGGGAAGGACTGGGGCGGAGCTCAGGCATACCATAGGGTTTCATGACTCAAGCGCTTACTTGGACTCATAGGTCTTGGGTTGCTAGAGCAAGAGAACCAAGGACAACTTCCAGTTTCTCCCCATACTTGTGGATGGCTTTGGAATGCCGCCTTAAGTTCGGTGGAGGCATTGTTGTCCCATGGTGTCCCCTTCATGCTTTTCGAAGCATGATGGTGGTGGACTGAGGGCTAGTTCCCGCCCCATTCTTTCTTCCCTGTGCTCCCATGCCTATAAGGTTGGGGTGGTATGGGGAGGAGCAAGAGGCGATCTCTCACCTCTTTCCTCCTCCACCTGTAGTAGGCATCTCTGGGGCCCTCAATAATGCTGCCTTTGGCAACGACATCGTGGTTTAGTGTGTCTCGAGTGACTAGACTGCTCTTGTATTGCCCGGAGTTGGGTGAAAAGAATGACCTATTCTATATGTTCCCTTTGCGCCCGAGATGAGCCCTCGGGTCACGAGATCAGGGTCGCAATTTTCGGCTTGATGTGAGAAAGCATTTTCTCAACCTCTTCCTTTGTGGTTGTGAGGTTTTTTGCGACCATCCATTTGGCTCATAGGTCCTGGACCTTCTATCTCTTCTGCGTGATCAAGCCATGATCATGCTTTGGGTTTCATATTACGCGTTGAAAGCATCTAGGCCCCTTTGTTGGGTTTCGGTGATTAATGACAATACAAAATTACTATGACTAACATGTGTTTTGTAGAGGCAAATAAGTTAGGTCATGGTAATGGAGATCAATTGGGCAATCAAGGTTGTCATGCCCCTACGATGGAAATCATTTTGGTTTTCAAAGGATGGATGACAAGGTTAAGGATGACTAGTTCTAAGTGTCGATTGGAGTTGGAGTGACACTTAGAGTAGTTTAGGACTTTGTTTTTCCTTTGGCCATACTATTAAGGGAGGTATGGATGGGTAGCTTGACCTAGGTGAGTCTAGTGAGTTAGGTGTGGTGCACACTTGTTAAAACTCTCTTTCGTTCTATGATTGGTAGCTTATTATATTTAACCGCATCTAGGCCCGACATCATGTTTAGTGTGTGTATGTGTGCTAGATTTCAAGATAATCCTAAGGAAACACATTTAATTGCCATAAAAAGAATCCTTAGGTATCTTAAGCACACACCAAGCATTGGCCTCTGGTATCCCAAAGGAGCTATATTTGAATTAGTTGGCTATTCTGATTTGGATTATGCCGGTTGCAAAGTTGATAGAAAGAGCACATCCGGAGGGTGCCATTTGCTTGGAAGATCACTTGTGTCTTGGTCCTCCAAGAAACAAAATAGTGTGGCTTTGTCCACTGCTTAAGCGGAATACATTGCCGCGGGTGCTTGTTGTGCATAAATTTTATACATGAAACAAACTTTGCTAAACTATGGTGTAGTTCTAGAAAAGGTACCTCTTCTGTGTGACAATGAAAGTGTGGTAAAACTTGCAAATAATCTGGTTCAACACTCTCGCACCAAGCACATAGATATCCGCCATCACTTTCTAAGAGATCATGTTGCTAAAAATGATATATCACTAGAAGGTGTAAGAACCGAAGATCAATTAGCGGATATCTTCACTAAACCGCTAGATGAGGCTACATTTTGTAGATTGCGGAATGAGCTCAATGTACTTGATTTTAGTAACTTCACTAAAACTTGAGCTTGTGTTGTCCCTTGTATTCATTGTAATATACAACATGTTTAATTTTTGGCAATGCATATAGGGCTTGTCTAACATGGTTAAGATAACCGCCGAAAAGCGTGTGAAGAAGCTTAACCTTGGATCAAACTTGACAAGCAACTAGATATACTTACAAAGTAATGCATATGCATGGATGTTGTTTTGTCATTTTGTTCCATTTTCCCTCTTATTGCCTATTTTCTTAAAAAGAATTATTGCCTAAGGCAAAATATTTTGAAAAATATGAGGGTTTGAGAGAGGTCACTCATATCAGTCCCAATTAGTGTTTATTTGGATCTTATTTATGTTGGGACTTGATTGGGAACAAGTAGCGCGGAGGAACTTTGAAGATTTGCTGGAAAAGAGTGACCGGACGCTGCACCAGACTCTGCAGTCCAGCGTCCGATCAATTCACAGGAGGTGAACAGAAGCTGAAGGAGTGACCGGACTCTATGTTTGTGCATCCAGTCAGGAAGGGTTCTATATGGCGTTGAAGGCAACTGACCGAACCCTGCCTACGTCCAGTCATGGACCACCGGACACATCCGGTTGCGATTCTAGAGGAATTGGACCTCTTTGGAATCGACCAGACGCTAGGTGGTAGCGTCCGGTTGCTACCACTAGAGCGTCCGGTCAGTAGATCTCATGCGGCATCAGGACTCTTCTTTTGTTTCCTATTCTATCACATTGGGGGACCCATATAACTGCTACTGTTGTACCTTGCCCCGCATCCGCCGTGACCTAGCCCTAGCCAGCGCCGCCGTAGCTCCTCCATGCCAGCCGCCGCCGTGCCCTAGCCGACGCCACCACAACTCCTCACACCAGTCTTTGCTGTGCCACCGTGCCCTTCATCCATGCTTTGCCCCATCAAGCATAGCCACCGCCAAGCACCACTGTTGGTTGCCCACACTGTTCCAGTGCACCACCGAGTTGCCGAGCCAAGCTCCACAGCCTGACCACTCCTGCGCCGTCGCCTCTTCCAGAGCTGGTGCGTGCTCCTATCCTCGCCGATGGCTGTCAGTGTCTCCTCAAGCCATTGCTCTCCTTTGGTTGACTGTGTTTTCGGTAAGGCAATGCCCTCAACCACATTATTTTGTCTATAACCTAGATCAATTTCATATCACTAATTTCAAATCACATCTAGGGCTGTCAATTCATTCACCGCTCAAAACCCTAACCCTAGCCGGTTCCGAGGTTTCCCCCACATGACACGTCTCTTCTTTTCTCAAATCACCAGTTTGTTAGGTAGAAAGCCCATCGCCTCAATTTCATACCTACATTTCTTGCTTCCTAGGTTTTTTGCATCTATTAGATATATCGTATTTACTTGTATATCCATCTATTCCATCGTGCAGCGAGTCGGTGTCATTGAGGTGATAGGTGCAGTTGTCAGTTAACTCAGAGCCAAGCTCGCGAGTACAGATCGAGGCCAAGCCTCGAAAGTGTCAGTGGACAGTTGATCTTGACAGCGGCAGTTTTTCTTATCAGATCAGATGGCTCGCACCAAGAACGTTGGTGGTGGTCCAGGAGATGATGATCAGAGGCCCTTGCCTCGCTTGCCCACAGGAACCAAAGGCAAGGCAACGAAGCAGGTTACATCTAAGAAGCGCAAGTACCCTGACGTAGAGACAGCGAGAGCAGCAGCAGTCGTTGAGGCTGCAGAGCGTGCCGAGAGAGGCGGCGCTCATAGTGGTGTTGTCATTGTAGATCCGCAGCTCACACCAGCATAGAGGGCAACAGTTGAGGAGGTTGAGCATCATCATGGTGGTCCACCTAGGACTCTCATGATGGCAGGACGTCAACTGGCTATTGAGGAGCCTCAATCTCAGGGGGAGTCCTAGCAGGAGCCACAGCAGCAGCCCCCACCAATAGAGCCTTAGCCAACTTAGGAGACTCAGGAGGGCCAGCAGGCTGAGGAGATCGAGCAGGCACCCCAGCTATGCCGCTCTGGTCATACCAGTGCTACAGTTCCACCGAGGCCAGCTACATAGCGCAGGGGTTCATGCCCACCACCTAGACCACAGGGTCCGCCTCTAGTGGTACATCTTGACTTGAGGGCCGCCATGGCTAGGTAGGTTCGGCAGCTGAGGTTTGTTGAGTTTGAGGTGTGGTTCCCTCCAAGGAGGGATGAGAGAGCAGCAGAGGGTTTCTATACACCGCTCTAGGAGGATTTCTATAATGCTTATCTCAATAGTAGGGTAGTGTTCAGATCTCAGAGAGTCTGCAGTATTGAGTCTATTGTGGTAGCAGCCGGAGAGCATATCTGCCCTTACTTATCATATTTGTTGGGGCTTACAGATCTGATTGGCCGAACTGGACTGTATGTGCCATCTTGGGTTCAGCAGTTTTATGCTTCACTCTACATTGACCTGCAGCATAACTTCATACACTTTGCATTCAATGGCAGAGATTATAGGGTGATGAGTTTTAGGGCTAGGGAGATACTAAGGCTATAGGAGCAGCCTGTTAGATTACATGAGGTTTGTTATGGACAGCAGGAGTCTCCTAGGCGTCCTCATGGAGGTTTAGTGCCCCCTACTGATCTTGTGCGACATTGCTTCAAGGAGCCCTTTGGTGAGGGGTCAAGGAGGAACCCCAGTGACCTTACTCCTACAACTTGAGGGAGGACACTACTTCCTAGGTTGGGATACAAAGAGGGTCTGACTCGCTTACAGCTCTGGCTCCTTAATGCCCTGATGCAGCAGACTGTGTTCGATATTTGGGACCTCCTTCTATTAGAGATGGAGGATACTATAGCTGAGGGCTTCAAGGGTCATAGGCAGCTCCCATATGCACATTGGATCACTTTCCTGATACTTAAGGCTATGCAGGTTAGGACCCCTGAGATGGTTGCAGAGTACAAAGGTGCCACCACTGAGTTTCTAGCTTATAACATGGCACAAAGGATCAGGCACATCACACCATAGGCACTCACTCAGCCTAGCCATCATCCAGATGTTCTAGAGTCAGCAGCTCAGTAGGACAAGATTATCAAAGGCATAGCCGCTACTGAGGAGCAGTAGCTTGAGGCACAGTAGGAGGCGATAGAGTCTAGTGACAGTTCGGATGACGACTATCTGTCGATTCCTCATATGCCTCCACACAGACATGATGCAGAGGCTAGCAGTTCTAGCTTAGCTCCACCTACACCATAGACTGACCCCGCTTTGATTGCCATTCTTGAGCGGATGCAGCAGGATTAGGCACAACAGGCTCAGGAGACCACTGCCAACTTTGCACAGTTTTAGGCTCATCAGGATGAGTTACAGTAGCAGTAGTAGCTCCTTCAGTAGCAGCAGCAGCAGATGCATCAGCAGCAGCAGTAGATGCATCAGCAGCAGTTACTCATGTAGCAGCAACTTATGGGATTTATACAGCATGTAGTAATAGCAGTTGGGGCCCCACAGCCACATTTTTTGCCCTAGCTTGCTTAGCCTGCCACCACTACGATGACTCCAGTAGTACAACCCAGTGGGCTTTAGAGTCAGGGACAGCCTCCAGCTCCGTTTGCTTCTCCCATAGTTCAGGTGTCCTAGTGGTTGTCCTCGCTAGTGGTAGCCCTGCAGTTCACACCATATCATACGGGCTTCTCACTGGATTAGTCATGCTCGCTATTTGTGCCAAACACGTCAGTCTCCAGGAGTCTTGGAGCATCCTTCAGCGAGTTGACAGGCATGCCTACACCACCACATATGCATACCGCCGGTCCTTCTACAGCAGCCCCTATCGCCGTGACTACTCAGAGGCTCCCTTCGTCTGTCGCCTCTTTCGATCCTACGACAGACGTACTAGTAGCATCACAGGCCGCACCTGCCCCAGCTCAGACCTAGACCACTTCAGAGACACTTCCAGCCATAGAGGGTCAGTCAGTATAGAGCTTAGGGTCAGATGATGATGGTGCCTAGTTTCATCTTGCTCCTTGTACCTCTGCGCTTGGCTCATCCGCTACAGCCCCACCGACCAACCCTTAGGTTTTGGTGTTGGACGCCAAAGGGGGAGAGGGTTCGAGTATGTAGACTTAGGGGGAGCGACATTTAGGGGGAGCTAGTTATCTAGTATTAACTTATTATATACATTTGGAGTTTCATTTGTGTGATACACTATTACTATTATGCATTCGTGTGTTACTTTCATGCATATTATTATATCTATGTGATAGTGATATCTATGTGATTGTGATTTATGACATGTGTGCTCTCTACTTTGAATTCCTTTATGTCATATCACTTGTGCAATGCTCATTTGTTTTGCTTCCACGTTTATACTCTGATGCAAATGAGCTTTATTACTTGTACTCATGCTTAATTCATATCCCTTGAGTACATTATGTTGGCTTGGGTCATATAAGCTTGACTAACACTTTTGTTCTTATCGACAAAAGCTTATATGAACCAAGCCCATCAAAAACCTCACTCTTTCACATACTCGAGGTAGTATTGTCATCAATCACCAAAAAGGGGGAGATTGAAAGCATCTAGTCCCCTTTGTTGGGTTTTGGTGATTAATGAAAATACAAAATTACTATGACTAACGTGTGTTTTGCAGAGGCAAATAAGTTAGGTCATGGTAATGGAGATCAATTGGGCAATCAAGGTTGTCATGCCCCTACGATGGAAATCATTTTGGTTTTCAAAGGATGGACGACAAGGTTAAGGATGACTAGTTCTAAGTGTCGATTGGAGTTGGAGTGACACTTAGAGTAGTTTAGGACTTTGTTTTTCCTTTGGCCGTACTATTAAGGGGGGTATGGATGGGTAGCTTGACCTAGGTGAGTCTAGTGAGTTAGGTGTGGTGCACAGTTGTTAAAACTAGCACTAGGTAGCTCCTCAATATGCCTAAGATCCATTGGAGCAAACTTCATTCACATATGATCGAGAGTTGGAAGTGAATGGAGGGTCAAATGCTGACTGGACGCTAGCTCCGGTGTGACCGGACGCTGGCCACAGGGTCCGGTCAATTCATTTGATCAGGGAAATTATGTTCGGTGCGACCGGACGCTAGAGAGGTCAAATGATCGGACGCTGATGTCTAGCGTCCGGTCGACTCCAGTAAGGTTCCAGAGAAGGGAATCTGCGACCAGACGCGTCCGATCATTGCTGACCGGACCCTGGGGGTTCAGCATCTGGTCGAGTACAGTAAGGTTCCATTGAGGGTTTAATGCGTCCGAACGCATCCGGTCAGTGGTGATCGGACCCTTCCAGTGTTTGGTCAACACTTTATCACTAGTTTGTGGGTTGAACTAACTGGAGCGTCCGATCAACATGACCGGAGCGTCCGGTCACCCCGCAGAAGCTCATAATGGTTCGTTTTTCAGGCTGCCTTATAAATAGAAGCTCCACTCGTGTGTGGAGTTACTTTTGCTCATTCCAACAGCTAAGAAACACGTTTGTGAGTGCCAAGAAGAGCAAGGTCCTAGTGAGGTGATTGAGATTCGTGAATCCAAGAGAGTAGCCTCATTAGTGAATCAAGAGTAGCAAAGTGTGCATCCACCGTTCTCATTAGGCTTCGCGTGGTCAAGTGATAGTTCGTGCTTGTTACTCTTGGTGATCGCCATCACCTAGATGGCTTGGTGGTGATTGGGAGCTTGGTGATCACCTGGCAGAGCTTGTGGGTGACCCAACTCAAGTTGTGAGCGGCTTTGGGTGATTCGCTGCGACGGAGTGTCAAAGAATCAACCAGTAGACAGCACTTGATCCTTGTGTGGATCAAGGGGGAGCTACACCCTTGCGTGGGTGGTCCAACGAGGACTAGTGGGGAGTGGTGACTCTACGATACCTCGGCAAAACATCACCGTGTTCCTCTCTCTATTTACTTTGAGCATTTACTTTTAGCAATTCAATACTTGTCTTTACATTCATAGAATTGCCATGCTAGAGTAAGTTTGGAACATAGGTTGCAAGTCCATTGTGCGTTAGATTAATAGAAATACTCTTCTAGGCACAAGGGGTTAATTGGGCTAACCGTAGGATTTAATTATTGCATGAAAATTTAGAATTAGTCCAATTCACCCCCCTCTTGGGCATCTTGATCCTTTCACGCGTCACCCTAGCCTCTCGCTTCATTGATCTCTCCTAGAGAGGTCATGGGCCCCTGATGGTTTATGAGTCTCTAGAGCAGGCCTTAGGTCAGAGACCTAGGACGTAGGGAGGAGTTAGTCATGTCTTGGCCCTGACTTCTTTTGGGGTCACGAGGACCCAACTTCATTTTTCTATAGCATCCTTGATGACCCCAAGAGGTCATGTTGCCTTGTTATAGGTGGATTTGGTTTCGCCCCATGTGGAGAGAGGCATGTCCACTATAACCATGTGGTCAGAGCAATGCGCATCGTCAGGGTCTATGGGTAATTCGAGTGGGACCTGATATCCTTCCCAATTGATGTGGAGAATGGATGTGCCTCACATGAGACATCACATAAATCATCGGCCATGAATCCCGTTGGTCCCCAACTGCCTCCACAGTGGCTAGAGGGCAAGATGACTCCCCCCAGAGGGGGTCAACCCGGGAGACTTCAAAGCGGATGACTCAAACACAAGGAGAGATGGTCATGTGGCTGCACACCACCGATTAGAGCCGCAAGGGCCCATCTCCTCTGTCGACGAAATATGGTCGGCAGTCTACCTAGGGGTATGCCCAAGGTAGTAGATTATCGGCAGATAGATGTGCAAGCCCCAAACAAGACAGTGACACAAGACAGACACAAGGCTTTATCCAGGTTTGGCCACCAAGAAGGCGTAATACCTACGTCCTGTGTCTGATTTTGTATTGCTATATGTCAATGAGAGATGTTTTTTAGAGGGGTCCCCTGCCCACCTTATATAGTCCGAGGAGCAGGGTTATAGATCTGGATACTAATCCTAGTCAGTTACAATCGCCATATGTGGCCGGATAAGGATTACTATTCTAACCGACCAGGATCCTGCTTGGTCACCAAATCCGTGTTGATTCCTTGTGCGGGACTCCGATCAGGTTAACTAGGCCGCATGTCGCCTTTCGGGTGGACCAAACTCATCGATCCGGGCCAGCCCAAGCTTAGCCGTAAGGGTATAGGGGTTAATACCCCCACAGCTAGTCCCCGAGGATCTTGTATTATGCTGTGACACGCCATTTTAACCTTCTCCGACAAGTGAAGCTTGAGCCCTTGATGCCTCCGACCACCGTCATCACCGGAGAAGTAGGTTGTCCAAAGAATGTATGGTGCTCTTCCAAAAAAAGAAAAAGATTTCTTGTCCTGAGAAGTGTGCCCACTTGTATTTCTAAAAAGAAATGTAAGTGGTCTAGAAGCATAACGTCCTTGAACATCAGAAGCGTAGGGGTTGAGTAAACAAACACATTCACCGCAAGGTGAAGTGTGCCCACTTAGTCCCCGAGCCTGGTAGTAGGTGACATAGGCACGTGGTGCTAGGGTCTAAAAAGAATTCCTAGTTTAGTTGAAAACTAAATTGCTGTACAGGCAAAACAAGATGCACCGGTAGGTGCATCGTACCGACGTAGTCCCCGAGCTTGCTGGAAAGCGAAGTATGAGCCTTGTAGCAAGGTCTAAAGAAATGTCTCTTAACTGTATGTGAGTATAAATCACATGTAGCCAAGGAAAACCATTATTCAAGCAGTGGTCGGGGGAGTCCCCGAGCACATTAATAATCCTTACAATCATTCAAAGCACAGAGGTCGAGTGGACAAACACATTCACCGCAAGGTGAAGTGTGCCCACTTAGTCCCCGAGCCTGGTAGTAGGTGACGCAGGCATGTGGTGCCAGGGTCTAAAAAGAAATTCCGCTGACGTTAAAAATCCAATTGCCGTACAGGCAAAACAAGATGCACCAGCAGGTGCATCGTACCGACGTAGTCCTCGAGCTTGCTGGAAAGCAAAGTATAAGCCTTGTAGCAAGGTCTAAAGAAATGTCTCTTAACTGTATGTGAGTACAAATCACATGTAGCCAAGGAGAGTGAACTCTGAATAGTGGTCAGGAAAGTCCCCGAGCACAGCATTGGTCATAGCATTTACTAAGTACGATAATGGTCGGAAAAGTCACCATGGTCGGAGTAGTCCCCGAGCACGGGAGTGGTCTGGTCAGTCCCTGAGCACAGTAGTGGTCTGGACAATCCATTATCGCATGTGCCGCTTGTACTATTATTTGGTGTATTTATTTGTCGCCGTACTCTGTCAAGTCCAAACTGACACGTCTTGGTCAAAAAAGCAAATAGGTACAGCACGGCATTCTGCCCTCTTACTCTTTCTGGCAAATTGTCGCTTGGCACCTGTATAGAGGTGCGTCAGTGTGGGCCCTCTGACTTTATCAGCGAAGAGGCACGTACACTGTAAACGAAGGGGCATGTTTATTGGCATAGATCTCGAGGCGGTGTGAACAACCGTCTGCTGCGCGTGCGCACGTCTCGCAAGAAACTCGGGTGGACGAAACGACAGAACTCTTTGTTATTTATAATGTAGATCTGGCAAGTTACTATCACCGTTCCCCATTGTCATTCGCCGCCACCACCTTCGTCTTCCTCTTGCCAAACCCTATTCCTCCGATAAACATCGCCAAATCCCCTTGCCACCACATCCACCCCCCTAGAAAGGACAGACTAATGGCGAGGAGAGACGCCTAGAAGAAAGGCGGAATCATGGCGAAAGAGTGGTGGAAGTCGCGGAGCAACGAGCAGACCATCGAAGACCTTATCGCCATGGGTGTGCTCCACAACAAGGCACTCGCTGGATGGTGCGCGCCAGAAGGAGAAAGCTTCCCCGATCCACAACCAGGTGAGATTGTGGTTTTCGAAGATTTCTTCAAACGGGGCTTTGGGATTCCAGTGCACCCTTTCCTTTAGGGTCTCTGCTTGTACTACGAGGTTGGGATTTGCAATCTGCATCCCAACTCGATTCTTCTTATCTCCACCTTCATCCATCTCTGTGAGGCTTATGGTGGCTTCCAGCCCCATTTCGACCTCTTTTGCCACTTGTTCTGTCTTCGGAAGAAAGGGAGCGGTGGCTCGAAGATCGCCGGAGGCGTCTACCTAAACCTGCGTGATGGCATGAAGGCTCAATACTTGCACTGCCCCTAGAACACCTCATTGGACGAGTGGTACAAGAAGTGGTTCTACATCCGTGAAGAGCCGAACACCATCACTCTGTGCGACGTGGGGCTGATTCCAGAGAAGAAGAATAGCTGGTCAGAGAAGCCCGAGAACTTGGAGCAGATCGCCGAACTACTCAGGATGATCCCGTGGGGAAGGCTTGATGGCCCAAGCGTGGTCGGCAACTTCATCAGCCGAAGAATTCAGCCCTGCCAGAAAAGGATTCATCCTGGCTTCGAGTACCAAGGAGGCGCTGATCCAACGAGGACTAGGAAAGAGCCGCTCGACAAGATGGAAATCAAGGCCAGCATTGGAGAGTTGTTCAACCTGGCCAATCCCAATTATGTCGCGCTGAACGCCATCGAGCACGCCTTCAAGCTGGCTCGACCTCCCCCAAAGGTAAATGACGCCTCCTTTTAACTGTAGAGTCATGTTGTAACAAGAAAATAACTGTTTGTCCCCATTTTGTGTCTCAGTGTAATGGTCGTGACCGGGCAGCAGTGTTCGTGTCGCCTCCCCCCAGTGTAGAATGGTCGCAAGCTACCGGCCCAGTCGCCCAGACCAGCGCCAGGACCGACGACGTTCACTGGGTGGTACTCGAGACTGCAGAAGACGCATCGACCAGAGCTGCTGGCAAGCATTCGGCTGCCAGCAAATGACGCCAAGCCATCTTCCCCCTGTCGGACGACGAAGTAGAGGATGCGGACATCTTCTGGCTTGTCCCTCGAAAGAGGAGAAGGCAGGTGGGACCGACGGAGCAGGGTGGCTCCTCTGGGCCAGCAGTGGTCACAGCACCGACCACTGCAACACAGAGGATAGACGAAGGAAACATCAAGCATCATACCCCGACGCCTGTACCGGAGGTGGAAAGAGTCCCGTCGGAAACTGCCAAGCAAGCGGAGCAGGGGCGGTCGAAGAGACGTTCCTTCGCCACATCATTCCGCAAGTTGAAGCTATAAGTATCTATATTTTTGATGTAAGCTTGCATTTTGCATTGGATACTATTATCTTCTGAATTTGTCTCTGATGCATTAGATCGGCATCCACCGAGAGCCCCGACCAGCTAGCTGGGTGCGGCACGTCTTCGCCAACAATAGCGGGACAAACTGCCCAGCAGCCAGCCATGGAGGAGCCCATAGTAGGGACTCCGCCTGGGCCTCAGCAGGCGGACGACCAGACGCTAGTCCCTGAGCAGCTGGTCAAGAAGACAACCGAGCAGAATACAAGTGCTCCGAGCATGAACCCTGCTAAGGCGGATACCATGGCGCTAAGGGAGCTGGATCTAGCCGAGGAGCAGCAGCCAGAAGTGGCCCATAATGTTTTTGCCGACATGACGGCTCGTGGAAAAACCCTGGTGGTCGTGGAGTCTGCAAACTCCAGACCAGCGCCGCCTCCCGAATAGGAGGCTGAAGAGGAAGAAGTGGAAGAGGTCCTGGGCTGTCCCCAAGATAGGCGACAACATGTATATGTGTCACGCTATCGGAACGATGAATGGGTCATGCACGAGGAAATCCCAGAGGTCGAAGAGACCTTAAGAGTCGAACGGGCGGCCAAGCGTCTAGTGACAGAAGTCTGGGTATATTTGGCTTGAGTCCTTGACCCTATTGTGAAGTTGAACTATCTGACGTAGCTTGTCTGTATGTAGGACTTGATGAAAACTGCAAGATACCGAAAAAGGTGCTTCAACCAGATTGAAGGAATCACGGCAACCAATAAGGAGTTGACGGCTGAAGTGGAACGCTTATGGCACCAACTTGAAGCCGCCGACCAGGAGAGGACAGACCGAGAAGCACAGAACCAAAACCTGGTCGGCTAGCCCAATAACAAAGAGCGGGAGAGAACAAGTAAGTTTTCACCGTATCATAGCAAGTGCAGGACTTGTGTTATTGTGTTCTCGGCAGTAACAGCTGTAATGCAGGTTTAGAAGCTGAAGTGACCCGCCTCCAGGGGGAAAATAGCCGTGTGACCGCAGAATGTGGTCGCCTGAAGGAGGACAACGAGAAACTGGCATGCAGCCAGTCTGAACTCCAAGACCACACTACCAGAATGAAGGATGACCTGAAAAGTAAGCATTCCAGATCACCTCTCTCATTCTATTGCCCACCTTGCCTTGTCGTATCATCATGTTTGATGTCTTGTACTGCGTTCAGTTTTGAAAGTCAATGCCAAGAGGCACCTAGAGGCCGTGATCAAGGAGCGTGATGACTGGAAAGCATGATGCCTCAAGGCCATCGAGGAGCGGGACACGTGGAACAAGCAGTGCCAAGAAATGGCAACTGCCATTGCGCCCGTCCTCGACCTTATCGATCCGGTGCTCACAGAGGAAGAGCTAAGGACGCCCCAGCTTGGACTGGTCGAGAGATGCAAACAAGCATGGGGATGGTTCCAAGAATTCGTGAAGGAGGCGGGTGAGTACACGGGTGCCCATGTGCTAAGCATGGTGCGTGCTCACTACCCCCTGATCGATCTCAAACGCCTGGAGGCTGGGTACCCGAAGGAGATAGACCTAGACAAGGTAGAAGAGCTTTGGACGGCCCAGCTGGACTTGTTGTCAAAGATAATTGGCGATATTAACCTGTGTGGAGGTGGGACAGCACCTGTACAGGGTATGCCATCGACAAGCCAGCTGGAAATGCCATCAGCTATGAGCCAACCAACGAAGCCTGCGGTCTCAACCAGCCAGGCACCGGTGGGGCCATCCCCTTCAGCTCGACTAGCGCAAGAGTCCCCGAGACTTGAGTAGGGTATCAGAGGCGGCGAGCAGTAGATGCCATGCGCCCTGACCAGCCAATGTAATAGGCTTAGAGCTGTAGAAGGAGGACATAGTTGTGTTATTGTAAACTTGAGCCTCTTCAGGCAAGCTTGTAATAACGTAATTGTATATCATTATAAGCTTGTTTGCTTTATACAAAACGTGTTTAAGCTTGAAATTTTTTGTTGGTGTAACTAAGTGGGAACGTGTTAACGTTCCGTTTAGTTGTACCGTTTTGCTCGACACATCATCCCGAAGGGTTTGTGCGGGCCCTAGTTGGCATGTGGTCGGAGTGTGAGGTAATATGACCTGTGCACATGTGGACACGGACAAGTCAAACCAGGGGGGACCCACCGATCACCCGCAACGTAGAGAGCGGATCCCATGCACGTGTTGGGAGGAACCGGAGACAGGACCTGCTCTAAAAACCGTAGAAGGAGTGGTGGTCGGCTTGTACTGGCTAAGTCAGAATAACCATAAAATTCGGAGTGACACATTAGAGTAGTCGGAGAAATCATAATTGCTTTATTAAAGTAAATCAAAAATACAAGTGGAGTACATATCTCAGTAGTTAAGCATAGAAACGTCTAAGCTTGTCAATGTGCCACGAGTTTGGTACGTCCGTGCCGTCTAGGTGAGCTAACCTGTAAGACGTTGGACATGTGACTTCCTTGATCATGAAGGGTCCCTCCCATGGGGTTGCGAGTTTGTGGACACCAGCCTGGTTCATCTTCCACTTCAGGACCAAGTCCCCAACCACGAAGAAACGCTCTTTAACGTTCTTGTTGTAGTACCTGCGCAAAACAGCAAGGTATTTGGCCATGCGTACGCAAGAATCGAGCCTTTTCTCCTCTGCGCTGTTGACTTCTAGCTCCCGTACTTCATTGACCTTGCCCTCGTTGAAGTTCTCTACCCGTGCTGATCTGAAAGCTATATCTGGTGGGAGGACTGCCTCAACGCCGTAAACCATAAAGTATGGTGAGACGCCGGTGTTACGACTAGGCTGAGTCCGGAGGCCCCAGACCACGGCTGGTAACTCTTTAAGCCATCTTCCAGGAGCTTTATCATTTTCTCTGCACATCCTCTTCTTCAATGCATCCAAGATCATGCCATTTGCCTGTTTGACTTGTCCATTAGCTCTAGGGTGCGCCACCGAGACGTATTTTACAACTATGCTCCTTTCATCGCAGAAGTCCCAAAAAGTGTTCCCGGTGAACTGAGTACCCAGATCAGTAATGATGCTGTTGGGCACGCCGAAACGGTGGATGACCTGGTCGAGGAACGTGACCGCTTTCTCTGAGGATGCCTGTACTAGAGGCATGTATTCTATCCACTTAGAAAATTTATCAATTAGCACGAAGACGCATGTAAATTTCCCAGGAGCCGGTTTAAAAGGCCCGATCATGTCCAGTCCCCAGCATGCGAAGGGCCAAGAGGATGGAATCGTCTAGATCTCATGTGCTAGTACATGGATTCTCTTGGAGAAGAACTGATAACCCTCACAGCAGCGGACTAGCTTCTCTGCGTCGGCTACTGCTGACGGCCAATAGAACCCTATTCGGAAAGCCTTACCGACCAGTGTTCTTGAGGCCGCGTGGTTGCCGTAGGAGCCAGAGTGGATTTGGTCTAGGAGATGCTCGCCTTCCTCCTGGGTTATACACTTCATCAAGATTTCCTCCTTAGCGTTTTTGTGCCATAACTTGCCATCGACGAGCAGATACTGCTTACTACGACGCATTAGGCGCTCATTTTCTGTTCGATCGATATAACTGCTACCATCTGTTAAGTACTTGATGAAAGGCGTTCTCCAGTCCGGCTCATGAGTGGTCGGAAGCAGCTCGGTTGTGCTCGGCGCCAGAACCGTTGCCACTAATTGCTGATCTGGAGTTTTGTCAACCGTAGAATCTTCATCTTCGATGGAAGGTGTGAGCAGGTCTTGGACGAATACACCATGTGGAATTTTGGCTCAGGATGATCCTAACTTTGACAACGCATCCGCTGCCTGGTTCTTGTCCCGGACCACATGTATGTACTCGATGCCATAGAACCTGCCTTCCAGCTTTCTTATCGATTTGCAGTATGCGTCCATTTTTTCGCTGGTCATGTCCCAGTCCTTGTTGAGTTGATTGATGACCAGGGCTGAGTCTCCGTAGACATAGAGATGTTTAACACCAAGCTCAACCGCAATGCGTAAACCATGCAGGCACGCTTCATATTCGACGGCGTTATTAGACGCTAGGAAATAAATCCTGAGGACATACCGGAGCTGCTCCTTGGATGGTGACATGAAAAGAACTCCTGCTCCCGCACCATCAATGTTGAGAGAACTGTCAAAGTACATCGTCCAATATTCATCAGATCCCGGAGAGGCAGGCGTGCTTAAGTCTGTCCACTCGACAATGAAATCGACGAGTGCCTGAGACTTGATTGTAGTACGGCTTGCAAATTCCAAGGAAAAGAGGCATAGCTCCATTGCCCATTTGATGATGCGTCCGTTCACATCCTTATTGTGAATGATGTCCCCCAAAGGATACTCAGTCATGACCACCACACGATATCCGTCGAAGTAATGTCTCAACTTTCGGGATGTTATCAGTATGGCGTAGAGCAGTTTTTGAATCTGTGGGTACCTAGTCTTGGATTCGTTGAGTACCTCACTAATGAAATCAAATTGGCCGTTGTACCTTGTAGGCATGGCCCGGCTCGTCGCGCTCAACCACCATTGTAGTGGAAACCACCCGATTGGTTGCCGCAATGTAAAGTAGGAGAGTTTCATCTTCTCTGGGAGCAGTAAGCACCGGGGGTGATGTGAGGTATTCTTTTAGCTACGTGAAAGCAGCGTCTACTTCCTCCGACCACTCAAACTTCTTGGATGCTTTGAGCAGTTTGAAGAAAGGTAGCCCTTTTTCTCCTAATCTTGATATGAAACGGCTTAGAGCGGCCATGCATCCGGTAAGCTTCTGGACATCTTTCACCTTTTTTGGGGGCTTCATGTCTAAGACAGCTTTGACTTTCTCTGGGTTAGGGCGTATGTCGTCATAGCTGACGATGTTGCCGAGCAGTATGCCAGAAGGAACGCCAAAGATACACTTCTTTGGGTTTAATTTCCATTGGAACGTATTGAGGGCTGCAAAGGTGCATTCCAGATTGTCAACAAGGGTATGTACTTCCTTGGTTTTGACAACTACATTGTCAACATAAGCCTCGATGAGGCCGTCTCTTATCTCGTCATTGAGACAGGCCTGTATAACGCGTTGGTAGGTAGCTCCGGCATTTTTGAGCCCGAATGACATAGTCGTGTAGCAGTAGGCACCGAAAGGCGTGATGAAAGATGTCTTGATCTGATCATCCTTTTTGAGAGCGATCTGGTGATAACCAGAGTAGCAATCGAGAAAGGAGAGCAGCTCGCAACCGGCGATTGAATCTACGACCTCGTCTATGCGAGGTAAGCCGAAGGGGTCCTTAGGGCAGTGTTTGTTGAGATCAGTGTAATCAACGCACATTCTCCATTCATTATTCTTTTTGCGTACAAGAACCAGGTTGGCTAACCATTCTGGATGATACACTTCTTTGATAAATCCGACTGCCAAAAGCCATGTAACTTCTACCCTAATCGCCTCCTTCTTGTCGCGAGCGAACCATTGTAGCTTTTGCTTGATTGGTTTGGCCTTGCTGTTGACATTTAAGGAGTGCTCAATCAAGTTCTGAGGTACACCGGGTGTAACACCCCTGGTGTTTAGCTTCCACATTTGCACTGCATTTCATAAACATGAGCATCATGCATCCATTCGTGAACTTATAGCACATGAAACATAATTTTGAAACATTGCAACGTGTTGTATATTTCATGTGTGTTGTTCTTTTATGAAATGTAAAGTGTGCAACACTTAAGTGCAACATGTGCCACTCACTTAGTGAAACAAGAGTTGTTAATACTATGCAACAAGATCATGAAACATGTGAAACATGACTATGAAACATTTGCAACATTTCATGTGTTTTTCATTGTTTCAGTACATACCTTGCTTGATTATTGTGTGACCAATGCATGGTGTGGCTAGAAATACTTGTAAGTAACTTAGTTACACATAAAATGTCATTTGGAACATTGTTCATGTTGATCATTTTGCCTAATTAGGTTTCCAAGTCATGGTTGACCAATTTGGACCCCTAGAGCTCCTGTGTTTGACTGTTTAAAATGTGTAGCTTAGGATGTTTGCATGTCTGAGCAACCTAAAGCAAAGTTGTAGAGAATTTAATAAGGAACAAACTTTGTTTAGAAGCCAAGTCATGAAAAAGTGCACAACATGCTCCAAAAGGACCCACAAGTCAGATTTGAGCTTGGATTCAACACTTAGAAATTTTCTAAGTATGAAAACTGAGTTTCAGTTTCATGTACCCTAGTTGAGAGCTCTGTAGTCTGCAAACCAAGCCGAACCAGCTCGAGCTCCAATTGTGAAAGTTGTAGACCACATGTAGATCTCCATCTTTGTTAACTAAGACATGAGCTAGATCAACACGGATTAGAAGTTAATCACCACCAAATATCGCCTGTCAGTCGACACCTATGAGCTCTGAAACGAAAAATTCAGGCATCTACAGTGTTCACCGATTCAGAAATCGCCCGACGCGTGGGTGCCGCGCGTCGCCGCTCGCCTGAGCACGCTGGCCATGCGCCGTGGACGCCCTGGCACGGCCGGCCACGTCTTGAAGCCACCCCGCGCCTGCCCGATGCACTCACCCACTCCTGTTCGCCTTTCTTCTCCTCCACCGCGCGCTGCGCCAAGCAAACAGCCGCTCCGCCATTGCCGCCGTGAGCTTCGGCAAGCTCCCGCGCACTCACCACCGCGAAAACGTGCACTACACCTTCACCGAAGCTCTGCCGTGATCCCCTCTTGCTCGTCATCATCTCCGCGCGGTCTTTCGACCTCAGGTGAGGCCGCTGTCGGCGTTCCCGCACCGTCGCGCCCTCGCCGGAGATGGCGCTCACCGTGGCCAGCGCACCACTGCACCCTTCTTCTACCCCTATCCCTCGTCTCGTCTTCCCCAGCTCGTGTAGTCGCTCCAGTGAAGACGCTACCTTCCAGGCCGGTCCAGTCCGGCCAGAACGCGGCCGCGCACCGCCGTGCGCCACGGCAGAGCCGCCGTGCGCCATGGCCGACATACCTAGAGGTCGGTAGGGTTTGCGGTTAGGGTACCAATCGACGCAGTAGGTCTAGGCGGTCACGTTGGTGCCGTTCTCATCGCCGGTGAGGTCACCGTCGGCGAGCTACGCCGTCTTCCGCGCGTCGCAGCCGCCTCCTCTGTTCTGTATCGCTGACGGGTGGGGTCGGCTGTCAGCCGGGTCCCACACGTCAGTGGCTAGGGATTCTTGAGGATAGTTCAAAAATACAGTTTTGAATGCTGATTTGATATTTTTGTATCTCCTATTTTGTAGATCCAATTTGAATGGTTCCAATTTTGTTAGACTCACTGTGAGGTCTAGTATTTAATAAAAATATATCTGGAGCACAGTAGGTAGAAATTTTGGGTGAATTAAATAGGAACTTGAAAAGTGTTTTTGTATGCATGCAAACTTGTTTAAATCATATCTTGAGTTTCTGTGATCCAAAAATTATGAAATTTTGTGGGTAAGCTAGTCTTGTATGGTAGAAGCTCTGGTTAAAAATTAGGAGTCATTGCATGTGTAGTTTTTGAGTTACAGATTTTCCTTTTATCATTGGTAGATACTTGGGTAAATTTTAGTAAATTAATTATGAATCCTATGGCCATGAAACTTGGTAGGTAGTATCTTGGTACCTGAAAGATGCTAGGAAAAATATGAAATCTGTTGCTTGACACTTTTCACTAAAGTTTCCTAATTATGCCATTTTAAGCCATTCTGTCTTACCATTTTTGTGTAGGCTGTTGTACTTACTAAAATGGTGTGAAATTTTTATGGTAGTCTACTTAGAGCATGTAGTGTCTACTGTAATTTTTGTAGAATTAATGGGGTAGTTTTCATATATGTTTACTATTTCCACTAATTAATTAAATAAATTAAGAAAGGTATTAAAAGAAATGTTTTGGTGATGAACACTTTACTTTCTGGTGTTCTTATGATATGTGTGATGAGATAGTAAAGTTGGTTTTGTCTAATTATATGTGTACATCATAAGTTGCTAATTACTTGTTTGCATTATGTCCCTCTGGACAGATCTGGGGACTTTAGAAAGCTCCCCATGATAATTTGGTTTTCTGTGATTGTGATGAATACAAAAGTTGTATATAATGTATGTGTCTAGCTCCTATCAAAATTTGAGGGCAATTGGCCCAGTAGTTTAGAAACTACAGCTGTTTAAAGTTAGGTTGCAGATTTTGCTTATTCTCTGCCTTGTGAGGATAGACTTCTGTTGATTGATGGATTCGACCTGGTAAAGGTTTGAATCATGCTTTGAGGTCTGAAATTGTATTGTAGACAATTCTATAAGCTTTCCAGATTGTCTTGTTGCATATCATTTGGATTTATAAATCTTCAGTTATGACTAGTTTACTGTGCCGCTACATAGTATTTATTTTGCTGAAATACAAATGCTTGAATGTATGTTGTTGCAAGGTTCTCGTTGATTGTTTAGGGGTTAGCCTAACTTAAGAATATGCTTAGGTGCAGGTGCTAGGTCATTAACGGAAGATGAGCAATTATACCTTAGGTTGTATAAACGTGGTAAGTGAAAGTGATTTGAATAGGGCTTAAGTTGGAATATGCAAACTACAGCGAACATGTGCATTCCCCGAGCATCCCCGACATTCGTACATGTGCATCCATGATATTTATCTTGCGCATTCATGCAATAGGTGTGCCGGAGGGAGTGACGTTGCTGGAGTTCGAGGGAGCCAACTAGGAGGAGGAACCCAAAGTGCAGGAAGCCGACGAAGCAGTCGTCGCGGAGGAATTGCCCGAGTGCCCTGACCACCAGCCTTCCTCGTTCCTGAAAGGCAAGCCCCGGAGCATATTAAGCCTCCTATGTTTTCACAAATACATTGAGTATCTTTTATTGTTGATGATGCATTAAGTATAGGAATTGGTTGGAACCAATTGCTGCATTATATATCCTTCCTTGTCCAGATATCGCACTGGAATCCCATTTAAGTCCAGGACGGGTTAAATGCTTAGCCATGCTTAGTGCGGTAGAAGTCAGGTGATTTCCTATCACCTGCGAGCTTTAGGATGAGGTGGATCACGGTTGGCTATATTTGCTATCGTGGAAAAGAACCATGTAAATAATGAATTAAGACCGGGCGGGGTCTTGTGTAGGTTTGAACATAGTGACTCCGTCTGAGTCGTTTAAGGACCGATACGCTGTACGTCCTCATGTCATGTTGAACGCAGCCTAACACTTAGCTGGCCGGAAAAGTCGTTCCGACCGCGAAGCCTAGTAGCTCGATTCAGGCCGGGAACGCGAGCAGTGGCGGCACTCTGGAGGTAGTAAGGATGTGCGGAGAGCCATTGGCATAAGTCCAAGGCAGGTTAGAGTCCCGAACAACCTTGGCAGAGTGGTTCTCTGAGAATGCCGATCTGATTCGGACCCGCGACTCCTGAATTGTACCAAAGGTGACTTGTTGTGACCCTAACGGGGGAAGCAGGGTTTGTGTTTAGGAATACCCCTCCAGCTGGATAGGAATCGATTCGAATCGCCGTCTCTCCCGGATAGTGAGAACTTGACTGAGCAGCGGCAACGTAGATTCAATTAATTTAACGATATGGTTAAATGGATGATGATAAGGTTGCCACAATGAATACCTGATATGGTTATTAATGTTTGCACCCTAATAAAATGATTGCTTAGTACAGGTGCTAATATAGATGACAGGTTAATGGCTAAAAAGTTACTGCTAGTTCAGGTTAAGAGTTGATCATTATTACTTATGCTTTTCTGCAAAGAGAAAATGTCAGCCAGCTCCACTACTTTAAGCTATGCATAATCCTTGGTGTCATTTGTTTGGTTTTTTCAACGGGTAAGTCTAGCTGAGTACATTCCCGTACTCAGGGTTTATTCCCTCTTGTTGCAGATGACCTTCTATATCAGGGTTTCTGCAAGTATTGTCTCCACCCGATGGGTGATGAGGACTAGATCATGGGCATGATCTCCTTTCTCTTATCTGAATGCTTTTGCGGTCTGTGATCAGCGAACCAGTATGTGTATTTGAACTCGGTGTGTGAGTTAAACTATTGGCTTCCGCATGTTTTACAAGACTCGTTTTGTAATAACAATGACTCTATGATGATGTAATCTATTTGCGAACATCTGTGAAATGTTGTAACGTATGATACGTTATGTTGGATTACTGTGATCTTGGTTGTATGCAAGTTGGTTTGAAATCCTTCGAGATTTCGGTTGACTACCGGGTTTATATGGGCTCAAGTTCGAGAATTTGATCGTTTCGGCGATTGTTTTTGTACTTGTGCTCTTATAAATTGGTCGGTTCTGTGACAGCTGGTATCAGAGCTAGATTCAACATTAAACATGTCTTACGGCTATTTAAAACAAAAGCTTTTGTTGTAAAAATGGTTTTCAAACTTATAATTATATATATAAGTATTCAAAAATCAAAATTTTTATGGTATACTGGTGATCACATCCCTTATAGCCCACTTAAGGACTTCTAGGTGGCTTATATATAATTACTAACTTGGGGGAATTGATTGTCTCTATTTCGTCGTCCATGCGGCGTGATATTGCATGGATGCCATTCGTTTGAATGGTAATGTATGGATCAATTGCCTCTACGCTAAGGTAAGTGTGAGTTGCGAGAGCATGACCGTCCAACCGTCGGTCTAGGGGAGAGCTAGTTGTGGTTACTAGAGTAATTACATGTTGCATACATGTATATATGAAAGTACTTAATTGTGGGTACATTTCTCGGGTAGCTTGGATACTGAAGTATATATATCGGGGGATGTATATATGGAGAGTATCTTAGTATGACTTGTGTAATTAGCATTATATCTTGTTGGGTTGGGCTGCAATGAAGTTTTTCTGCAGGTACGCTAACAACGCACCGTGTAGATCGACTAGTTACCGCTAATTGAGAGAACGTATGTATGCCACCGTATAGTCCGCTAAAGCTTAAATTTTCTTAGGTTTGGGAGGACGTACGGAACGAGCATGCATCATATTCACTCATGACATTCATATTGCATTACTCCCTCCCTTATAATTGCTTAACCCAAGTATAAGGTGAAATCTCTCAGCAAGAAGTAGAAGGAGAGGAATACCCAGAAGAAGTCCAAGGTGTCTCCAATGTGGACAGTAATCACTTCGACGAGTAGTTTGTTAGCAAGTCTCACGAGTTAAGCTTTTGCAGTCATACTGGTAATGTACTTTAATTCGCTCCCTTGGGGATGCGTATTGTAATGGTGAAGTTTAAAACTTGTCATGTTGGAATGCACTGCGCATGGCGCTAGTAATCTACTTGATGATGTGGCGATTAGGGGAATGAATCATTGCCTCTGTTTATTGTATGAAGCTTTCATTCTCATCAGTAAATTCAGTTTGGCACGATTATATTGTTCCTCTCCAATGTGCTGACATCATCAATAATTACTGGTTGCACATTGTGCAGATGCCTCGTACTCGTTCCACCGGTGCGAGTGATGATGATGATCTTCCGCCACCACCACCCACACCCACGGAACTAATAGCAATGCTTGCGGAAGGACAGCGCACTATGGCCGAGGCCCTCCGTACGATTGCGAATCGTGATGGCCGTGGTCCACGCCAAGGACCGGATCCAAATCAATACAGTGATTTCAAGGATTTCCTTGACACGAAACCCCCAATCTTCAAGGAGGCTGAGGAGCCTCTACAAGCTGATGAGTGGTTGAACACTCTCGAGCAGAAGTTCCGTCTGCTCCGCTTGACTGAGGTGCTAAAAACTGAGTACGCATCGCACCAACTTCATGGGCATGCTGGCATTTGGTGGAGTCATCATCGGTCCACTATGCCTGCTAATGCCCAAATCACATGGGATCAGTTCAAGTCTGCTTTCAGGGGAAATTACATTCCTCCTGGTCTTATGGCGATCAAACATACAGAGTTCATGAAGCTGACTCAGGGAAACAAGAGCCTGAACGAATACCTGCAAGCTTTCAACAACCTTGCAAGGTATGCTACCGAGTTTGTGGACATAGATGCCAAGAAGATTGCAAGCTTCAAGCGGGGACTTAGCCCCAAACTGATGAAGACCATGGGAAATTGCAAGTGCGCTCATTTTAATGAGTTTGTGAGTGATGCTTTATCGCAAGAGAACAACAATGCTGTGTATGCTGCTTCAAAAAGTCGTAAGAGGGCCTATGAGGCGGGTGCCTCACAATCTAAGGCTCCCGTCGCACAAAAGGCTCCATTCCGTCCTCCAGCATCAGCCGCCAAGTTTCGCCCCCCGCAGAAGAAGAATCCCGCCAAGACTGGGTTTCGCAAGGCATTTACAGTTGCTCTTCCCAAGGGCACTACCAGTCAGGGCAGTTCCAGGGCTCCACCAAGCAACATGCCATGCTGGAACTGCAATAAGACAGGCCACTGGGCAAGGGAATGCCCTTACCCTAAGAAGAATAATTACCAGGGTGGCCGTCAAGGACAAGTGAACCACACTAATATTACTGAGATCCCTTCAGGTGAGGTAGTGACTGCCGGTAAGTTTCTGATTGACCAACACCCCGCAGTTGTACTATTTGATTCAGGTGCTTCGCATTCCTTCATTAGTCCATTATTTGCATCCAAGTTTATGCAGAAAACATATACTGTTGAGGGTGAGGGTTATTGTATTAGGGCTGCCAGTGGTATTATCCCAACCAAGCTGGTAGTTGGGGACGTACAATTTGAGATAGAGGGGCGAAGTTATCAGGTTGATTTGGTAGTTTTACCGGGGCTAGGTATCGACGTGATATTGGGAATGAACTGGATGAGCCGTCATGGAGTGCTTATTGATACGTCGACTAGAGTAGTCATGCTCAGAGATCCTGGTAATCAGGAGGGTTTTCTAGTACAGTTACCCAAGGACATCAATCTTTCTTGCACGACCAATGCGGTGCAAGCAAAGTCTCTGGCAGATATCCCTGTCGTGTGTGACTTTCCGGATGTTTTTCCCGATGATTTGCCTGGATTGCCCCCGGATCGAGAAGTAGAATTCAAGATAGAGTTGCTTCCTGGTACAGCTCCCATATCTAGAAGGCCATATAGAATGCCTCCCAATGAACTAGCTGAACTCAAGACCCAGTTGAATGAACTGCTACAGAAAGGCCTTATCTGCCCTAGTTCATCTCCGTGGGGGTGCCCAGCCATCTTTGTGAAGAAAAAGGATCAATCTCTATGCATGTGTGTAGATTATAGACCCTTGAATGCAGTTACAATCAAGAATAAGTACCCTCTGCCACGCATAGATATCTTGTTTGATCAGTTATCTAAAGCAAAAGTCTTTTCTAAGATTGATTTGAGATCTGGGTATCATCAAATCAAAATTCGGCCTGAGGATGTCCCAAAAACTGCATTCTCTACAAGATATGGTCTGTATGAATACCTTGTTATGTCTTTTGGATTGACCAATGCCCCCGCACATTTTACATATCTGATGAATTCAGTGTTTATGCCTGAGTTGGACAAATTTGTGGTGGTATTCATAGATGATATCCTGGTCTATTCTGAGAATGAAGAAGATCATGTTGAACATTTGCGGGTGGTTCTTACTAGATTGCGAGAACACCAGCTGTATGCAAAGTTCAGCAAATGTGAATTTTGGCTTCGTGAGGTACCTTTTCTTGGACACGTGTTGTCCGATGGTGGAATTATGGTCGATCCCACCAAGGTGCAAGAAGTATTGAACTGGAAGGCTCCCATCTCGGTGCACGAGGTTCGGAGTTTTCTGGGGTTGGCTGGCTATTATCATCGCTTCATCCCGGATTTCTCTAAAATAGCCAAGCCTATGACTCGATTGCTGCAAAAAGACAAGAAGTTTGTCTGGACTCCTGAGTGTGATGCGGCTTTCCATACCCTGTGAACTCTTCTAACATCGGCTCCGGTTTTGGCGCAACCGGATATCGATAAACCTTTTGATGTGTTTTGTGATGCATCCGGTATTGGGTTAGGAGGTGTTCTTATGCAAGAGGGTAGAGTCATCGCTTATACCTCTCGCCAACTTCAGAAGCATGAAGTGAATTATCCAACGCATGACTTGGAACTCGCTGCTGTTGTTCATGCTTTGAAGGCCTGGAGACATTATCTGCTTGGCAATGTGTGCAACATCTACACTGATCATAAAAGTCTCAAGTACATCTTCACTCAACCAGAGTTAAACATGCGTCAAAGAAGATGGCTCGAGTTGATCAAGGATTATAACCTTCAAGTGCACTATCACCCTGGCAAGGCAAACGTCGTCGCGGATGCCTTAAGTAGAAAGTCTCATTGCCACTCGTTGATTGAGAGTGATGTCCCTTTGTCAAAGCTCCTTCATCCTGCAGTCCTGCACAACATCACTGTCAGTTGTACTCTACAGAGTCGAATTATCGAGCTACAGAAGACAGATGCAGGTGTGTTTCACATCAAGCGCAAGATGAGAGAGCAAGAAACCAAACATTTTCGAGTAGATGAGGAAGGCGTGTTATGGTTCAAGGATAGGTTAGTAGTTCCGAAGGATAGAGAGCTCAGAAACCAAATCATATCCGAAGCTCATTCCTCTAAACTATCTATTCATCCTGGTAGTAGTAAAATGTATCATGATTTAAAGCCTCGATTTTGGTGGACCAAAATGAAGAAAGAGATAGCCGCTTATGTGGCTAGGTGTGACACTTGTTGTCGGGTCAAGGCTGTGCACATGAAAGCTGGATTACTTCAGCCACTCTCTATTCCAGGTTGGAAATGGGAAGAGATAAGTATGGATTTTATAGTTGGACTCCCTACCACTCAGAGGAATTTTAACTCAATTTGGGTAATTGTGGACCGACTGACCAAGTCGGCACACTTTATTCCTGTCCGCATAGACTTTCGTCCAACCGACTACGCGGAGTTGTACTTCAACCAGATAGTCTGACTTCATGGGATCCCTCGTACTATTGTCTCAGATAGAGGACCACAGTTCACTGCTCGCTTTTGGGAGCACTTACACGGGTTATTAGGGACTAAGCTCGTAAGAAGTTCTGCCTATCATCCGCAAACCAATGGGCAAACTGAACGAGTAAATCAGATCTTGGAAGATATGTTGAGAGCTTGTGTCATCTCGGCTAAGGGCTCATGGGAAAAATGGTTACCCCTAGCTGAATTCTCGTACAATAATAGTTATTAAGAGAGCATAAAGATGGCACCGTTTGAAGCATTGTATGGCCGGAAGTGTAGAACCCCGTTGAACTGGGTAGAAGCTGGTGAAAGGAGATATTATGGAATTGATTTCGTTCAAGAAGCTGAAGAACAAGTTCGTACTATCCAAACCCACATGGCCGCAGCTCAAGCTAGGCAGAAGAGTTATGCTGATCGACGTAGGAAACCTATTGAGTTCGAAGTTGGAGACTTCGTATATCTGAAAGTCTCACCTATGAAGAGTGTCCAACGCTTTGGTGTGAAGCGAAAGCTTGCGCCGAGATATGTTGGTCCGTTTGAAATCATTGGACAAAGTGGTAAAGTGGCGTACAAGATTCAATTACCTCCTGAGATGAGTGCTATCTTCAATGTCTTTCATGTATCCCAATTGAAGAAATGTCTTCGCGTCCCTGAAGAGAGAGTTCCATTGGGGGCTATCGAGTTAAAATCAGATTTGACCTTTGAAGAAAAACCGGTTCGAGTGATTGACACTCGTGAGCGAGTGACTCGGAGTCGGGTAGTCAAGTTCTATAAAGTCATGTGGAGCAATCAGGGTAGTGAACGCGATGCAACGTGGGAAAGGGAAGACTATTTGAGGGATGGTTATAAGGAATTCTATCAACAATGGTACGCTTTTCAAATCTCGGGATGAGATTTTTATAAGGGGGGAAGGCTGTAACACCCCTGGTGTTTAGCTTCCACATTTGCACTGCATTTCATAAACATGAGCATCATGCATCCATTCGTGAACTTATAGCACATGAAACATAATTTCAAAACATTGCAACGTGTTGTATATTTCATGTGTGTTGTTCTTTTATGAAATGTAAAGTGTGCAACACTTAAGTGCAACATGTGCCACTCACTTAGTGAAACAAGAGTTGTTAATACTATGCAACAAGATCATGAAACATGTGAAACATGACTATGAAACATTTGCAACATTTCATGTGTTTTTCATTGTTTCAGTACATACCTTGCTTGATTATTGTGTGACCAATGCATGGTGTGGCTAGAAATACTTGTAAGTAACTTAGTTACACATAAAATGTCATTTGGAACATTGTTCATGTTGATCATTTTGCCTAATTAGGTTTCCAAGTCATGGTTGACCAATTTGGACCCCTAGAGCTCCTGTGTTTGACTGTTTAAAATGTGTAGCTTAGGATGTTTGCATGTCTGAGCAACCTAAAGCAAAGTTGTAGAGAATTTAATAAGGAACAAACTTTGTTTAGAAGCCAAGTCATGAAAAAGTGCACAACATGCTCCAAAAGGACCCACAAGTCAGATTTGAGCTTGGATTCAACACTTAGAAATTTTCTAAGTATGAAAACTGAGTTTCAGTTTCATGTACCCTAGTTGAGAGCTCTGTAGTCTGCAAACCAAGCCGAACCAGCTCGAGCTCCAATTGTGAAAGTTGTAGACCACATGTAGATCTCCATCTTTGTTAACTAAGACATGAGCTAGATCAACACGGATTAGAAGTTAATCACCACCAAATATCGCCTGTCAGTCGACACCTATGAGCTCTGAAATGAAAAATTCAGGCATCTACAGTGTTCACCGATTCAGAAATCGCCCGACGCGTGGGTGCCGCGCGTCGCCGCTCGCCTGAGCACGCTGGCCACGCACCGTGGACGCCCTGGCACGGCCGGCCACGTCTTGAAGCCACCCCGCGCCTGCCCGATGCACTCACCCACTCCTGTTCGCCTTTCTTCTCCTCCACCGCGCGTTGCGCCAAGCAAACAGCCGCTCCGCCATTGCCGCCGTGAGCTTCGGCAAGCTCCCGCGCACTCACCACCGCGAAAACGTGCACTACACCTTCACCGAAGCTCTGCCGTGATCCCCTCTTGCTCGTCATCATCTCCGCGCGGTCTTTCGACCTCAGGTGAGGCCGCTGTCGGCGTTCCCGCACCGTCGCGCCCTCGCCGGAGATGGCGCTCATCGTGGCCAGCGCACCACTGCACCCTTCTTCTACCCCTATCCCTCGTCTTGTCTTCCCCAGCTCGTGTAGTCGCTCCAGTGAAGACGCTACCTTCCAGGCCGATCCAGTCCGGCCAGAACACGGCCGTGCACCGCCGTGCGCCATGGCCGACATACCTAGAGGTCGGTAGGGTTTGCGGTTAGGGTACCAATCGACGCAGTAGGTCTAGGCGGTCACGTTGGTGCCGTTCTCATCGCCGGTGAGGTCACCGTCGGCGAGCTACGCCGTCTTCCGCGCGTCGCAGCCGCCTCCTCTGTTCTGTATCGCTGACGGGTGGGGTCGGCTGTCAGCCGGGTCCCACACGTCAGTGGCTAGGGATTCTTGAGGATAGTTCAAAAATACAGTTTTGAATGCTGATTTGATATTTTTGTATCTCCTATTTTGTAGATCCAATTTGAATGGTTCCAATTTTG
Organism: Miscanthus floridulus; assembly: GCF_019320115.1. NCBI lineage: Eukaryota > Viridiplantae > Streptophyta > Magnoliopsida > Poales > Poaceae > Miscanthus > Miscanthus floridulus. The sequence goes on along the minus strand of NC_089587.1, from coordinate 134,490,698 downwards.
TTAGACTCACTGTGAGGTCTAGTATTTAATAAAAATATATCTGGAGCACAGTAGGTAGAAATTTTGGGTGAATTAAATAGGAACTTGAAAAGTGTTTTTGTATGCATGCAAACTTGTTTAAATCATATCTTGAGTTTCTGTGATCCAAAAATTATGAAATTTTGTGGGTAAGCTAGTCTTGTATGGTAGAAGCTCTGGTTAAAAATTAGGAGTCATTGCATGTGTAGTTTTTGAGTTACAGATTTTCCTTTTATCATTGGTAGATACTTGGGTAAATTTTAGTAAATTAATTATGAATCCTATGGCCATGAAACTTGGTAGGTAGTATCTTGGTACCTGAAAGATGCAAGGAAAAATATGAAATCTGTTGCTTGACACTTTTCACTAAAGTTTCCTAATTATGCCATTTTAAGCCATTCTGTCTTACCATTTTTGTGTAGGCTGTTGTACTTACTAAAATGGTGTGAAAGTTTTATGGTAGTCTACTTAGAGCATGTAGTGTCTACTGTAATTTTTGTAGAATTAATGGGGTAGTTTTCACATATGTTTACTATTTCCACTAATTAATTAAATAAATTAAGAAAGGTATTAAAGAAATGTTTTGGTGATGAACACTTTACTTTCTGGTGTTCTTATGATATGTGTGATGAGATAGTAAAGTTGGTTTTGTCTAATTATATGTGTACATCATAAGTTGCTAATTACTTGTTTGCATTATGTCCCTCTGAACAGATCTGGGGACTTTAGAAAGCTCCCCATGATAATTTGGTTTTCTGTGATTGTGATGAATACAAAAGTTGTATATAATGTATGTGTCTAGCTCCTATCAAAATTTGAGGGCAATTGGCCCAGTAGTTTAGAAACTACAGCTGTTTAAAGTTAGGTTGCAGATTTTGCTTATTCTCTGCCTTGTGAGGATAGACTTCTATTGATTGATGGATTCGACCTGGTAAAGGTTTGAATCATGCTTTGAGGTCTGAAATTGTATTGTAGACAATTCTATAAGCTTTCCAGATTGTCTTGTTGCATATCATTTGGATTTATAAATCTTCAGTTATGACTAGTTTACTGTGCCGCTACATAGTATTTATTTTGCTGAAATACAAATGCTTGAATGTATGTTGTTGCAAGGTTCTCGTTGATTGTTTAGGGGTTAGCCTAACTTAAGAATATGCTTAGGTGCAGGTGCTAGGTCATTAACGGAAGATGAGCAATTATACCTTAGGTTGTATAAACGTGGTAAGTGAAAGTGATTTGAATAGGGCTTAAGTTGGAATATGCAAACTACAGCGAACATGTGCATTCCCCGAGCATCCCCGACATTCGTACATGTGCATCCATGATATTTATCTTGCGCATTCATGCAATAGGTGTGCCGGAGGGAGTGACGTTGCTGGAGTTCGAGGGAGCCAACCAGGAGGAGGAACCCAAAGTGCAGGAAGCCGACGAAGCAGTCGTCGCGGAGGAATTGCCCGAGTGCCCTGACCACCAGCCTTCCTCGTTCCTGAAAGGCAAGCCCCGGAGCATATTAAGCCTCCTATGTTTTCACAAATACATTGAGTATCTTTTATTGTTGATGATGCATTAAGTATAGGAATTGGTTGGAACCAATTGCTGCATTATATATCCTTCCTTGTCCAGATATCGCACTGGAATCCCATTTAAGTCCAGGATGGGTTAAATGCTTAGCCATGCTTAGTGCGGTAGAAGTCAGGTGATTTCCTGTCACCTGCGAGCTTTAGGATGAGGTGGATCACGGTTGGCTATATTTGCTATCGTGGAAAAGAACCATGTAAATAATGAATTAAGACCGGGCGGGGTCTTGTGTAGGTTTGAACATAGTGACTCCGTCTGAGTCGTTTAAGGACCGATACGCTGTACGTCCTCATGTCATGTTGAACGCAGCCTAACACTTAGCTGGCCGGATAAGTCGTTTCGACCGCGAAGCCTAGTAGCTCGATTCAGGCCGGGAACGCGAGCAGTGGCGGCACTCTGGAGGTAGTAAGGATGTGCGGAGAGCCATTGGCATAAGTCCAAGGCGGGTTAGAGTCCCGAACAACCTTGGCAGAGTGGTTCTCTGAGAATGCCGATCTGATTCGGACCCGCGACTCCTGAATTGTACCAAAGGTGACTTGTTGCGACCCTGACGGGGGAAGCAGGGTTTGTGTTTAGGAATACCCCTCCAGCTGGATAGGAATCAATTCGAATCGCCGTCTCTCCCGGATAGTGAGAACTTGACTGAGCAGCGGCAACGTAGATTCAATTAATTTAACGATATGGTTAAATGGATGATGATAAGGTTGCCACAATGAATACCTGATATGGTTATTAATGTTTGCACCCTAATAAAATGATTGCTTAGTACAGGTGCTAATATAGATGACAGGTTAATGGCTAAAAAGTTACTGCTAGTTCAGGTTAAGAGTTGATCATTATTACTTATGCTTTTCTGCAAAGAGAAAATGTCAGCCAGCTCCACTACTTTAAGCTATGCATAATCCTTGGTGTCATTTGTTTGGTTTTTTCGACGGGTAAGTCTAGCTGAGTACATTCCCGTACTCAGGGTTTATTCCCTCTTGTTGCAGATGACCTTCTATATTAGGGTTTCTGCAAGTATTGTCTCCACCCGGCGGGTGATGAGGACTAGATCATGGGCATGATCTCCTTTCTCTTATCTGAATGCTTTTGCGGTCTGTGATCAGCGAACCAGTATGTGTATTTGAACTCGGTGTGTGAGTTAAACTATTGGCTTCCGCATGTTTTACAAGACTCGTTTTGTAATAACAATGACTCTATGATGATGTAATCTATTTGCGAACATCTGTGAAATGTTGTAACGTATGATATGTTATGTTGGATTACTGTGATCTTGGTTGTATGCAAGTTGGTTTGAAATCCTTCGAGATTTCAGTTGACTACCGGGTTTATATGGGCTGAAGTTCGAGAATTTGATCGTTTCAGCGATTGTTTTTGTACTTGTGCTCTTATAAATTGGTCGGTTCTGTGACACCGGGCATGCCGGAAGGTTTCCATGCAAACACCTCCACGTTGCTCCTCAAGAACCTGACGAGCGCGTCTTCCTATTTGGGATCCAGGTTGGCCCCGATGAGGGCCGTTTTGCTGGGATTGCCATTGACCAGCTGGATCGTCTTGTGCTCCTTAGACCTAATGTTCTTGCGTAGAGCCTCGAGCTCTAGGATTTCTAGGTGGTCGGCCGAGGTCTTCTTAGCGTCGAGCATGGTCTCGGCCATACGAATAGAGAGGTCGTGGGCCTCTGCTATTTTGAAGCTGTCATCCTCGTAGGTATAAGCTGCGTATACATTGCCCCTGGGGGTTAAAACTCCTTTCTCGATGGGCATCTTGAGCACCAGATACCTGTAATGAGGTATGGCCATGAACTTGGTGAGCGACGGTCGACCAAGAATAGCATGGTAGGTGCCGTCGAAGTTAGCGACCACAAAGTTGATGTAGTCGGTGCGGAAGTGGTCCGGGGTCCCGAATTGCACAGGTAGCGTGATCTGCCCGAGAGGTGTAGAGCTCTGTCCGGGGAGAACACCCCAGAACTATGCCTCGTACGGCTTCAGGTCCGCCTTGGATATTTTCAGGGCAGGCAGGCTATTCTTGAATAGTATATCGATGGAGCTGCCACCGTCGATCAGTACCCTATCGAACTGAACCTTGTTGATACAAGGATCGAGGACCAGGGGAAAACGCCCTGGCTCAGGTATGGCGGCCCATTGGTCCCTCCTGCTAAAGTAGATTTCACGGTGAGACCACGGAGGAAGCCGCAGATCGGTGAGAAGGTTGTCGGTGTTTGCCACGTTCAAGCAAGCGCGGGCGAGGAGCTTGCGCTCTCGTTTGGTCTCAATGGACACCTTGCCGCCGATGATGGTGTGCATGCAATCAGTCGGCTTGACGTATTTATGATGAGGGTCTGCATTGTCATCGTCGTTGTCCTCGTTGCACTGTTCCCCTGCGTCGTTAGGCTTGTTGGACGTATTCGGAGCCTGTTGACGCGTGTAGATAGTCTTGAGGATGCAGCAATTCTCCATGGTGTGGTTCGACTTCGGATGGAGCTGGCAGGGCCCCTTCAATGCTTTGGCGTAGTCATCCTCGTAGTTACGGCGTCCGCTACCCTTTTTCACGGTATTGACTTCGCCGTTGTGTTCCCAAGCACGCTTGCTCCTGTAATCGTCACGGTGGTTGCGCTGCTGATTACATTGGTCACGGTGGTCGCGGGAGTCATTGCGCTGGTTGCGGCGGTCAAAATTGTCGTTCTGACCACGATTGCCGCGGTAATCGTCGCGGTGTGGAGGGTGGTCGGAGCGAGGAACCCTTGCTGCTTCTTCAACGATTATCTTTTTAGCGTCATCGGCGTCCACGTATTTCTTAGCGGTGGCCAAGAGCACTGTGACTGATTCAGGTCTCTTTCGGAGGAGCTTGTCTCTTAGGGCGTCGTGGAAGCGGAGGCTGGTGACAAAAGCCTCGATTGCTTCGTTGTCGGAGATTGATGGGACCTTGATGTGCATCTCCGAGAAACACCGAACATACTCGCGCAGTGGTTTGTCTTTCCGATCTCGGATCTATTGCAGATCGTACTTGTTGCCAGGTTGTTCACAAGTAGCGATGAAATTGTCGATGAAGGCCTGCTTGAGCTCCTGCCAAGAGTCAAAATAGTTCGCCGGCAAGCTAACCAGCCATTGGTGACCTGCATGACCAACGACGACTGGGAAGTAGTTAGACATGACGTGCTCGTTAGCCATGGCTGATCTGCACGCAGTTTCGTAGAGCATGACCCATAATTCGGGGTTTTCCTTGCTGTCGTACTTCTGAAGTTTCTCGAGCTTGAAATTCTTGGGCCATATGACTTGGCGAAGGTGTGGAGTGAATTGCTTCAGACCCGGCGGGCCGTGGGCAGTGTCATACTCCATACAGCGATAGCTTTCATGGGATGCATGATCGTTGGCTCTCTGGTTGATGCAAGCACGCAGATCATGTCCACCGAGGTAATGGCGGAGATCATTATTGCCATCGCGGCGATCTCGATTGCCATCTGGATTAGCCCTACGACCGTGGTTATCACGGCAATTGTCGCGGTTATCTCGGCGGTTGTCGCCTCGAACGTCGTGGCGGCTATCCTCCCGGCGGCGGTTTTTGTCCCGACCACCATCATGACCACCATTTCTGCCTTGACGGTTGTCCGACGGGTCGTTGTTGTGCGAGCCACGTTGGTTGAGCGGCTGTGAGCGACTTGAGTATTGGCGGCTGTGGCTTGATTCAACTGAAACGGATGGTGCCTGGGTTTGATTTATCTCTGCGGTCTGAGCCATAGCAGCCATCAGATAAGCTTGTATGTCATCATAGATCGCTTGGGTCTTGGGAGTGTTGGGCAGCCGCTGCATTGTCGCCATGGCGATGGCTACGTTGGCGCTTGGGGTCTTGAAGACTTGTTTGTCCCCCACCCTGTCGAAAGCATCGTTGAGGTCACATGGTTGGACCCTTATGCGTCGTGCCTCCTGGTCTGCTTCAGCTTCGATTTGCCGGTGATTAAACCGGTCAATGTTGCGTGCTTCACGTGCAGTCTTTTCTTGTTCTGTTTCGCCAACTGCCGGCGGCTCGTCATTGCTGACAACATGGATCAAATCCCCTCGTCTTGGCGGGAAAGACGGAAATTGGGGGAAACCTGGGGTGTGGTCTGGTAGATCCAGATCGTATTTGATGCCTTCCTCTTCATGACGCTGAAGCTCGGTGTGGACAGATGCGTTGGATGCGATGCCGGATGAGGAGCTGGAGTCGCCCTCTCAGACCGTGTGGACGGATCCTTCTTGATAATCTTCAATCCAGACCATGTTGACGATGTTACATGGCTTCGGCTAGGATCGGTGTATAGGACATAGATCTGAGCGGTGTCATAGATTGTACGCATAGCTGGAGGCAGCGTTTTGCAGGCCGTAGGGCTGGACCTGGTGGTTCTCCGTCGGGACTTCATACTCGCAGAGTCGGAGACTCGTCATGAAGGCTGGCTGGCGATGAGCGAAGCGCCCCTCAGGAGTAGATACGACCACGAGATCTATTCCAAGTCATGCAGGACGACTGGTCCGAGCTGGTTGGGTAGATCTATTGTGGGGAGCTATTACTTGCTCATTGGGTTGGCTTTGAATCGTACTTACCAGAGCTAGGGTTTCAGCGAGTTTGATGCCGACCCGATCGATGGAGTCGAGCAGGTCGGTGTTGTCGATCTGCCTTCCTCTGTAGCGGGGAAGCGGATGACGGGTTGTCGGCATGGCTGTAGGCGTGGTCGAAGCCAGATGTACCGTGGTCGGAGCCAGATCCATCATGGTCGGAGCCGTATTCTTCGTGGTCGGAGATGTGTTCACCGTGGTCGGAGACGTGTTCACCGTGGTCGGGGCCGTGTTCATCGTGGTTGGAGCCGTGTTCACCATGGTCGGAGCCGTAGCCGATGCAGGTGAAGTAGTCGTCAGCGCAGGTTGAATCCACGCCTCCTCCGTGGTCATGGCGATGGAGTCGTCGGAGCTAGTGGTCTAGGTGATCCGGCCAACGGTGAACGTGAGGCCGTTGGGCATAGCCATGGAGCCAGAGATGGTGACCATCTTGTTTGCTTGGAGAGCAGTACGCACACCCCCTACCTGGCGTGCCACTGTCGATGAAATATGGTCGGCAGTCTACCTAGGGGTATGCCCAAGGTAGTAGATTATCAGCAGACAGATGCGCAAGCCCCAAACAAGACGGTGACGCAAGACAGACACAAGGCTTTATCCAGGTTCGGCCACCAAGAAGGCGTAATACCTACGTCCTGCGTCTGATTTTGTATTGCTGTATGTTAATGAGAGATGTTTTTTAGAGGGGTCCCCTGCCCACCTTATATAGTCCGGGGAGCAGGGTTACAGATCTGGATACTAATCCTAGTCAGTTACAATTGCCATATGTGGCCGGATAAGGATTCCTATTCTAACCGACTAGGATCCTGCTTGGTCACCAAATCCGTCTTGATTCCTTGTGTGGGACTCCGATCAGGTTAACTAGGCCGCACGTCGCCTTTTGGGTGGACCGAACTCATCGATCCGGGCCAGCCCAAGCTTAGCCGTAAGGGTATAGGGGTTAATACCCCCACATCCTCCCTGCCCCTATCCTTTTTGTGATCTAGAGGCCTCCTAAAGACCAACCTGATAGAGAGTTTCCTAAGCTCGATGCTGGGTCATGGATGTGGAGGGTCGCTCGGCATGTGAACCTAGGGGGTTGATGACCTCCCCTGGCCACGTCGCGTCTTAGCGGTGCCCTCTTGTTAATGCTCATGCACCATAAATCATGGGCACGTGAATCAAACGATAATGAAGGCAAAAGGTTTGAGGCTTACTTAGGATATGTTGCCGTGCTAGCGCCCACTGCTTAATCTTTCACTTGGGCGCCTCCCCTATGCTGCGAGAAGATGGTTAGTAGTTGGCAGATCAAACGCACGCATTTGATGTACCTCCTATGACCATTGCTAGGTATTGTGCTACCAAGGAGGCTGAACCGCCACATCTTCTACCTCTTTGATTGCGAGGGCATCTTGGGGTTTGTGCCCAACCTGAATGTTGACTACCACCTTCTCCACCTACATCTTTGTGCCACCTATTTAAGTCAAGGGAGAGGAGGGCAGTGCGCCTCATCCCCACTTCTCCCTTGTCTTCCGAGTTTTCCCCGACATCCAATCTAAGTGAGAGGACAGTTGCCTCCATCGGGCATCATGTTTCGCAGTCTGTCTCGGTGGCTTTGCCACCATCGGGAGGGGTCTTGGGAGATCGGGCTCCACCACACCAATCTAGCGTTCGTCCTCCATAGGTGTTAGAGGGAGGTCCATGAAGATGGAGAGGAACATTGCCTTAGGGGGCTCTGGCCACTGGGTTCCCCCATGGTTGGCGGGCACACGGCTCCCAGCTCTAGGTCTGGGAGCATTCGAGCATCGACTCAATGGTCTGCTCACTGGCTCACCACTAGGCATTCCTCCCTTGCTCTCTCGAAAGCAGCGGTGGGGTGGCTCCTAGCAGGCTCCTCTTCCTTAGATGTTAGAGGAAGCTCCGCGAGGTGGTCATCCCCGAGGCTTCTTTCGACAGTCCTCTCCTGCTCAGAGTGCAACTCTGTAGGCTAGAGACACCTTGTACTAGTCTTTCCTCTTCATGATATGTCCATCACGAGTGGGAGGAGATCTGACAATTATTGTAACGTCGGGTCCATCTAGTCCTGTAATGCGCTAGACTAGGTGTCTTTGTTCATGGTTTTAGAAGCCGGTGATCCTAACGTCTTAGGACAGTGTTGTAATCAGCAAACGCATGAGTCCTTAAGGCTCCGATGTATGCATTGCTTTTTTGTATTTCCCTTTTATCATTGCCAATGTCAATTTTGTCACAGTGATCCTTGGCGTGAAGGGTTTGTGCCCAAGTTATTCACTCTTTGTGTTGTCGATTCTCATGGATCGTTCCATCCAGCTAGGCTCATCATGGAGCCATTGTTGGACTATGGGGACTCATGTTTGTGCATCACGGCATGCTCCATCACAATCGAGAGGGGCGGCACGTTTGTCATTCCCCATTGAGCCTCCTTCTAGAGGAGTGGTTGCCACAAACCTAGATGAGGTGGCCTTGATAGACCATTCGGGTGTGTGCTGAGGCGCTCGGCGTTCCCGAGTGGGTCATGTTTCTTGGAGTCATAAGGAGTCCTCGATAGTTTCATTTGACTAGATGATGCATTTGCCGTGATCATTCGGGCAAGCGCAAATGCTCCATAGGTGAATCACGTCTGCTGACTTGGGCCTTATCGAGCTTGTTGTGCGGGGTTTGCTCTTGCTGAGGTCATTTGCTTGGTCTTCTTTTCTTGAATGTGCAGGGTCAGTTGTGAGCGACTGTGTGCTTTTGTCTCAGGGCGAGCTAGCTTACTCAAGTGGTATACGCGCTGAGGGTTGCTCGGTTATTACGGTGCTTGCCACTTTTGCATGTGATGTTGCTGGCGTGTGATCCCACCTTGTCATGTTGCTACCTATGTCCCTGTTGTTCAGGTTGGAATGTGCTACTTCTCCATTAGCCTTGTGAATGTGAGTGCATGTTCTAGACTAGGGGCTGGCCCATAGAGCTAAACGTTATGTGGCTCGATGTTGTGGTCAGGGCATCAGGGTCCGGTCACTAATCTAGTTTGATGTAAGGGGAAAAGCAAGCAAAGGGAGTAGGACTCGATTTTCCCCATTCCACCCGCTCGGGCAGAGCGGCGCTTCATTTCCTTTCGATCCCTGTCCGTGTGAGTGCCCGACTTTTCCCTAGAGCTGGTCTAGGAGGCTTGGTCTGAGAGGCATCTCGTTGCGGTGAGGAGCTTAGGAAACAGTTTACCATTCTATCCTACCATAGGGACACATGGAGAAGCTCAAAGTAGGTCTCTCATTCAATGAAGGATGGTGCTTGGGGTCTTTGCACCTAGAGTGCAATCGGCGTATTCGCTTGTCATTACACCATTCTTTTACTTACTTTCCGTTCGAATTGGAAAGTGCTTCATCCCCCTGGTCTGTGCCTGCGAATGCATATCTTAGCCTGAGGGCTAGCCTATGGGCTAAAATGTGCGTGATCCATTCGAATGACATGATGGTAGAGGATGATCGTAGATCTGGTACGATGCGAGCAGAAAGCGAGAGAACGACATGAGCCCCCCTTCATTTCGCTCCCCTAGTCCTAAGCAAACGGGTTTCTTGTTTTGTCTCGGGCTCATGCATGGGTGCCTGGCCTTGCCTAGGAGCTGGTCCATTGGGTTGGCCAGGGCGTACCGAGCAAGAGGTCAGGACACGAGTTGCCGGCTTGTCATGGCGTGGGGAGCGATCAAAAGATGCTAGGGAAAGGGGTCACTAGGACGGTGACAAGCAGTGCTATGTCATGGGACACATATGTGTCCTCGCATGTGTCCTCCGTGGGTGACTCATGTTTGGTCGCTGGCGCGAGCCAGAGTGGGTCACTTGGGGATCTAAGTGACTCCTAGATAGAGTGCTCGAGCGCACTGTTCTGTTGTTTGCTCCATGAGTTGGTTGTGGTTTTCTGAAGCTAGGGGTGAGCCTACATGTGTATGTGACATGTTTGGCTAGAGCGGATAGAGCCAGATATAACATTACTGACCGATGTGTCGGAAGCCATCGATGACCTGGTTGTCGGGGCTCAAGGCGCGCTGAGCCCCTGAGCATTTGCTTGTGGTGGAGCTATCATAGTCCTTGGGCTATGATGTAACACCTCGGGTGTTTAAATGTTAAAATCTGACATGTCATCATATGCATTGCAAAGCATTTGGCATTTGGTGAAAACTTTGATGTGCATTTACTAAAACAAGTTTACATTTGTGTAATGAGTGTTGAATTGTATTGTTTGACTCAAGTTCAAAGTTTGACTGGGTTTTGAATTTTTCGAGAAAACCCCGCGTTTCAACATGTAAACCCTACCCTGAAAATCCATTTCAAAATCTAAGCATATTTTGGGGTTGGGCCCAAAAGCAAAAGTGTAGAGCTTGGCAAGTTATACAAAGTTTGTTTTTGGAGTTTTTCAAGTTGTTTAGAAAATTTTTGAGTACATCAAAAAGGCGTAATTCGGTAAATTTCCCTATTCAAATTCAAAAGTTCATTTCAAAATCTAGACCGAATTAGGAGATGGTTATAAAAGCAAAGTTGTAGAACTTTTGATTTTGAACAACTTTTGTTTCTGGAGATTTTTGAGTTGTTTAGAAAATTTGAGAGTAATTTATGAAATTTGGCGAATGGCAAACTTGTAATTTCTGTGAACAGTACTCACTGCTCAGGCTACACCGGCGGCGATCTTCGGCTTGCTTCTAGTCGCGCGCGTGGCCGTCTGGGCATCGCGTTGGCGCGCTGAAGGCTGCGTCGTGGCTTCCTTGCGCTTCCTTGGCTGCCCTATAAAGCTCTGGAGCCGCCGTCGTTCTTCTTTCTTCGCTCTCTGTTTTTCCCGTCGCCGCTGCTCCATCTCCGGCGAGCCCGTGCTGTCGTTGTCGTGCTCCACCGTCGCTGTTAAGCTAGTCCCAGCTCCGCCTGAACCTTGCATGTCCATCTGACCCACCAATTTGGCTTGTCTTCACTAGGAACTTGAGTTTCATCGCCTTCTTCCTCGCGGCCGGTAACCTCACCGTCGCATGCGCATCTTCGTGGCCAGAGTCCGTCGGTGAGCCGTTGCCCTTGATTGGTGTCCCTTTAGCTTCATCTCGATGCCGTAGTGCTCATTTCACTATTGTTTGGCCGTTTTATCCACTGCAGTCGCCGGCACACCGTCACTGACGATCCTTGCTCCGCCGCCGTTGCTGTTCACGTCGACCCGTGTCTACGTTGCTTCTCCGGCCTTAATTCTTGCTTGAACGTGTTCGTGGTGAGCTACTGGACCTTCCCATGCCCTCTGTTTCCCCGTTTTCGGCTTCGTTTTGCTGGCGTAACGTCGCCGAGCCACCGCATCCACCATGGCCGACGCCAAGCTCGTAACTCATAGTAATTCGTCTAGCTAGTGCCTTCAGTCGATGCGTCGTGATGATGTGGTCATTTTGGTACCTTGACCGTCGCCTTTGGACTCACCGTCGGTGAGTTTGCGCCGGTCAGCGCCGTCATCGTCGTAGTCAACACGCGGGAGGTAGAAGATGACAGGTGGGGTCCGATGTCAGTGACTCAGCGTTCAAATGGATTTTTCTATTTTCAGATTTGAATGAATAGTGTCTGTTTTTTGTTATTTTGTGTAGATTTATTTAGAGCTCCAAAAATTATGAAAATTTTTGTGTGACTTCTCTGAGATGTATAGTATTTAAGAAAAATATGAAATAGTGTTTTTCAGTAAGTTTTAAATGTGATAAAAATTGCTCAATTTATTCATAAATGGATTTCCAGGATTTTTCTAGGCTTATTTATTTATCCAAAAATTATGAAATTTGTTTTGCCACTTAGTTAACATGTAATGAACATGTACTAAAATTTTGAGATCAATTGGGATAAGTTGATTTATTTCATAATTTTGAATTAAATAATTAATTCATAAAAGCGAATAGTAAACTTTGATGATTTAGGTTTTGATTGTAATTTTGGATTGAGTGATGACCTTGGGTCATTTGTTGTTAATGATCCTTGGCAGTTGATGTATGTGTTTACGAAAAAGAATTAGTTTGTTTGACTTGCAACTGTACCGCGAAGGAAAGTTGTATTCAAATTATTAATTTTTCATCCCTCATCGAGCATCATGTTTCGAATTCCGCATCATGTTAAACATGGCATTGTTATTACGTGTAGTGAACGAAGGTGAAAATGTGGTAGTTAATCAAGCTGTTGAAGAGGTTAATCCGTCTGTTGAGGTCGGGTCGAATACTTGTGTAACGTCGCAGGAACCGGACTTTTCCGTCAACGAAGGCAAGCCCCGGATGCATACAACCCTACCTTGCGTTTTATAAATTAATTTCGCTTTTGCTTTCTGTTACTGCATTAAGTGATTAGGGGTTAAGTAAAAGCCTAATTGGTGCATTACCACCCTTGTTATTCCATATTTACCATATTACCAGTTTTAAACTCGTATATACCTAGTTTTGCTCAGTCATACGTAGAACGATGAAGGTCGAGTGACTACCTGCCACCTGCAAGAAACAAATGGAACATTAGTTATTAATGTTAGCATGTGATATGGGAATGTGGATGTAACACCTCAGGTGTTTAAAATACTAAAACCTGACATATCATCATATGCATTGCAAAGCATTTGGCATTTGGTGAAAACTTTGAGATGCATACACTAAAACGAGTTTATATTCATGTGGTATGTGTTGAATTGTATTGTTTGAATTAAATTTAAAGTTTGTTTGGATTTTTGAATTTTTCGAGAAAACCCCGCGTTTCAACATGTAAATCCTACCCTGAAAATCCATTTCAAAATCTAAGCATATTTTGGGGTTGATCCCAAAAGCAAAAGTGTAGAGCTTGGTAAGTTAAGCAAAGTTTATTTTTGGAGTTTTTCAAGTTGTTTAGAAAAATTTTGAGTAATTCAAAAAGGCGTAATTCGTTAAATATCCCCTATTTGAATTTAAAAGATCATTTCAAAATCTAGACCAAATTAGGAGATGGTTATAAAAGCAAAGTTGTAGAACTTTTGATTTTGAACAACTTTTGTTTTTGGAGATTTTTGAGTTGTTATGAGAATTTGAGAGTAATTGGTGAATTTTGGCGAATGGCAATTCTGTAATTTGGATGAACAGTGTCCACCGCCGAAGCTACATGGCCGGCGATCTTCGGTTTGCTTCCAGGCGCGGTCGTGGCCGTCTTTGGCATCGCGCTGGCGCGGTGAAGGCCACAGCGCAGCTTCCTTGTGCTTCTGAGCCGTGTTATTTGAACCAAGGCGCCGTCGTCGTCGTTTTTCTTCTTCCTCTGTTTTTTCCCGTCGCCACCGCCGCAGCTCCGTCGAGCTCTCGCCGTCGACTTAGCGCCGTTGCCATCTTGGCAAAGCGTGCTCCAGCTCCACCGTATCCTTGCGCATCCAGCCAACCCACCAATTCAGCTAGTCTAAGTCAGGAACTCAAGTTGTATCGTCTTCTTCCTCGCGGCCGGCAACTCCTCCGCCGAGCGCGATTCGCCGCGGCCAGAGCTCCACGGTGCATCTTCGTCCCTGGTTTTGGCTGATTCTGTTTTGTCTCGATACTGTGGTGCTTACTCCATAGTTGGTTGTTCATTTTGACCACTGCAGTCGCCGGTACACCATCGCCGACGACGTTTTGCTCCGCCGTGATCACCGTGATCGTCGTCACGCCTCTCCGTTGCTTCTTCGACCTCGCTCCTTGCTTCAACACGTTCGGGGTGAGCTGCTGGTGCTTCCTGAGCCATCCATTTAAGCTTTACAGGTCTCCCATCGCCGGCGTAGTGCAGCAGCGCCGTCGTGGCCGCCATGGTCGACGTAGTGCTCGGTTCAGTCCGTAATTGGTTGCGTTAGTGCCATAAATCGATGCGCCTAGACTTGGTGATCATTTTGGTACGTTGGTCGTCGCCGGTGATCTCACCGTCGGCGAGAAATCGCCGGTCAGAGCCGTCGCTGCCATGGTCAACGTCGGAGGTTGAAGATGACATGTGGGACCCGGGTGTCAGTGACTCAACGTTCTAAATGGATTTTTCTATTTTCAGATTTGAATGAATAGTGTCTGTTTTTGTTATTTTTGTGTAGATTTATTTAGAGCTCCAAAAATTATGAAAATTTTTGTGTGACTTCTCTAAGATGTATAGTATTTAATAAAAATATGAAATAGTGTTTTTCAGTAAGTTTTAAATGTGATAAAAATTGCTCAATTTATTCATAAATGGATTTCCAGGATTTTTCTAGGCTTATTTATTTATCCAAAAAAAATTATGAAATTTGTTTTGCCACTTAGTTAACATGTAAGGAACATGTACTAAAATTTTGGGCTCAATTAGAATAAGTTGATTTATTTCATAATTTTGAATTAAATAATTAATTTATAAAAGCAAATAGTAACCTTTAGTGATTTAGGTTTTGTTTGGAATTTTGGATTGAGTGATGACCTTGGGTCATTTGTTGTTAATGATCCTTGGCAGTTGATGTATGTGTTTACGAAAAAGAATTAGTTTGTTTGACTTGCAACTGTACCGCGAAGGAAAGTTGTATTCAAATTATTAATTTTTCATCCCTCATCGAGCATCATGTTTCGAATTCCGCATCATGTTAAACATGGCATTGTTATTACGTGTAGTGAACGAAGGTGAAAACATGGTAGTTAATCAAGCTGTTGAAGAGGTTAATCCGTCTGTTGAGGTCGGGTCGAATACTTGTGTAACATCGCAGGAACCGGACTTTTCCGTCAACGAAGGCAAGCCCCGGATGCATACAACCCTACCTTGTGTTTTATAAATTAATTTCGCTTTTGCTTTCCGTTACTGCATTAAGTGATTAGGAGTTAAGTAAAAGCCTAATTGTTGCATTACCACCCTTGTTATTCCATATTTACCATATTACCAGTTTTAAACTCGTATATGCCTAGTCTTGCTTAGCTATGCGTAGAACGATGAAAGTCGGGTGACTACCTGCCACCCGCAAGTTACAAATGGAACACTGGTTAACTATGTTAACATGTGATATGGGAATGTGGAGTAATAAATCTAGACCGGGTGGACTCGGTGAGTGTGAGCCACAAGACATGGAGGTCTTGTGAGCGGGTTCTTTCCGCCTGTGTCGATTAAGGCACGTCCGTTGTTGAATTGCATGAGGTGAGAATTTGTAGTACTAACCACATACTCCGGTAAGCCTGAACTTGGCAATTCTATTACGAGAATGGCTACTCGCGCACTGGGAGTGGAGAGATGGCAGGAATAGCGTGTACCCACGTGGCCATGGGCTGGAATGGTGGAGTACTGTGTTCTCGGGTGGCGCGGACCCGTTCTTATTTTAGAGGATCTGAGGGTAGGTTGATATATGTGAGTCGGGGACCTGCATATGTCGTGTGGTCTGGAATTCCCAGTTGGGTTTATAATCGGTTCGAATCGTCGTTGCTCCTCGGTTATGGAGACTCAACTCACTGTTCATCATCGTAGAATTAATAACCGGAACTTGACTAAGGCTTGTGAAGATGTTGGATATGAAGTTTCATGATCTTAGTGCGGATTGTGTCAGCTTTGTATATAATTCTCGAGAAGTTTTCTATATAAAGAATGTTGTTAAAAGAGCTTTTACGCAAAAGAACTTTGATCATTGTTAAAGCTATACCTTGAATCCTTGAGCCTGCATTACTGAGTTTATCAGTTAAGATTTCGGATAAGTCTTGTTGAGTACCTTTGTACTCAGGGTTTGTTGACCCCTTGTTGCAGGTGAGCCTCATGAGCAGATCTATTTTGGATCGTGCTGCATGACTATCGTTCGTTCTGACGATGAGAATTAAATGTGTGGTCCTTGGGCAGGATGTTTATTTTGTGTGTTAAGTATATGTTAGTTATGCCACTCTACTACTACTATGGTTTGTAATAATTATGGAACTTAGTTTGTAAGGTTTGAAACAACTGTTTGTAAACTATGTTATTGTAAGACTTCCGCTGTTTTTACTCTGATGTATATATTTGAATAAATGTTGTAATACTGCAATGACTCTGTAACGTGATCCTGCTCGGAAATCGTGGATGATTCGGGGTTCCCCGAGGACACCCGACAGTCTTTTTAAGTTATTGGAAACATATGCATAAATGTCAAAGGTCGTCGGACAGTGACAGGTGCATGTGGGCCCTATAACTTAGGAGGTTCTGCTACAGTGGAGTAATAAATCTAGACCGGGCGGACTCGGTGTGTGTGAGCCACAAGGCGTGGAGGTCTTGTGAGCGGGTTCTTTCTGCCTGTGTCGATTAAGGCACGTCCGTTGTTGAATTGCATGAGGTGAGAATTTGTAGTACTAACCACATACTCAGGTAAGCCTGAACTTGGCAATTCTATTACGAGAATGGCTACTCGCGCACTGGGAGTGGAGAGATGGCGGGAATAGCGTGTACCCACGTGGCCATGGGCTGGAATGGTGGAGTACTGTATTCTCGGGTGGCGCGGACCCGTTCTTGTTTTAGAGGATCCGGGGGTAGGTTGGTATATGTAGGTCGGGGACCTGCATATGTCATGTGGTCTGGAATCCCCAGCTGGGTTTTAATCGGTTCGAATCATCGTTGCTCCTCGGTTATGGAGACTCAACTCTCTGTTCATCATCGTAGAATTAATAACCAGAACTTGAATAAGGCTTGTGAAGATGTTGGATATGAAGTTTCATGATCTCAGTGCGGATCGTGTCAGCTTTGTATATAATTCTCGAGAAGTTTTCTATATAAAGAATGTTGTTAAAAGAGCTTTTACGCAAAAGAACTTTGATCATTGTTAAAGCTATACCTTGAATCCCTGAGCCTGCATTACTGAGTTTATCAGTTAAGATTTTGGATAAGTCTTGTTGAGTACCTTTGTACTCAGGGTTCGTTGACCCCTTGTTGCAGGTGAGCCTCATGAGCAGATCTGTTTTGGATCGTGCTGCATGACTATCGTTCGTTCTGGCGATGAGAATTAAATGTGTGATCCTTGGGCAGGATGTTTATTTTGTGTGTTAAGTATATGTTAATTATGCCACTCCACTACTACTATGGTTTGTAATAATTATGGAACTTAGTTTGTAAGGTTTGAAACAACTGGTTTGTAAACTATGTTATTGTAAGACTTCCGCTGTTTTTACTCTGGTTTTGATATTTGAATAAATGTTGTAATACTGCAATGACTTTGTAACGTGATCCTGCTCGGAAATCGTGGATGATTCGGGGTTCCCCGAGGACACCCGATAGTCTTTTTAAGTTAATGGAAACATATGCATGAATGTCAAAGGTCGTCGGACAGTGACAGGTGCATGTGGGCCCAATAACTTAGGAGGTTCTGCCACAGAATGGTATCAGAGCGATCGTTACAAGGTTTTTGTTGTATTGTTTTACGAAAACTTCAAAATGATTTGGGATGACTAAATTTAACTTGATAATTTGGTCCAAATTGCTTCTGACTTATCTTAATTCTTTCTCACCATTCCCTATTTGATTAAAATGTTTTGTGTGGTGGAGTAGTAATTATACTATGCCCTATATAAAAATAAATGTTGTTTATATGCATTATAAACTTTGATGTTTTTGTTCGTAAGAACGATTCATGCATCATGAATAATTCACTCGTTACTTCCTTCACCTCTTAGTCTGGAGTTAAGTAGTGAGTCTGGTTTGAGGAATGTAATCCATCTTAGCTACTCTTTGGATTTTGATCAAATGGTCTTACTTGGATTAAATTGGTTTCCTACAGTATGGCTCGTGCCAAGATGACGCCCCGTAAGTCCACCGGACCCAAAGGAGTTCCTCGTCACCAACTTGCCCCTAGAAAGGATGGTGCTAGCAGTAGCAGTACTAGGCCTGATCCCCAGGTAGAGGTACTGAGGGTTTCTATGGAGTTAGCACAATTTACTAGAGATAGGGCTTTGGATGTTATACAAATAGGTGAATTACAGGGTCAATTGAGGCAGCTCACCACCGCGCATAGGAACTACAAAAGTATGTTAGTTCGTACGGTGGAAGGAAGAAATGAAGCTTGGCATAGGGAAGATGTAGCTAGAGCTAGAACTCATGAGCTAGAATTCTATGTAGAAGATTTAGAAGAACATAATACATATCTACATGAGGAAGTTCATAGGCTTAGCAATCTACTGAATCCGAATCATGAGCCTCAAGCTGATGCGATGGACCCCGGTGTCATCCTTACCGATGATGATGAATCGGGAGAGGAAGAAGAAGAAGATCCTGAAGAATTAGTAATGATCGATGAAAGTGATGATGAAGGCGGTAATAATTCCGGAATGGATACCGAGCCTGAAGTTTGAAGAAATTGAGGAAAGGAGGAGAGTTGTATAATAGTTGCTCTAGTTAAGTTATGTAGTTCTGTTTTCGTACCCGTAGGTTTGTTTGTACATTAGTAAGCTCCATGTAATGTGTCTAGAGTAAGCTTTGGTACAATTCAATAAAGATATGTGAATAAAGTTTGGTTTATTATGAGCAGATGCGTCGTACACGGGGTTCGTTTATTCCAGGAACTTCACAAGATGAGGACGGTATTCCTGATCTGCCACCAATTCCAACCAATTTAGCTGATGCTATAACTGCACTTGTCAATGTGACGGCTGAAAATTCTCGTTTGCTTCATGAGATGGCTCAGAGTAATCAGAATCAGATGTACAGAAACCGTGGATGCCACCATAACCGACAGGAGGCTACATATGTTGATTTCACAGACACAAGACCCCCAGTGTTTACCAAGGCAGATGAACCATTGGAGGCTGATGACTGGCTTCGAACCATGGAGCAGAAATTTGACCTTATCCCATGCACAGAGTATCAGAAACCTACGTTTGCCGCCCAACAACTTAGAGGAGCAGCAAGTGCTTGGTGGGCAAACTTAGTGGCTATGCAACCAGCTGGCATTCCAATAACTTGGGCTGAGTTTCGTATGGCCTTCAGAGCCCATTATATCCCTAAAAGAGTAATGGCTATGAAGTTAGATGAATTCCTTGCTTTGAAACAAGGAGATCAAAGCGTGATGCAGTATGTGGGAAGATTTAATCATCTGTCCCAATATGCATCCGAACATGTCAATACCGATGTCAAGAAGAAGAGGTGGTTTATGAGAGGCCTGAATACCAAGTTGCAGACTATGATGACCACTTGCACCAATGTCACTTACCATGAGGCAGTAAATATTGCAATTGCTTCAGAATCAAAGTATCAGCAGCACAAGGAGCTCAAAAAGAAAAAGAGTGTGCCGTCTGGATCTTTTGGGGGAAATCCGAAGAGGCAAAGGGTGATTTATCATCCAGTACATCATAATCATCCTCCTTATCGTCCGCCACAGTTCCAAGCCGAGCAACAGTCAAATGTCCGTCCTGCTATAACCTATCCGAGTTCATAGTCAACCAATGCTCCTGGTGGCAATGTTCCAACATCCCAGGGTCACAACTATGCATGCTATAATTGTGGAAGGACTGGTCATTTCTCTAGGGAATGTCCATATCCTAGGCAGGCTAATCAAAATTATCAGAAGGCTCCTGCCAATCAACAACAGGGTCAGGCATCAAACAAGAACCCCAATCAGAATGCTCAGAAGGGTAAAGATGAGAAGAAGACAGGACGGGTGTTCTATATTCAAGCTGGAGAAATTCCGGAAGGGGAGCCAGTGATGATGGGTATGTTTCCTGTTGCCAACCACCCTACAGTTATACTTTTTGATTCTGGCGCATCGCATTCATTCATCAATAGAACATTTATCGTGAAGCATGAAATTTCGATTGGGGCAACAAAGGAAAGTTTCTTTATACAGTCGCCCGGGGGACGTCTGTGTACTAAGGAGATGGTATACCAGGTACCCGTAAACCTGGGTGGGCATATTTTTCCCACTACCATGATTATCCTTAAGGATCAGGATATAGATGTAATCTTGGGAATGAATTGGATGTATCAGCATAAGGCTATTATAGATGCTTTGAATAGGACCTTAAGAGTGAGTTTGCCTGATAGTAATTCTCAACTTCTTATCCAACTTCCAACCCTAAGAAGATCAGTGAGTAAGATTTGTGCAACTGTTGTCAAAGAGATTAGAGATATTCCGGTAGTGTGTGAATTTCCGGATGTGTTTCCTGAAGATTTACCCGGTCTACCACCTGATAGGGATGTACAGTTCAATATAGAGTTACAACCTGGAATAGCTCCGATTTCTCAAAGAGCTTATAGGATGCCACCTAAGGAATTGGCCGAGTTGAAAACTCAGTTATAAGAATTGATTGAGAAAGGGTTTATCCAACCTAGTTATTCACCTTGGGGATGTCTGGCAATTTTTGTGAAAAAGAAAGATGAGACCCTGAGGTTATGTGTTGACTATCGTCCATTGAATGAAGTGACCATCAAGAATAAGTATCCATTACCTCGGATAGATCTGCTTTTTGATCAATTGGCTGGAGCCAAAGTTTTCTCCAAGATAGACTTGAGATCAGGATATCACCAAATCAAGATAAAGCCTGAAGATATTCCCAAAATGGCATTTACCACAAGATATGGGTTATATGAATACTTGGTAATGTCTTTTGGTTTGACAAATGCTCCAGCTCATTTCATGTATCTTATGAACTTAGTATTCATGCCGGAGCTAGACAAGTTTGTAGTGGTGTTTATTGATGACATTTTAGTATATTCCAAGAATAAGAAAGAACATGCAGAACATCTCAGAATAGTTCTGACCCGTTTGAGAGAACATCAGTTATATGCCAAGTTCAGCAAGTGTGATTTTTGGCTTAAGGAAGTGCAATTTCTTAGACATGTCTTGTCAGCCGAAGGAGTTGCAGTTGATCCAAGCAAAGTGAAGGATGTGCTTGATTGGAAACCGCCAACCACAGTTCATCAAGTTCAGAGTTTTCTGGGTTTGGCGGGATATTACCGTCGGTTTATTCCAGATTTCTCAAAGATATCAAAGTCCATAACTGAATTGTTGAAGAACCAAGTTAAGTTTGTCTGGTCATCAGATTGTGAAGAGGCTTTCCAGACTTTGAAGAGACTGTTGACTACTGCGCCAGTGTTAGCCCAACCTGACATCGAGAAGCCATTTGATGTTTATTGTGATGCTTCAGGTATTGGTATTGGATGTGTGTTGATGCAAGAAGGCCGAGTCATTGCCTATGCATCCAGGCAACTTAAGCAACATGAAGAACATTATCCGACTCATGACTTGGAGTTAGCGGCTGTGGTTCATGCTCTAAAGATTTGGCGGCATTACCTGCTTGGTAATACATGTCATATGTATATAGACCACAAAAGCTTAAAGTATATCTTTACTCAGTCAGAGTTGAACATGCAACAAAGAAGATGGTTAGAACTGATTAAGGATTATGATTTGGAAGTACATTATCACCCTGGTAAAGCAAATGTGGTTGCAGATGCTCTCAGTCACAAAAGTTATTGCAATTGTTTGACAGTGAGAACAATGGGTTTGAATTTATGTCAAGAAATGGAAAAGTTGAATGTAGAAGTAATTCAACAAGGAAGTTTGACCAACATAATTGTTGAAGCCACTATTCGAGGTCAAGTTATTGCTGCTCAGAGGGAAAACAAGGGTATAGCCCATATCAAGGAAAGAGTCAAGAAGGGAAAAGCGGAATGCTTTAGTATTGACAATGAAGATGTGTTGTGGTTCAAGGATCGCCTGGTGGTACCAAAAGTTCCTGAGTTGCGGCAGTCAATTCTAGATGAAGCACATGCTACTAGGTTATCCATTCATCCAGGAAGTAACAAGATGTACCAGGACTTGAAGCAAAGATTTTGGTGGACTAAAATGAAAATAGAGATTGCTAGATACATAGCAAAGTGTGATACTTGTCAAAAGGTGAAAGCTATACATTTGAGGTCTGCTGGTGAATTACAACCATTACCTATTCCATCTTGGAAGTGGGAGGACATAAGCATGGACTTTATTGTTGGTCTACCCAAGACATCAAAGGGATTTGACTCAGTATGGGTTATTGTAGATCGACTCACTAAGTCAGCGCATTTTCTTCCAGTCAAGACAATATATCCTATGATCCAATATGCCAAAATGTACTTAGCAAGAATCATGAGTCTCCATGGAATACCCAAGACTATTGTGTCAGATAGGGGTACACAGTTTGTTTCCAACTTTTGGAAACAATTGCATTCTTCGTTGGGTACCAAACTTCTGTACAGTACAACTTATCATCCGCAGACTGATGGACAGACTGAAAGAGTCAATCAAGTACTTGAAGATATGTTAAGGTGTTGTGTCCTTAACTATTCCAAAAAGTGGGATGAATGCTTACCTTTAGCCGAGTTCTCATACAACAATAGTTATCAGGAAAGCATTAGAATGGCTCCATTTGAAGCACTCTATGGTCGTAGATGCAGGACATCATTGAGTTGGTCTGAGCCTGGAGAAAGAAGATTCTTTGGAGTTGACCTTGTGAAAGAAACCGAAGACCAGGTTAGACAAATACAGAGTAATTTGAAAATAGCTCAATCCCAACAAAAGAGTTATGCGGATAGAAGACGGAGACCATTGGTATTTACCAAAGGAGATTTTGTGTATCTGAAAGTGTCACCAATGAAGGGAGTTACCCGTTTTGGTGTTAAAGGAAAGTTGGCACCCCGATATATTGGACCATATCAAATTTTAGAGAGGTATGGAAAAGTAGCATATCGTTTGAAATTACCTGAACATCTTGCAGCTGTGCATGATGTGTTCCATGTTTCTCAATTGAAGAAGTGTCTCCGAGTGCCTGAACAAAATGTTGAAGTTGAAGGAGTAGAACTAGAACCGGATTTAACCTATTCCGAATATCCTATCCGAGTGTTAGATCAGAAAGATCGTGTTACTCGAAGACGGACAATCAAGTTCTATAAAATACAATGGAATCAACATTCAGAAGAGGAAGCTACTTGGGAATCAGAAGATTTCTTGTTAGAAAAGTTTCCAGAATTTCTAGCGTCAATTTAGAATAGAATAATGTTAGTTGAGCTCGGTTGCTACAAGTTGTGTTTTGTAGAGTAACCTTAGCTATTTTATGGACAGAGTTTGTATATGTTCTTGCGACACATTTCCTTTTCCATTACTTACCTATGGCTTTGAATCTCGGGGCGAGATTTCTTTTAGGGGGAAGGATTGTAACACCTCGGGTGTTTAAATGTTAAAATCTGACATGTCATCATATGCATTGCAAAGCATTTGGCATTTGGTGAAAACTTTGATGTGCATTTACTAAAACAAGTTTACATTTGTGTAATGAGTGTTGAATTGTATTGTTTGACTCAAGTTCAAAGTTTGACTGGGTTTTGAATTTTTCGAGAAAACCCCGCGTTTCAACATGTAAACCCTACCCTGAAAATCCATTTCAAAATCTAAGCATATTTTGGGGTTGGGCCCAAAAGCAAAAGTGTAGAGCTTGGCAAGTTATACAAAGTTTGTTTTTGGAGTTTTTCAAGTTGTTTAGAAAATTTTTGAGTAAATCAAAAAGGCGTAATTCGGTAAATTTCCCTATTCAAATTCAAAAGTTCATTTCAAAATCTAGACCGAATTAGGAGATGGTTATAAAAGCAAAGTTGTAGAACTTTTGATTTTGAACAACTTTTGTTTTTTTTTAGAAAATTTGAGAGTAATTTATGAAATTTGGCGAATGGCAAACTTGTAATTTCTGTGAACAGTACTCACTGCTCAGGCTACACCGGCGGCGATCTTCGGCTTGCTTCCAGTCGCGCGCGTGGCCGTCTGGGCGTCATGTTGGCGCGCTGAAGGCTGCGTCGTGGCTTCCTTGCGCTTCCTTGGCTGCCCTATAAAGCTCTGGAGCCGCCGTCGTTCTTCTTTCTTCGCTCTCTGTTTTTCCCGTCGCCGCTGCTCCATCTCCGGCGAGCCCGTGCCATCGTTGTCGTGCTCCACCGTCGCTGTTAAGCTAGTCCCAGCTCCGCCTGAACCTTGCGTGTCCATCTGACCCACCAATTTGGCTTGTCTTCACTGGGAACTCGAGTTTCATCGCCTTCTTCCTCGCGGCCGGTAACCTCACCGTCGCATGCGCATCTTCGTGGCCAGAGTCCGTCGGTGAGCCGTTGCCCTTGATTGGTGTCCCTTTAGCTTCGTCTCGATGCCATAGTGCTCATTTCACTATTGTTTGGCCATTTTATCCACTGCAGTCGCCGGCACACCGTCACCGACGATCCTTGCTCCGCCGCCGTTGCTGTTCACGTCAACCCGTGTCTACGTTGCTTCTCCGGCCTTAATTCTTGCTTGAACGTGTTCGTGGTGAGCTACTGGACCTTCCCATGCCCTCTGTTTCCCCGTTTTTGGCTTCGTTTTGCCGGCGTAACGTCGCCAAGCCACCGCATCCGCCATGGCCGACGCCAAGCTCGTAACTCGTAGTAATTCGTCTAGCTAGTGCCTTCAGTCGATGCGCCGTGATGATGTGGTCATTTTGGTACCTTGACCGTCGCCTTTGGACTCACCGTCGGTGAGTTTGCGCCGGTCAGCGCCGTCGTCGTCGTAGTCAACACGCGGGAGGTAGAAGATGACAGGTGGGGTCCGATGTCAGTGACTCAGCGTTCAAATGGATTTTTCTATTTTCAGATTTGAATGAATAGTGTCTATTTTTGTTATTTTTGTGTAGATTTATTTAGAGCTCCAAAAATTATGAAAATTTTTGTGTGACTTCTTTGAGATGTATAGTATTTAAGAAAAATATGAAATAGTGTTTTTCAGTAAGTTTTAAATGTGATAAAAATTGCTCAATTTATTCATAAATGGATTTCCAGGATTTTTCTAGGCTTATTTATTTATCCAAAAATTATGAAATTTGTTTTGCCACTTAGTTAACATGTAATGAACATGTACTAAAATTTTGAGCTCAATTGGGATAAGTTGATTTATTTCATAATTTTGAATTAAATAATTAATTCATAAAAGCGAATAGTAACCATTGATGATTTAGGTTTTGATTGTAATTTTGGATTGAGTGATGACATTGGGTCATTTGTTGTTAATGATCCTTGGCAATTGATGTATGTATTTACAAAAAAGAATTAGTTTGTTTGACTTGCAACTGTACCGCGAAGGAAAGTTGTATTCAAATTATTAATTTTTCATCCCTCATCGAGCATCATGTTTCGAATTCCGCATCATGTTAACATGGCATTGTTATTACGTGTAGTGAACGAAGGTGAAAATGTGGTAGTTAATCAAGCTGTTGAAGAGGTTAATCCGTCTGTTGAGGTCGGGTCGAATACTTGTGTAACGTCGCAGGAACCGGACTTTTCCGTCAATGAAGGCAAGCCCCGGATGCATACAACCCTACCTTGCGTTTTATAAATTAATTTCGCTTTTGCTTTCTGTTACTGCATTAAGTGATTAGGGGTTAAGTAAAAGCCTAATTGGTGCATTACCACCCTTGTTATTCCATATTTACCATATTACCAGTTTTAAACTCGTATATACCTAGTTTTGCTCAGTCATGCATAGACGATGAAGGTCGAGTGACTACCTGCCACCTGCAAGAAACAAATGGAACATTAGTTATTAATGTTAGCATGTGATATGGGAATGTGGAGTAATAAATCTAGACCGGACGGACTCGGTGTGTGTGAGCCACAAGGCGTGGAGGTCTTGTGAGCGGGTTCTTTCCGCCTGTGTCGATTAAGGCACGTTCGTTGTTGAATTGCATGAGGTGAGAATTTGTAGTACTAACCACATACTCAGGTAAGCCTGAACTTGGCAATTCTATTACGAGAATGGCTACTCGCGCACTAGGAGTGGAGAGATGGCGGGAATAGCGTGTACCCACGTGGCCATAGGCTGGAATGGTGGAGTACTGTATTCTCGGGTGGCGCGGACCCATTCTTGTTTTAGAGGATCCGGGGGTAGGTTGGTATATGTAGGTCGGGGACCTGCATATGTCGTGTGGTCTGGAATCCCCAGCTGGGTTTTAATCGGTTCGAATCGTCGTTGCTCCTTGGTTATGGAGACTCAACTCACTGTTCATCATCGTAGAATTAATAACCAGAACTTGAATAAGGCTTGTGAAGATGTTGGATATGAAGTTTCATGATCTCAGTGCGGATCGTGTCAGCTTTGTATATAATTCTCGAGAAGTTTTCTATATAAAGAATGTTGTTAAAAGAGCTTTTACGCAAAAGAACTTTGATCATTGTTAAAGCTATACCTTGAATCCCTGAGCCTGCATTACTGAGTTTATCAGTTAAGATTTCGGATAAGTCTTGTTGAGTACCTTTGTACTTAGGGTTCGTTGACCCCTTGTTGCAGGTGAGCCTCATGAGCAGATCTATTTTGGATTGTGCTGCATGACTATCGTTCGTTCTGGCAATGAGAATTAAATGTGTGATCCTTGGGCAGGATGTTTATTTTGTGTGTTAAGTATATGTTAATTATGCCACTCCACTACTACTATGGTTTGTAATAATTATGGAACTTAGTTTGTAAGGTTTGAAACAACTGGTTTGTAAACTATGTTATTGTAAGACTTCCGCTGTTTTTACTCTGGTTTTGATATTTGAATAAATGTTGTAATACTGCAATGACTTTGTAACGTGATCCTGCTCGGAAATCGTGGATGATTCGGGGTTCCCCGAGGACACCCGACAGTCTTTTTAAGTTAATGGAAACATATGCATGAATGTCAAAGGTCGTCGGACAGTGACAGGTGCATGTGGGCCTAATAACTTAGGAGGTTCTGCCACATATGAGCTGATGGGGTCACTTCACCACTCTGAGCAGTCATAGGTAGTGAGGGTCGACACCTCGGGCAACCTTGGGTCATTCCTTGCTAGCTCGATATCCTCGATGGGCCCGCGAGCCCCTATGGATTCCTTTTCTGCGTCTAGCTTGTTGTGGCTTTCGATCGAGAGGGCTCGTGCATACTGGTGCCTGAGTCCTCCTGGCATGACAACACCATGATCGCCGCATTTCTATCTTCGTGCGTGGTTGCTGCTCCCAACAGGGGGTTGTCGTGACCTATTGCTACGGGAGTTGGCTTCGAGCATAGTGTGGTTCGGTCTGCTCATCGCGGCACATGATGCGCTTAGGGAGCCTGCTTCCTTGGACGCACATGCCTCCGAGTGATAGCTGACTACTTACTAAGGCACGATGGGTGGTATATCTACCTTGCGGGGTGGAATCCTGGTTTTAGGCTTGACCTTGTGTGTCATAATGTTGGTTAGTTGCTTGACTACTAACGGCAATGCCGCATGGTGGTGGGTAATTCTGTCATTCATGCATGCCCTAGTCCATTGCGTTTCACTAGTAGTGATGCTGCCTAGGGTGTGATTCCGTCATAGGGTCCAGTTTTGCAGCACGACGAGTCTTGGCAGGGTATGAGAGGAAGACAGGAGTTGCCTCGTCAGTTCAAATGATCTCATGGTTCCTGAGAAGGATGTGTCCACTATGGCCCATTCCTTGGGTGAGATCGCCCTAAGCCATGGCCATCCGATTTTTGGGGTGGAAGGCCTGGTCGTGGTCAGTGATGAGTGAGGGCCCTGGGACCCCTACATAGGTGAACTCTAGCATGCAGCCCCCATGGCTAGTTCCGAGAATGCACCCACCATAGGCTGTGGGACCTAGATTCCCAAGGTGGAAGTATGGGCCATGGCAAAGGGCAGACGCGGGCATCGGCCCTTTGGTGTGGTTAACCACGTGGTTCCCTAGAGGGATGTGGCTGGTCGAGGCCATTCCTTGGGCAAGTTTGTCATGAGCTGTGGTCCTTTGGTTTTTTGGATGGGAAACTAGACCATGGCTTGCAACAAGCGAGGGTACTGGCCCCTCTGGGTTGGTAAACTCTGGGATGCAGCCCCCATGGGTAGATTTAGGAGTGTGTCCACCATGAGCCATGGGACCTAGATTCCCAAGGTGGAAGTCTGGACTACGGCTGAAGGCAGATGCGGGTGCTGGCCCTTTGGTGCCAATGAACCCAGAGTTTTCACGGTGGATGTGCCTACCATGGGACCATTCCACCAGTGAGTCCACCGGTGGTGCAAGGAGCCATCACTTCCTTCCTTAATCAAATGAGAGTGCACGACTGTCCCCTACCTGGCATGCCAACTATCGGTTTTTCATAAACCAAACTAGTAAATTTATACAATTACCGATCTGCACTAGGAAGACAATGGTAGCATCCAATAGACATGAGGATTTATATTGGTTTAGGCCAGAGCCCCAAGTCTAGTCTTAGAGAAGATCAAGTGCATGTTCCTCGCTTGAATGCTCTGAAGTTCTTACAATGGGGGTGCAAGAATGGTGAAAGAGGTGGTGGAACCTATGCTAAATGAGAAGCAGCCCAAAGAGAAGCTCTAGGAGCCCTACTACTATGGATGGAATGGTAGAGGATTAATAATGTGTAGATGTCCTGAGATGGGAGCCCTGGCCACCCTTATATAGAGTTTGGGGCCATGGCTCATTTCAAAGAGAAGGTTCCCTCGACCGAAGGATCGAGAGCCTGAGGGAGGTCCTAGCTAACTTGGCCTACAAGCAACACCATCTTATGATGCTTGCCCGAGCATGGACTATCATCATGGTCTTGTGGCCACATCGCGGTAGTGTCTGACTGTGGTGCTACTATGTTGGTCGTGGTAGCACTATAGCCATGGTGATAATTCATCATTTGTCCTATGAAACACAGCTGTCCGACATCCTTCATGGTCTTCGCCACTGTCTCCAAGGTTCCCTGAGGCATCGTTGCCATAGTAGGTAGCCGCCCTTGGTCATCGTTCACCTAGTCACTTCATGAGGCTAAGGGTGCATGACCCCTATCATTGGGGTTGGGGCTCTACGCAAGTCGAGAAGGTCTCTAGGTCAAGACCCTTGTCATGGATCCCATCCCGTAGTAGATGAGATCGTACGTTTGTCTTGTCGGTCTGTATTCGAATGGTGGGTTTCATACCCGTTGCCACCGTTGTGTGGTGTTGTCTTGTTGGTGCGACATGGCATAGGGATGGTGTCTGATTGGACCGAGGTGACTATTGTCCTCTTGGTCCTTACGAGGTGAGTGCGGCATGCCTGCTCTTGTTAGAGCAGACATATTGAGCCACGCTCGATCTCTCCCCGTCCTTCCCCAGGGGTCATGACGGGTGAGAGGTCACGTCTCTTCCATGTGGCTAAAGTAGGAGAAGGGGCCGTGGTCGGCCCTAGCCTAGACGTTGGTTCGACGTGCTCGTCCTAGCTGGGACTCGGTCGTTCGGGCCATTGTTAACCTGATGTGTTGCGGGCCGCCTGGCCTGCCAACCAATCGGCGCCTTGAGACACCCCGGGATCATAACCCTGAGAGTTGGTAAATAATATGATCAAAGGGATCCTGCACTTGCCTTTTCCCAAAGTTTAGCTACTCAGAATCTTCAGCTTCTATCTTCTGGTATCTAGCTTCTACTTCGACTATCAGTCCTCAGCTCCTGGTCTTCAGCGCTAACAAACCATGCTTCCTCTACTCGCAGCAACCAAGCAACACAAATAGACAAATAAGAGACACCAATCAAAGGGAAGCTTTTAAAAGAGCGCATTAATTGGCATGGCTAGCTGCTATGGTGGCAAGAGCGCAAGAACGACTAAAAATAGAGTGATCGTTAAAGAGAACATGTCTATCGAGGTGTTTTCAACATAACTAAAAGAGCAGACTATGAGCTTGGTCTATTTTATTTAATGAAATAAGGAAATAAACTTTTCAAAGAAATATCCTCAAGTGGAATTAACCAAATTATATCGAATTATAAAAGCTAAAGTTAAACCTTAGTCATATTTTATTTATAAATAATTATATACCACTAAAGTTGTTTAAACATTTAAAATTTAGAAATATAGAACATGTGTGATCAACTAATCAGATCATTATATGTTACATGTTTAACATAACAAATTCTAATTAATAAAGAAACATTTAAGTTAATATCAATCAAGTTAGCATTTATTTATAAAAAGGTCCTGAAATTATAATCCTAAGGGGGTGTTTGGTTCTTTAGTCGCTCCTAAAATTCATGTCACATCGAATGTTTAGATACTTAATAAGGAGCATTAAATATAAATTAATTACAAAACCAATTACATAGATGGAGGCTAATTTGCGAGATGAATTTTTTAAGCCTAATCAATCCGTCATTAGCACATAGTTTACTGTAGCACCATGTTGTCAAATCATGGACTAATTAGGCTTAAAAGATTCGTCTCATAAATTAGTCGCAAGTTGTGCAATTAGTTTTATAATTAGTCTATATTTAATACTCCATGTATGTATCCAAACATTCGATGTGACAGGAATTTAGGAGCTCCGATTGAAACCAAACAGGCCCTAAGTTGCTTTCAATTAAAAAGGGCATTGAATCATCATTAATCAAATTAACAAGATTAAATTCATAAACACATAACATGGTAAAGTGCGTTGCTAGTGCGTAGCTTATGTCGGCACGATCACATCACAACAAGAACGTAGTTATAACCCAAGGTTGATTTTAATTTGAAAGCTATTAAATAAATATTAATCAAATTACATTTAATTAATAAATTCTAAAATTAGTTACATGATAAATGTTAGTACTACTGCGTAGAGCGCGACGCTACTACGAAACTAATACAACAAGAACTACTCGAATCGGAGGTTAAATAGGTAAACGGCGGAGATTTAATGATCAGTAGTAGAATCGTAAATAGGAGCATCGTCTACCTTGGTCTTGGTCTGTAGGAGATCGTGGCCTCCATGGCCACTGGAGGCTGCTGCTGACTGCTATGCGCTGGGAAGGGAGGGGCCTGGCCAAGCCGACGGCGTGGTGGCGTGCGGCCATGGTGGCCCACGCGCGGGCCGGGGCAGGGCCCGCAGCAGGCGCTGCGCGGCTCGTGGCCGAGCGGCCACAGGCAGCGGCGGCGGCCAATCTGCTCGCGCAAGCAGGCGCATGCGCGAACGTGCGGCGAGGCATGGGGCCGTGGGCCCGAGGCGGGGTGCAGGGCACTCGGCCCAGGGGTGTAGGCTGGTGGTGGGCATGGCCATGCCCTGTGTTGGCGGAAAACGAAGGAAGACGACCCGTCCATGGATGATCTCGCCGGAAAAGAGGAAGAAAGGTTAGGGAAATCATCAAAAGGACATGGATTCATAAAACGAAAGGCATGCCAGTGTAGAGGATGATGATACAAACCTCCCAATGGTTATGGTTTTTGCAGGGGACGCTGGAGACGGCTGAAAACGCTCGCTGAATGTTCGTCGGAAGTTCGCCGGAAACCTAGAGATGCAAAACTTGGACTTTAGATCTAGGACGATGGGAGTGACGACTAGTGAAACGGGTTGTAGTTCTGAAACCAGCGCATCGAGGGCTACGCTGGCATCTATATTGGTCTAGAGTTTGAGGTTGAAAAAAATGAGATATTTTTATAATTTTGGATTTTTTAGAAAATAATTTTCGGTTCAAAAACAACTCTAGGAAAAGCTGAAATCGTTTTACAAAATCGAAAACTATTTCTAAAACTCCAAAAATTATAGAAAAATACCCAAAGATAGATTAAGAGATGATGAATCCAAATAATATAGTTGGAGCCCATGAAAAGGGATTTTAGAGCATCCAGAAAATGTATTTTGCTCTAGAAAAATGAGAAAAAGTTCAGGAAAAGCCTTGAAAATTCCCGAGAAGGATGGATCGACGTCTAAATGCGTTTTCAAAACTTAGCACACACAAAAGCACAAAACTCAAGCAATAGGCAAGCATCACATCAACAAAAGCCGGTCAAATTAATTCAAAAATATTTGGA
This sequence comes from Miscanthus floridulus, assembly GCF_019320115.1. Classification (NCBI taxonomy): domain Eukaryota; kingdom Viridiplantae; phylum Streptophyta; class Magnoliopsida; order Poales; family Poaceae; genus Miscanthus; species Miscanthus floridulus. The sequence goes on along the minus strand of NC_089587.1, from coordinate 134,458,833 downwards.
AAAAACACCATTTTCTTTAATAAAAATATATGGAAATCTAAACTAATGTTGACAAGTTTTATCCAAATATTAAAACTCTTCATTTTATTTAGTGTTTTCTAATCACAACCCAAAATAGAAAAGTGGGAGCGCCGAGCCAGCGACGGCGTCCTCCAGCAGTCTAGCCTAGCGTAGCGAACTACGGAAGCGACTGTGTCGGCTATTGGTGACTCAGCGTTTGCAAGCGAGGTCAAAACTTGAACAAAGCCGAAGCATCCGCGGTAGCTGTGTCGCTGGGCATATGCAGGCATACGGCCTCCTGGATTGGGCTCTAAGCCTACACTATTAGGCTCAAGACTAACGTGCACTTGTTGCCTATGCTATTGCCTTCTTGATCTTGGGCCATATCCTAATACAGAGTACTAGTATGAAACGGGTTTATTCCGTGGTTGAAAGTTATTCTCTTCAATTCTTTAGCATTCTGATGCTTTCTATATCGTATGATATGGGTTTCCATACGGTGATATTGTGAGACGAGTGTTCAACGACTATGTTGGTCCACCTAACATACAGTGATTAACTGCTTGAATGTTTACCTTCCTTTGGTATCATCATTGTCTTTGCTTTTAGAAACAACGCTATGAAACTGTCCACTGAGACTGCCCAGGATTTCAATCCAAGGAACTCATGCAAGCTGTAACATGGGATATGTATATGGTTCCAAGGACTTTATGTGTTTTTCATGTTATCCAGTGCACGTGTCGTCCTGCTTCAAATTGAGTTGACAAAATGATACGGTCATGTAACGTATCCTCTGGCTATGCAGTGCTCTGTGGCACCTTGATGCGTGGTTCCGCTTAGGAAACTCGACCCACTGGGAGTCGTGGGGGCGTTGCGTAGGCGTGTGGCTATAACTTCCCCCGCCGTGGGAGTTGGATGGTCGAACGAGACTTTGCGGCTAGAAAAGCAAAAGAAAAGGAGAAGGAGGCGATTACGTATCGACCTCTCATACTCACCTTCCCCTTCGGGGTCTCTTGTTAATCCTGTGCTCCGCCTTGCCAAGATCAATGGCCAATGGCAAGCGCCCAAGGTCACTGTTAGCTGATGAGCTGAGGACTAGCCATCCTCGACTTCATGCCCTGATCTGGTAAGCTGGTCTTTCCTCCTTTGTCTCATTCGAGTTGCCCTAACGCCCTATGCTATATAGGGACGACTTCTCCTCACTGAGTCCACTGTCGGCTACTCGGCTTGCCTCCCATGAACCTAGCACCTGTCGCAGAACCGACCAATTTATAAGAGTACAAGTACAATGGCGGCCCATAAGTGGTCGCACTATCATACTTGAACCCATATAAACCCGGTAGTCCGTCGAGTACCACGATGGGTCTCGATAAACGATTTACAACAACCAAGATCGTACATGATTCAATAGACATGTCACAGATTACATAAAGTTCACATATACATTTTCATCATCAGAGTATGAAACAAAGTTATTACAAACCAAGTTTGATAACAAAAGCGGAAGGAAATTAAGTTTGAAAGTAAAGTTTCCAACATAGTTTAGTACAGTGCCAACATAGGATCATAGTCCACAAAAGCATGTAGAGGGATTAAATAAGAAGCCTGCCCAAGGCTTACTCCTCATCCACAGCGGGATAGAAGCAACTCTTGCAATAACCTATGATACACAGTGCCCATCTGCAACAATGGGAAATAAAACCCTAAGTACGAGAAGGTACTCAGCTAGACTTACCCATCATAAACCAGAAATAAAATGACTCCAAGGATCATGCAAGGCTGTATAAGTGGAGATAGCTTGACAACATTGTGCATAAAAGCGATTAACTCAGTTATACAATTATGATTCCAGTTATCAAGTTAATTATAACTATCCATCTCTAAATTAGCAACTAACCTGTGCCAAACATGTGGTATATCATTTTAAAAGCATACAATAGTAACCATAGCAGGTACTTGTAATTCCATATTCATTCGAACCATCATGTTCCATAACATAGTCACTACGATGTTGGGACTAGCCTAAGTTTCTCACTATCCGAGAGAGACGGCGATTCGAATCGATTTCAACCAGCTGGGAAATTTATTCCTAACACTAAACCCAGGTAGACCAGATCATTAGTCACCTTAGGTCACCTTTAGGACAACTCAGGTCCACATTTCATGGGTTCGTACCACGCCGCACAGTCGGGGACACCAAATGCCAGGACGTTCAGGCCTAGCCTGCCCTTGGGCTCAGTCTGGCTTCCTGCAAGGAGCGCACAATAGAATGGGACCTGGCCTGAGTTGAGCTACTCGGCTTCACGGTAGGAACGAGTTATCCAGCCAGCTAAGTGATAGGCATGCGTTCAATCTTGTCAGAAGCGCCAACAATGGTACGGTCCTTAATCGGCACAGACGGAATCACATGAGTCAACCTACGCATAGACTTCCGCCCGGCCTTGATTTTCTTTTACCCCATGGTTCTATTCCATGATAGCAAATATAGCCAACCGTGCTCCGGTATCCACCTATATCTCGCAGGTGACAGGAAATCACCCGACTTCTACCAGTCTAAGCATGGCTAAGCATATATTTGATCCTGGACCTACATAGGGTTAATGTTGTATATATCTGGACAAGGAATTTATATGCATGAAGTGGTTCCATTCAACTCTTATAACCTAATGCATCAATTCATAAGAACTGGAGTAATATTTTATAAAATACTGGGAGACTAGAATGCTCTGGGGCTTGCCTTTCAGAAAGGAAGTGAGGCGGTGATCAGGGCACTCTAGAAGCTCTTCTAGGGTTCTGCTCCTCGCCTTTAGGAGCTGCAGGCTTGATGATTCTCCTGGCTGGTCCCCTTCCTCTACTTCGTCAAACTCCAGCAACGTTATTTCTTCCTCCGATCCTAGATGCATGAATATGGCATAAGGTATTGCGAATGTATGCATGCCTGACAAGTATAATATAATGATATGTGATGAATGCATTCTTGTATGTATGCTTACCATCATGGTGCTGAAGTAATAACAAGTGTATCATGTTTTACTGAGTATGTGCATATCTCTTCTTAATTACTCAATCAAGCACTTCAGCAGTTTATGTACCCCACTACAAAATAGCAGATAATTGTTTTACTCATAATTGGAGTTCTACTTATCCAAATGCTGTGATCTTGGACTTTATGGAAAACTTATAAAATTATCTACAACTCTTATTTAATCACCAAAAGCTAATTCATAATTTATATTAACCAAAACAGACAATTGATCCAGTGCTGTCCAGAAATTCCAGAGAGCAAGCAATTCGGAAATACTAACTTTAAACAGCTATAACTCCTAAACCCTTTGGCCTATGGTCCTCAAATTTTAACACAAGATACATGAAGAAGTTATCTACAACTTTGTTATTAACTATTTTTACAGCAAACAACATTTTCACTATGCAACACACCAAACTACAAAATTTGTCTGAAAAGCCTCCCAACTCGAATTATAAAGCAACAATACTTTTACTTCATGTAAGCATTCAAATTTTGACAACACAAAGTCTACCAACAGTTCAAGCATACCAACTACACTCAAGAAAACATAATGGTAAAGCCCAAACTATTTATTTAAATGCCTTTATTATTTTATTTAGATACTTAGGTTAAATAATAAACATATACCAAATGTTCATCATAAATAATCAATAATTTACAGTGGCGAACTAATGCTACCAAAAGACTACTGTAAAAGTTTCATGCCATTTTACTGAGTAAAACATCCTATGCAAAAATGACAAGGCAGAAAGGCTTAAAATATCATAAATAGAAAACCCTAGTGAAAAGTGTCAAGCAACAGATTTTATATTTTTCTTAGCATCCATATGGTACTAGGACAACCTCCAACAAATTTCATGAATATTGGATTCACAAATAATTTATAACAATTCATACAAGGATTACCTAATTATAAAAGGAAAATCTATAACTACAATTCCATACATGCACTGACCCTCAAACTTTTACTAGAGCTCATACATGTCAAGAACAGCTTACCACAAAAATTTCATAAATTTTTGGAGTACATGAACTCTATATATAAAATAAACAAGTTTACATGTATTCAAAAACACATTTCAAGTTTCAATTTAAATCTTCCAAAAACTCTACTGAAAATGCTAATATCATATTTTTCCTAAATACTACACTTCACCAAGATCCTAAAAAAATTTGAACCACAAATTTTGGATCTCCCAAACTCTAGATATAAAATTTACAAAACAGCATGAAATCTAGAATTAAATGAGCTATCCTAATACTCTTCAGTCGATGACAGGTGGGACCCGCATAGCAGTGGACCCCACACGTCAGTGACACGAAACAGAGCAGGCGGCGCTGCTTGACATTGCGCGGCCATGGCTCGTCGACGGCGAGCTTCACCGGTGACGACACCTACTCTACGGTGAACCCCTCGACATGGCGCATGTGTTGGGCTATCTAGGCGGGCGGATAACCGACGCGAAGGACTGATAGCGACGGCCATGGCGGCACTGGCGGTGTGGGTCGACGGCACTACGCTGGTGGTGACCATGGTGTCTCCAACTAAGGCTCAGACGAGCATCAACGAACTACGGTGAACCTATTGCACGCTCTATCGTGGCATGCGTTGGTCATGTTTAGCCGGACCACGGTGATGGAGTGTGGCGGCAGAGCAACGATGTGGGCCGTGCGTGGCACGGCGGCTTACCTAGTGCTGTTGGTGAGCACAGGCAGGTGCGGTGAGATGATGGGAGTATGTCGAGGCTGCAGTGGGGACGGAGGAGCGATGAGGGCGAGCTGGCGCCGGCAATGGCGACGGCTATGAGCTACGCTGCTGCTGCGGGTGCGCGCAAAGGTGAAGGAGGAGGTCGAGAGTGGAATGATGGCGCTGGGAGGGAGCGGGTGAACGCTAGGATGTTGAAGGCACTCTTTGGCTTGGCGTTGCCCGACTGGGCAGAGCAACGGCGATGTGTGGCCGTATTGCCTCCACACGGCGGTCAGCGTCTGATGGCGGTCGGCCACTGAAGACCGAGCTGATCAGGTCATCAGAGCCCTGAGAAGTAGCCTGATGATGTGATTTGCATGCGATCACATTCCTAATCCGTAGCTCCTAAGTGCAAACAATCTGAATAGAATTTGTAGACCTATGTACCAACTCCAATTACTCTTAAAGAATCAAGTGCTAATTCTCAACGGTTAGTGAGTAAAATCATCTCAAAAGTGAGCTTGTCAACACTGTCAGTTCTTAGGACTTAGCAAGTGTTGAAAATGTTGATTTGATGATTTTTGTGAGCCCCAAAAGACTAAGCTATGCACCTTATCATCACCTGACCCAAAAATAAAAGTTGTTCCTCATATCAAATACTACTACTTTGTTTTAGTGACCACCTACATGCAAAGTCTCTATCATGTGGTTCAAACTTAGTCAAACCTCTTACATTTAAATAGTGACTTATACATGAACTATGACTTAGTGACTCATTTAGCCCTAGCCATGAATACCAAAGTTGTTCATAATGATCTTCTAAACATGTTTAAGCTATTTGCAAGGTCACACAATCATTTCATGCATTGGTCACACATAGGGCTATCTAGGTCAACACATGTAACATCACTTAAGTGCTTGATCATGAAAGGTGACCTTCATGAACAATGTTCCATTTGCTAACCTAAGTGTTGCTAATATGTTTTTTTGACTCATATCAACCAATTACATGTATACACTCATGATCATATGCATATATACAAGGAAACATGAAATAACAAGCAATGTTGCATAGGTTTCAATCAAATGTTTCAAGTGTAAATGCTTATATATGAATGCTTGATGCTCATGCTCATGCTATGCAAGTCAATTTATGCAAGGCTAACACCTAGGGTGTTATAGTGCCTCTTTGGCACACCATCCCTCCGTCATTCCTTCTCACGTGACCGCCGCTGGTGATGCTTTAGGTGATGGACAAGACATCGACATGTTGGTCATGCTGCTCAGCCAGGCCAGCGCCACCATCCATGACATAGACATGGAAGTAGACCACCTACGGTCATCCCTAGAGGCTATAGAGGTGGCAGTGGCCAAGGCTGACTAGGAGAGGGTTGTAGCGTAGGTGAAGATTGTCGATAATTACTGCTATGATCACATTTGAATCCGCATCTTGTTGCATCCTACCATTGACCTTTTTGTTCTTCTTTCAATCTTCCAGCCATCCAAGAATAGCTGGATGTGGAGTGCCAGAACATGGGGTGACATCTTCTCGACATGGTGACTACCAGTCATGACCTCTGTGTTGCCGAGGAGAGACACCAAGTGTTGGTGGGTCTCCTTGAATAATGGAACCATGACCTTGAAATCCTCCATGGGGTGGCCATCATTGCTTGCAACACAGTGTCCCCTATGGCGGAGCCCATTGCTCTGGCAGAGGTCGAGGAGCGCCTCCATGCACATCCTGCGCGTATCATGGGCGTGGCCTCGCTCGGTGTTCGAGTGGGGGCCACCACAGCTCTAGCTGCCGCTCATCTCTGGTCCGGTGACGCCTGGACTTGCATGAAGCAGACCTAGGATTCCTACCACCACCACTATCATCCCCAAGGAGGATTACATCATTGGTGGCTGACTTTGTCACCGCTAGTGACGCAATCATTGCTACTATGAATGTGGATCACATCCTCCATTCTGCTCTTGATGAAGAGTAGATCGGCTGTGATTTCATCTTCCCTGCCATTTGTAAAAATATTTTTTTTCTCTAGGACAAGGACAATGTTATCTTATTACATTGATGGTGGATCAAAACTGTGCCTATTCTGATGCTTTGTGTATCGTATGATACGGGTGTCCATGTGGCGAGATTGTGGGATGAGTGTCCAATGACTATGTTGGTCCCCCTAATATACGGTGATCAACTACTTACTCATAGGAGTATGATACAGTCGTTGCTCTTCACTCAATTCGTACTTTAGAAGTTAAAATGAGTGTTTAGCTTCCTTTGGCATCACCGGCGGCATATCACAACCCATGATTTGACAATGTGGTGCTATAGTAAACATGGGTTTACGATGGATTAATTAGGTTGAGTATACTAAGATTGACTTGGGTCGGTTGCATATCATCCGGGCGAGTTGAAGCGTCGGTCTTGATGGTTTGCCTTCTAATGCGTGGTTAGGCTTGGAAAACTCGCCCTACTAGGAGTCATGGGGGACATGGCGTGGCTGTAACTTCCGCGGTTGTGGGAGTTTGATGACCACCTAAGACTTTTTTAGGCTTTATATAAAAGAGGAAGACAGGAGGAGGCGATTAAATGCCAAGCTCTTAGACTCACCTTCCCCTTTGCGATCTCTACTCAATCCTTTGCTCTGCCTCGACAAGATCGATGGACCCAAGATCGATGGACCTCGGAAAGCAACCAATGGAGTCCATGACTGGTCCACCATTGGCTAGTTAGCTTGCCTCGCATGAGCCTACCACCTTTTCACCATGCCATCCCTCCCCCATTCGTTCTACCGATTCTAACAACTCTGGTGATTCAGTTGACGGATTAGACAGGAGCTCGGTGATTAGGGACCTCGACTAGAGCTACACCATTATCTTAGAGATGCACGAGCAAGAGGAGTATCTATGGTTTTTCCTTGGAGGCAGCAGAGGTGGCACTAGACTCAGCTCACGGGGAGAGGGTTGCAGCGCAGACATAGCTTGCCATTAATTACTGCTATGATCGCATTTGAATCCGCATCGATCCCATTGCATCCTACCATTGACCTATTTGTTATTCTTTCCAGCCCTCCAAGAATAGCTAGCTGTAGAACACTAGAACATGGGGCGCCATCTCATCGATGCGGTGACTTCAAGGCATGAGCGCCATGTTCTCATGGCTAGACAATTCGTGCTACAGGGCCTCATCAATCAATGGACTGAAGACCTTGCAACCCTCTATGGGGTGGTAGGCATTGCTTGCAATGTGGTGTCCCCTATGGAGGAGCATGGTGCTCTAGCGAAGGTCAAGGAGTGCCTCCGCGCAATGCTTGCATGTGTCACAGGCATGGTCTCACTTGGCATTTGGGTGGGGGCTACCAGAGCTATAGCTGTCGCCCAGCTCTGGTCCAGTGACGCGGTGGACTTGCATCAAGCGGACCTAGGATTCCCACCATGATCGTCCCCAACAATGATTGAATCATTGGTAGCTGACTTCGATGCCTCAAGTGACGTAATCCTTGTTGTAGTGGATGTGGAGCGGATCCTCCGTTCTGCTCTTGATGAAGAGTAAATATAGGGGGTGATTTCCTCCTCCCTGCAATATTTGCATCTTGCTACACCTTCTTATTAATTTGCATCTTGCTACACCTTCTATTGTTTGGTACAATATTTTGTGAACTTATGTGTGTCTAAACTATATCTTGGGTGTGCACCCCTGCTATTATACTTTGATTTTGTACTTATCCGTGTGTGAGATTGCGAACTATATACCCACTAGGTTATTAAATTCCTCTCTTTAATGGTGGAGCGAAACTGGGCAGGCTCTGATGCTTTGTGTGCCATAATTTGGGTGTCCATGCGGTGAGATGGATGGATAACAATCATTGACTAAATGTAGTCCATCGGGTATGTTTGGATCTAAGGATGGTGCGATAAGCTGAGTATACCAAGATTGACCTATGTTGGTTGTGTATCATCTAGGGGTGTTGTGCTGCATTCACTGGAGTATCATCCGGTCGCTGTGCTTCACTGAATTCCTACTAGAATGAATGTTTAGCTTCCTTTGTCATCATTGTTGTCTTTGCGTTGCACTTATGTTTGGATCCAAGGATGGTGCAATGAGTTTACCAAGATTTTATGCAAAACGACTTCACAAAATTGACCATTGTACTAAGGGCACCAACAATGGTATAAGTCAGTTACTAGCTCTAAGCCAACCTCTCTAATAGTGCTAGCTTTTAGAATTGGCTCATAGTATGATTAGGTCCACATTACACTCTCACATGACCTTATTAATTTGCATCTTGCTACACATTCTGTTGTTTCATACAATATTTTGTGAACTTGTGTGTGTCTAAACTATCTTGGGTGCACACCCCTATTATTATACTTCGATTTTGTACTTATCCGTGTGTGAGATCATGAACTATATACCCACCAGGTTGTTAAATTCCTCTTGTTAATGGTGGAGCAAAACTGGGCAGGTTCTGATGCTTTGTGTGCCATAATCTGGGTGTCCATGCGGTGAGATTGTGGGATGAGTGTCCAATGACTTTGTTGTCCTCCCACTACATGGTGATGAACTGCTTACTCATCAGAGTATAATCTGGTAGTTGCTCTTCACTCAATTCGTACCTAGAAATTATAATGAGTGTTTAGTTTCCTTTGGAATAAACGTTGTCTTTGCTTTGCACATAACGTACTTCTTTATAGCCACATTGTCCGTGACTCATACATGTTGTAGTCCATGGGGTATGTTTGGATCCAAGGATGGTGTGATAAGCTGAGTCTACCAAGATTGACTTGTGTCGGTTGCATATCATCTGAGTGAAAGGTCCTAATGGCTAGAGGGGGGTGAATAGCCTATTAAAATTTTCTACAACACACTTAGCAAAGATGTTAGACAATTAAATGGCAAAGCAAGTGTTGCGCTAGCCTACTAAAAATACAAGCCACCTATCACAATTCTAGTGACTACAATCTCTAAGCATAGAATGGCTAAGTCACTACACTAAGTTAGTGTGCTCTCAAAGGCTAACTAAAGAGCACACTAACCACTAGACCCAACACAAGCTTGCTCTCAAAACTAATTACACTAAAGAGCAAAGCAACACTAGAAATGTAAATGCAAGGTAGGGAATGTGATGATTATACTGCCACGTCGAGGATAGAGCCAGTCACAATATGATGGAGCCAATCAATCACAATCAATCAATGAATACTAAGAAAACCTCAGACAAGGTGATACTAGATTTTTTACCAAGGTTCACTTGCTTGTCGACAGGCTAGTCCTCATTGTGGTGATTCACTCACTTGGAGGTTCACGCGCTAATTGGCATCACATGCCAAACCCACAACCGGGTACCGCACAACCAACACAAGATGAGGATCACAAGCCATGAGCAATCCACTAGAGTTGCCTTTGGTGCTTCGCTAGGGAAGGCGCAAGAACCCCTCATAATCATAATGATCAGAGCCAGAGACAATCACCTTCCTCTGCTTGACAATCCACCAATCACCGAGCCATCTAGGTGTCAGCAAACACCAAGAGTAACAAGAACTCCACCAGCCAAATCGCCCAACTAGTGCCAAAAGATGCTAGAACACTAAGCAATGCACTAGAGGCTCTCCAACCTCACTCAAGATGATGAAATCAAGTGTGCAAGTGAGTGGAGTGGTGTGCTCAGCTCTCAAAGGGTGTATGCAGCTGTTAGAAGTGCGAAGAGAGTGGCCAAGGATAGCCACTAGATCTATTTATAAGCCCCTAAGCAAATAGAGCTGTTACCCCTTTAGAGCAGCATTCTACGAGGGCACCAGACACGGCGGTGCCTGGCACCGGACATGGCGGTGCCCCTCCCACTGGTCACTTTCCAATAGCTAAAAACTAGACATTGGGGCACTGGATAGAGTGGCGGTAGCACCACCCCTATGGTGGTGGTGACCAACCAGCCAAATGCCTGGAAAGCCCCTTCTATGGAAAAATATGGCGGTGGCATCACCCCACCAGTGGCGGTGACCAGGCGGGGCACCGTCCTACTAGTGGCAGTGCACACCGTCCCTTCCACTGCTAGCCTTAGCTCCAGCTCACTTCGGCCACATCTAGGTGGGCACTGCCCTAGGGGTGGCGATGTCACCAGAAAGGGTGGCGGTGCCCCCTCTAGAACACCTCCTTCTCGGCCATAACTACCGGTCACCATCACAAGGGTGGCGGTGCCCTAGGGGCAGCAACACAAGTCTGGCTTCGCCTCCTTTTCTTCACCTTTTTCACCACCTTTGCAAATGTGCTAACACTCCAAGTGTTTCAGCATCACGTGCAAGTGTGTTAGCATTTTTCACAAACATTTTTCAAAGGTTAATCACTTCTCACCGAATGTGCAATAGGCGTAAAATGCAATGCAAGTATTTCAACACCTAGTGGCACTAGATGATCTAGTTGTCCGATAAGAGCTCCCCTCTTAATAGTACAACCATCTAATCTAAATGTGATCACACTCGCCAAGTGTCTTGATCACCAAACCAAAAAACTCCTATCAAGTTTCACCTTTGCCTTGAGCTTTTTGTTTTTCTCTTTCTTCTTTTCCAAGCCGAGCACTTGAACATCATGGCCATCACCACCATCAACATGATCTTCATTTGTTCCACCACTTGGAATTGTGCTACCTATCTCATGATCACTAGAGAAAATATGTTAGCACATAGGGTTTCATCAATTCACCAAAACCAAACTAGATCTTTCACCAGGGGTGTTGTGCTACACTCACTAGAGTATCATCCGGTCGTTGTGCTTCACTCAATTCCTACTAGAATAAATGTTTAGGTTCCTTTGTCATCATTGTTGTCTTTGCGTTGCACTTATGTTTGGATCCAAGGATGGTGCAATGAGTTTACCAAGATTTTATGCAAAACGACTTCACAAAATTGACCATTGTATTAAGGGCACCAACAATGGTATAAGTTAGTTACTAGCTCTAAGCCAACCTCTCCAATAGTGCTAGCTTTTAGCAATGGCTCATAGTATGATTAGGTCCATATGACACTCTCACATGATCTTGGAATGTGTGTATAAGCCTAGCTCTTGATCAAGAGCTATATTTTTTCTCTATTCTATTAAAATATAAAAAATGCTTAGGGCTAGCCATTATAGGTGCCCTAACCATGTCACATTTTTCAGTTGTGTATCATTCGGTGCACATGTCGTCCTGCTTCAGATTGCCTTGACAAGCTAATCGGTGATGTTATCTATTGAGTGGCATATCATCCGGCTATGCACTGCTTTGTGGCTTGGACATAATCTGGACAGCTCAGCCCAAGACAATGCCAGTTTGGAATCCAGAGTGACCCATGGGCCACGGTGAGGCCACCCTGATTGTGGTTCTTGAGGCACCGTCCCAACTCTCCTTGACATGTCACATTGATTCGGAGCGCCGCTCCCATTAAACGCCCTTAGTCGGCTTCTCCACCCACACACACCTAGCCTCACCAATCTCATCACCCTAAACTCCAAGTCCCCCATTCACGCCCTCCGTAGCGCGTCTTGATGTCAAGCTCCGCTCCTGTTCCCATTCGCCTTTGGCCTCACAGCGTTCCCGGTGGTCTGGAGCTCATCATCATTAGGCATCCTACCATGTTACCTTGTCCACCGTGTCGTCGCGTTGGATGCCACAGCCATCTTTGATGACCCCACACGAGTGATGTGCGTCGATGCCTCCACCATCTTCTTCCTGCTCGTGCTGGTCACACTGGTCTCATCTAGGACCCTCGACCTCGTCGGTCCCATCGCGCTCCCGTTCGCTGTCACTAGTTCCATGGTGCTCCTATTCGCCCTCACCGGTTCTGGCACTCTCTAGTTCACCATCGCCGGCACGCTCCCCCTCCTCGTAGTTGCCATTCCCTTGCTCCCCAGGCTACATTACCACCAACTCCGATGATGACCGAGCCCGTGGGTACATGACGCCCTTCCCAAAGAGTCACACTCTGTGCATCATCGACCGACGTGGGCAGCTACGGTGCCCCATCTACCCTGGTCAAGTGAACCGGCAGTGGAATAGGGACGTGGCCAAGAACCACGCCCTAGGGGTTAGGAAATCCAATGCCATAGATGACAAGAAGGAGAGCTACCACCGTGCCCTAGCGTGGAATGAGGGTGTGCTTCTGCCACTTATCACTGGATCTAAAGGAGAAGGGCGCCATATGCATCATCACCAGGCCCTCTGTGTACCAGGAGCTACATATGTAATTAGCAATCATGACTTCGGTCACTGGGATGGCACTGATCTTATATTGTGAAGTCATGTAGTACAAGTAGAACATAAGTTAGTATAAAAAATGACTTCGATCAGTTGGATGGCACTGATCTTGTATTGTGAAGTCATGGAGAAGTAGATTATCAGTAGAATAGAAGTAGAAGTAAGTATGAAAAATGAGTAGGAGTAGTGGGATGGCACGTACTGCTCTTAATGTAATTTGGGGTGGTTCATACATTAGAACTGCAAATTTTGGCAACAACCCAATATATATTAAGTAATGTCAATTTCGGCTATCAACCAATCAGGTTAATTTGGAAACTAAAATTAGAGTTTCTAAAGTGCCCTAAAAACTTGCTATCAATGTCTCAGCGCATGATATAGTGGTTCTCTGGCAGAGTGGAAAATATCACTCCTGGTACATTATCACACGTCTGGCGGAGTGTCCTCTTCCATTTGTTTATTCTCAGTGGACATTGGGACCTGTGGTGATGTTGATGAGCACTGCATCCTAGCATTTGCACTGTTGGTGTAAAATGAACCGGGAATATAAGTGCCCACGGCAAAAAAAATTCCCCAAATTTTCCATTCCCACCACTTGAAGCTGCTCGCCGATCGCTGAGTCGCCGTCGCCCTATCCGTTGTTGCCGTTCACCGGTGACCCGCCTGTTGGCTTCCCCCCACTCCACCATTCGTAAGCATCCCAACTAGCGGCTTGCCCCCTCCCCCACCCACTCTACCATTCACTGTCGGCCTACCCCTGACTTCCCCCCCACTCCACCGTTCACCTACGGTTGTCGAGCTCGCTATCTATTTTCTTGGCCATCGAATCCGACCTCTCCAGCTGCCGTTTCCTACAGATCTGAGGTAAATAAACTTGGGATTGGCTAGGGCCAGTTCCAGAATAGTGGTGAAGCATGAGCCATCAATTACTCTTGTATTTTGATTAAGTGAAATCAACAGCATAGGGGTAGATTCTTATATCTTTTCCTCATTGTGTTCACATTCCATTTATTTATGACTAGAAGTTAAAGATAACATATTGTAGAACTCGATTTGCATGTAGAACTATCATATGGGTAGATCCATCATAGCTTTACCATTTATATGTAGTCCCTCCATCCATAAAAGGATGCAATTCTCACTTTTCATGAAGTCAAGCCATTTGAACTTTGACTAAATTTATATAAAAAAGTACAAACAATAATTATATAAAATAAGTACCATTAAATTAGTTATACAATATATTTTCATAATAAATTTATTTTTGACACATAAATGCTAATACTATTTACTGTAAACTTGGTCAAACTTGAGCTATATTGACTGGCATGGATCCCATAATTTCATTCTTTTCTCGACGGAGGTAGTACTCATCTGGAGCTTGGGCATCTGGTGTTGAACAAGGCTGCTTTATTTGTGTAGGTGAAAAATGACTTGTAGAGCACCTTCATCGCAAGGTTCATTGTCACCTATTAACTTCTTGCTTTAGTTATGTGTACCCATATTTGAACGTTGTCAGTGGTACCTTGCTAGGTAGCATCAAGTCATCTTTTCGCTAAGTTTTGAATTGAATGGCTTGATGAAATTGTGTTTTGTTAGGACTTTTAAAAGGATGGCTTCTGTTGGATGATTGACACGACAAATGGTCGCCAATCGACGATGAACTGGTAGACTGATTCAGGGAGTTAGCCTCCGAATGTAGTAGCAGGGCCTAAGGGTGACAAACCGTCTTCCCCTTCCTCGTTCCTTGACCTCTAGGGAAACGGTGGGTAATCCATCTTTGTATTTCTATACCTAAGACAACTCTAATATATACAACAATCTTATAGCTGGAGTATTTGATGTATAAATATGTGTAGGAGGCACCTCCCACTAAGAGTAACACAACAACCACAATAGATAGGCCAACTATGTGCTAAGCTAAGCGAGGGCTGAGCAAGTTGCCCACCTTGCCCTGTGTCGCTAAACATGTGATCACCTTGGTGGATCTGGCTGGAGAACCCATTGAGCTAGTTGGTATCATGGGGCCATACAAGACAACCATCGGGGTGTTAGTGAAGGACAACATACCCATCAAGTACAGGTACTGGCATAAAAAGGATAGCAAATGGGTGGTTCCATCCAGTATGATGGAACTTTGCTAGCAGAAGCTGAAGGACCTATTTGAGTTTCCTATTGGATTTGATGAAGAGGTTACAAAGGAGAGGGCATTCTTTATCATGGGCAACCCATTCAAGTATTTTGGGTGCTACCTAAACAAAAACTATGTAAAGAAGGGCATCGAGCCAGAATGGCATAAATACCCACATCAGCAAGTGTTTTGGAGTGATTTCATGAGTTGGAAGGAATTGAATGAGGCGAAGGAACAGAGTGAGGCAAATATGATCAACTCCCACAAAAATAGGATGCTGCATTGCACTTGCTCATGTGGCTACATAGGGAAAATCTGAGATTGGGAACGGGAGGAGGAGCTGACCTAGAGTGGTGTTATGGTCTATACATCTGACTGGGATCCTTGCTCTATAAGGTTCCTTCTTGGGAGGGAGGTTACCTTCAACCCAGATGGCTCCCTAAGTTATCAGGATGCTGCAACCGAGGAACTAGCACAAAGGGTGAAGGTGGTCCATGAGGAAGTTGCTAATGGTACTTTCAAGCCTAATAGGGAGAATGATCAGCTGACCCACGCACTAGGAAACAAAGAGCATCCTAGTCGTACAAGAGGGTTTGGAGTTATTCCATGGGATCTTTCCTTCCCAGATGACATCTCCATTTATAGAAGTCGTAGGAGGAGGAATGCCCAAAAAGAATTGGAGATGCAACATCTAATCGAGGATGTTCGACAAGAAATCAAAGAAAACAATCAACATTTTCTTCAAGAGCTTGAGGAGAGAATGAAGAATCATCCTTTGGCACTAGATGAGGATGCTATGGTCGGGGTCATCAGCCTAGACCGGGTATGGAGTAGCTATGGAAGCACACCGCTTCCTCTCGACGATGCATGTCTCATGCTCCCCGTTGATAAGATCATGGAGCCAATACCTTGCAACCTATACATGCTAGAGAAGTTCTATAAGACCAAGGTGGCGCAAGGTCTTGCCTATCCTTGTGGCAAAGTAGGGGATGTGCTGCAGAACCATATGTTGCCTGTAGGGTACTCCAAGGTGACCATTGATGTAGTAACTAATACCAGGTACCATGCAGTTGAGTTAGATCACCTAGAGGAGGAGGATAGGAAGACACCAGGGGAGAACTTGGGTTCCTAAGTTTTTTGGCGCAAGCACTACATATCCTTTGGCTTAGATTCTAAATCTGTCAGCCGAAGTCTACAAGAATCTTATGATAGATGACTTAGAGGACTTGAGTTGCCATCGGCTGTGTGCTCTTGAGAATATTGAAGCCAATAAATCAAGGATTGTAAAGTATTACAATAAAAAGGTCAAGAGCAAACAATTTTCTGAAGAAGACTTAGTCTAGAGAGTAAAATTGTCGATCGGGTCAAAGGACAACAAGTTCGGCAAATGGTCACCTAATTGGGAAGGACCTTATTGGATTAAATGTTGTGCTTCTGACAATGCTTATATTTTGGAAACACTAGGAGGAGAAGAAGAGCTTGATAAAGCAGTCAATGGAAAATATCTAAAGAAATATTATCCTAGCATTTGGATTAATACTTGATAGCCAATTTGTTCGGTCATCGGCTCTAATAGCCGATACCAGAAGGGTATCGCCTCTAGTTCAAAAATAAACCTGAAGGGGTAAAAGTCAGTACGATATGTATCGCCTATAGAGCAAGAACAAACATAGATTGGTACATGGAATATGAGTACAAGAAACCACTTAAAACGAAGAAATTGTTTGCCAGCTTCTCCTATTACAAGCTAAAGGTCGAGAAACACTTTATTCACTATGTCTTTGGCCTGGGAAGCAAGGGCTATGGAGTTGGCAGCATTGAAGAAATCCTTGACCAGACGCTCATGATCCTTATTGTGTTCAGCGACTAGAAAACCATGGGGAAGAAGTCAAAGCTCATGGCTAGAGTGAGCTTGCGCAGCAGCCAATGCCATGGCAGCACCATGAGGAACACCATGGAGAGCAACCTCTCTGACATGGTTTGGGGCATCGTACAAACGAACCAACAGCATGACACCCCTAGCATTGACAAATCCTGCCGCATACTCTATAGCTGATCGAAGTCTTTCCAACTGGGCCGATAGATCTAGAAAGATTTGAGGAAGGGATGATCAAGATCTTGAAGACAAAAACTAAGAAGAGACAGAAAATTGTGGTAGGTATCTCACCCATGATTCTGGCCTTGGCCTTGGCCAACCTCTCCTCCACCTGGTTGGCCTTGGAGGGTGATCAGCACTGAACCAAGGTGGTCAGAGCTGATTCCATGACGGATAGGCAGTCGGCAAGCTTCTAGCCAGCCCGATCGATGGATGCGATCAGATCATCATTGTCGATCCGCTTCCTCAAGTAGCAGGGGACCGGGCGGCGAATGATTGATGAAGATGACCTCGGAAGTTGAGTGGAGTCGGTCCTATGATCCAAGACGATGGGATCATCCTGAGTTGCATCCTCCTGATGATGAAGACGCTGGCGTGGTGACATAGACCCATCAAAGGCCTCTTTAGCAGATCTCTTGCCGTTCTCCATGTCTTTGAGCGTATGGGAAAGCAAAATCACACCAAAGAACATAGAAGGTTTGGGACAAAGCAGGTTATTTTTCGATCCACAGCCACATCCCATATATATAGCCTGGGAGGTGAGAAGATAGGCTTCATCGGGGTTATGGAATTAAAGTCAGTTATGGAAACGGATTGACACTCTAGAAATTCAGGGGACAGATCATGAAGAAACAGCGGATTCAGACTTATTGCTTCCCATAATTACAAGATACCAAAGGTTTTACATTAACTGACGATCAACCCACTAGGACTTCTTTGGATTGAAGGGAGTCTGGATCCCCACAAGACCGAAGGTCATCATGGACTGAGCCATATTGGCCCACTGATAGAAGTGCATCAGGGAAGAGAAAAGGTCACCTATTTTAAAGATACCCATATATCCAACCGATTCCTCAGTGGCTGGGAAACAATGGGAAAGAAAGCCGCCTACTAAAAGACGCCCATTTCTCGGTAGCTGGGAAACTATGGTAAAGTCTATGGTTTCCCCAATGAGCATTTGACAAGGCAAACAAGGGAAAGGTGTCTGTAGATGCAAAAGTGGATCTGCAAACACAAATGGCTAATACCCAAATCGATATCCAAAGCGTGCCAGTCGATTTGACCTGTTAATCGACAAGGATGAAGATACGAGCACTTTGGTCCTAACAACAGTGATACGCCCGGAAGTCACAGCCAAGAGGTACTCACGCGGAACTCGAGAATCGCCGAAGGTCGCACTGAAGTGATGCAACTCGCCAAATCAATGAGAACTCGTAAAAAGGAAAAATATGCAAATTGACGAAGTCGCCGAAAAGTAAGTAGATGCAAAATAGGAGTAAAAATTGGTTTTGATATTGATTGATATATATTACATTGCCCCTCAATCTATATTTATACCCTGATCTAAAGAGACAAAACCAAATATGACTAGGACACCAAGTCCATATCTAAGGAAACACGTGACTCTTACATGAATCATACTCTAACAAATATAGAAAAGGAAATCAACTCCTATCTATTTCTCTGTCCGCCTCAATTACGATGAAATTCTCACCGACCTCCTTTCCATCGGCATACTTCCTGTTTCATCAGCAGTAGTTTTCAAGCCTTCCTTCATTGGCATCGACAATAACATCTCCAACCTTATTGGCAACGCCCGAGTCTAAATCAACCTTTCCATCGATCACCACCATTCATCGGGAACCATCTTTACAAGCTGATTTTCATCGACTGTCAGCGTATACAGTAACTTTCCTCCTGCCGATTAGCCCACTCTGATCATTTTGACACATGCAAAAAACGGTGTCAACACATGCCCCCCAATTTCGGAGTATAAAACCATTAATGCTCCGAAATTTACTCCAGATAACGTTTGCCTTCACCCAATTACCATAACTCATCCTCCAAGCCAAAACTTGATCTGTTATCAAATCTAATCAAATCTAGTCCTGATTCACGCACCTCAGTAAATATCGCACAATTTCCAACCACTCTTGCCCTGATTATGGTTAAGATGCTGAAACAATAATCCATCGGCAAGATCCTAACATAATAATACCGCCATTTTCAGAATTAAAATATCCTGTACCAAGATCTCTTCCAAGTCATGATTACTTGCCATCAAATCATCTGTACAATCCCTTGATTATCATGCGAACAGTTACCATATCCATCTGAACCACCTCGACCCACATGCGCGCGGCATAGAGATAAGTCCAGAATACCCCTACTCCAAGCGGCTTATAAATAGATTTCTCCGGAACGCTCGTCTTCTACCCTCAGACTCTAATCTTTGGCATTCTCTCTTTCCGGCGGCGACTCCGATGAACAACTGCGTGACCTCAACCAACAAGAACTTTTCTCCAGCATCAACCTCGAGTCTCCAGCTCATGCCCCCATCTACCTCAAGATAATGGCAATCAACTTCGATGTCCCTGCGGTTCGTTCCACTTCCGTTACTCTTTACCTCGATTCCTCTGGTCTTTGCGAGGTCATACAGTTGGTAATTTTTTTCTCTTTTTCTTTGTTCTTCGGATCCTCTAAACTTAGGAACTTCGCAACAAATTAGTTATTCCAACCGATCAGCCGCATTTCCAATGCCTAGGACCAATGGGCAACCCAGATCCAACTGATCTGATTAATGCAGAGGTTAACAGAATCCCTTTTAGAGCCCAAAATTTCTCTCTGAATTTATGGAAAGATACATTCCGATCTTGGCCCAAAACCACCAAAGGGTGGAAAGAGTGGTACTTGAGGGTCAACAGGTCGATGCAAGTACACTGGGTAGAACGGAAGCTAGACCAATGCATTAGGCTATCCATTGCTAATATGCAAAAGAACGAGTCAATGATGATTGCAGCTGCTTACTTTTGGTCAGACACAACAAACACTTTTATGTTTGGACATGGCCCAGCTACTCCCACACTTGCTGATGTCTACATGCTTACTGGCTTGGACATTTCAACTGCCGATGAAGGCTCCATCTATGGCAGAAAATCTGAATATAGGGTGAATACCCGCAACATCGGCGGTTGGACTGGATATATTCAAGAATGCCAGAGGACCAGGATAGTTAACCAGACGGAACATGCCACATTCTTGAATATGTGGTTAGAAAAATTTATCTTCTATGGTCGATCAGTAGGACCAACCAACGCCTTCCTCCCCGCGGCTAAACTCTTGGCCAATGGTGTAAGGTTCCCTCTTGGCCGATACCTTCTGAGCTCCACTTATCATCTTCTTCATCAAGTGTCTTAGAAACTTTTGCTTGGCGAACCCATCGGCAACTTAGGAGGCCCATGGTGGTTTATCAACATGTGGCTGAATGCCCATATGCACAAACGTTTGCAATGGGACTTCTTTGCCCAACAATTCCCACAAGAAATTGCTGAAGACCATGTGCTTGGGGATGAGGAATCGGCAACATGCTCACCCCTCAATTTTGGTGAAGCCATAATTGTCCTCCCTGGAACCGAGGCCAATGAAGACCAGATCGGCAGATTCTTCCAAAGCTTCTACAATGGTCTTTCTCATGATCATAGGGCCTGGGTACCTTATATTGACGAAGAAAACAGATTCCCCCTTCTTTTCAACTTTGCCAATGACACTCTAAATTAGGATAATGAACTCATGATGGCCATCATTACTCCCAGGGCAATCCCAGTAAACACATTCGGTAGCGGGAAAAACACCAATATCACGTATGAATTTTATAATCCATCGGCAGTATCCCGTCAATTGGCTTTTGGGCAACTGCCAATCAAACTTTGTTTTGCCGATGTGATCAAACCCAGAGAAACAATCACCTGCGGAACAGATTGGAGCAGGGTAGTGTGACTCTCCCCCGATGCCGATACTACAAATGTCAATCTATCCATCTGGACGCCAGCATCTTTCATCACCGAATCATATAAGCAATGGTGGCGAGAGTGGAGGGAACAACTGTTTGCAACATCTGCTCACACATATCAGCACATGATCGACCCTGAATACGCCATTCCTGATGACGCAGTAAGTTTATTTTAACTCCCTTCTGCTTTTTCCTTTCATATATCGGTAACTAACTTTCTCGTGACAGGTTAACAACCCAGCACCACCTATGAGCAAAAGTGGGAAACCCTTTGATCTTCGGCCTGTTTCCCCGATATCACCGATCAGCTACAACGCCCCCACCTTAGCTACTTTGACTCACCAGAAGACCCGTGCCAAGACCATCACCTCCAAGTCCAAATTGGCTACAGCTAGGGCCACTCCATTGGCTGCTGCTACAACCCTGATCAAGGCATTCAAGGTAACAACCCTGTTTATTTCTACTCATGCCGATCATAGACTATATTAACATTAATCATTAGGGTGTAAGAGCCACTGCTGGATCGTCATCGGCAATTCCTCTGCCATCAAGCACCACTACCTCTGACAAACCTTCAGAGGTATTCCTTTGATTTTACATTTTATCTATTAAATATCATACCTTACACTTGTTTTGCAGCAACAAATGGGTACATCAGCAAGCGTACTAGATGTTCAAGCTCCACAACCAACAAGTGCCGATGCCCCCCAGCCAACCATTGCTGAGGCCCAAGCAAAGCGCAAAGCCTTAACAGATGCTGAGGCACAACCAAAATGATAGAAGTCCATGCCGATCCCCACATCTGCCCCAACATCTGCAAGCCGGCAAGAATCAGTCGATGCAACTGAGCAAGCAGTTAATCCTCCTATACAGGACATACCATCGGTCATCATACCCCAAGGGCCAACCACCGATGAGGCCACAGAGGATATCCCATCGGCAAGCTCAGCCGATCCTCCACACGGCATACTCCAAGCTACTTCCTCCAGCCAAGTACAGGAAATTGCCTTGAAACAGGTAAGCCAATTGACCTAGTCGATTTATAATATTCATACTTATCCTTAACTGACCTCTTTTTCTTTTTCTCAGGAACAAGACTCCCCAAACAGCCTATTTTCCTTTGCCATTGACGTTTCTAATGATGATGGAGAGGAAGCAAGTTCTTCCCTTGCACTGGGAACAATATCGGCAGAAATTAAGTCCAAGTTGGAAGCTCTCCTGGACTTGTTATAGCAGGATACCGCCCAACTGGTAGATGACTCGGACCCCACAAAGGCAATTTTCAAAACAATCTGTGGCTAGGTCCCTGCCGATGTTGAAGAAGCACTCTTCCCAGCAGCCCATTTAGAAAGCCACCAACTGCAATATCAACGGGCTGCTCAACGCATTGCCGATAGAGTAGCTTAGGCTCAACTCAAAGAAGAGATGCTACAACTGAAACAGATTGCCGATGAGAAGCACAAGGGCATCGGCAACTTGCAGACTTCGGGCGCTAAACTTAAGCAGAAAATCTTAGATTTATCGGCAAAGAGGATGGCTCTATTGGCTGAATTGAAAAAAGTCGAGGCAGCCTTAACTCATGCCCAACAAGAAGAAAGCCAACTACCCGATGCCATCAAGGCCCTTTAGCAAGAAAGAGACATCCAGGCTCGCAAAGCCTTGGCCATGAAGAAAAAACTCAAGCCTGTGGAGGGTGCTGCCGATGAAGACATCAAAGAAATGAAGGAAGCCAACCAGATTCGCCTGCGTGCGATATTGGCTATCCAATCCTTGTTAAACTTGTAAATCTTGTCTATTGCATCGGCACTTTATGAGACATTGACATCCTTGTATAATTCTAGCCGATAGGACTGTTATCGGCACTTATACTTTTATGCATCCATCTAGATACTAGGGTAATATTTCTTTAAATATTTTCCATTTAATGCTCTGGGAAACACAACCCCTTCGAGGGTTTCTAGAATATATGCGTTACCAGGAACAGACTGATTTATCCGATATGGACCTTCCCAATTAGGAGACCACTTTCCAAACTTTGAACTTTTAGTCCCAATCGGTAAAATCAATTTCCAGACCAGATCTCCATCGGCAAACTCCTTTACCTTCACCTTCTTGTCATACCATCTGGCTACTCTTTTCTTATTTTCTTTGATGCTAACTAAAGCCCTTAACCGATGACCCGCCACATCTTCCAACTCATCCTTCATAAGAGTATCATAATCATCGGCTATCAGCTGATTTTGAGAACGTATTCGCCTAGAGCCAATTTTAATTTCCCAAGGCAATACTGCATCGTGTCCATATACTAACTGATAAGGCGTTACTTTGGTTGCACCATGATATGACATCCGATATGACCACAAGGCTTCATTTAATACTGTATGCCACCTCTTAGGATTTTCTTTAATTTTGTGCTTAATGAGTTTGACGATCCCTTTGTTAGAAGCCTCAGCCTGACCATTAGCTTGAGCATAATATAGAGAAGAATTTAAAACTTTAATTCCCATACCTACAGCAAACTCATCAAATTCTCCCGATGTAAACATAGTACCCTGATCGGTAGTGATAGTTTAAGGAATACCAAATCGGTAAACAATATGCTCATATTAGCCGATGTCACCTTTTTTAAAGGAATTGCCTCAACCCATTTTGTGAAATAATCGGTAGCAACCAGAATAAATTTATATCCTTTGCTCGATGGCGGATAAATCTGACCGATGAGATCGATAGCCCATCCTCGGAACGGCCAAGGTTTAATTATAGGGTTCATAGCCGATGCAGGCGCTCTTTGAATATTACCAAACTTTTGACACCCCTGACATCCTTTAAAATATTTAAAACAATCTTCAAGAATAGTCGGCCAATAGTATCCATTCCTTCTAATCATCCACTTCATCTTGAAAGCCGATTGATGCGCTCCACACACTCCTTCATGAATTTCACCCATCAAGCTTTTCGATTCATCATTGCTAACACATCTGAGTAAAACTCCATCTATAGTTCAATAATATAATTCATCATCGAGGAGCACATACTTGGTAGCTTGGAACCTTATACGTCTTTCAACCTTTTTATATGGATCCTTTAAATAATCGACAATCTCCTTTCTCCAGTCATCGGTATCGACTGCCGATGTTAGCACTTCCTGAATAGGTTGATACCCTGAAGCATGCTAAGATAGTCGATTAGCCTCTTCATTATGCAGTCGAGAAATATGTTCAAGATGAAAATCTCTAAACCCTTTCAACAATTGCAAACATCTTTCATAATACGAAATTAAAACTTCACTTTGGCATTCATAAATCCCAGCCAATTGATTTATAACTAGCATAGAATCACCAAAGATTTCAATAGCATCGGCACGTATCTCCTTTAGCAATTCTAACCCTTTTATCAAGGCTTGGTATTCAGCCTGATTGTTTGTCGATGTAGCAACAATCGGCAATGAAAACTCATACTTCCTTCCTTGAGGTGAAATCAACACAATACCGATACCTGCTCCTTCACCACATGTGGACCCATCGAAGAAAAGTGTCCAAGGAGCAACCTCCAGAGAGTCCACTGTATTACAATGCTGAGTGACAAAATCAGCCATAACCTGCCCCTTAACTGCCTTAGTCGATTCGTAACGTAGTTCAAATTCTGATAATGCTAAAATCCACTTGCTGATTCTACCACTTAATATTGGCATCGACAGCATATACTTGACTACGTCATCTTTGCATATGACCGTACATTCGGCAGATAACAAATAATGTCTTAATTTGACACAAGAAAAGTATAAACACAGACATAATTTTTCGATGGCCAAATACCTTGTCTCAGCATCCACTAATCTTCTGCTCAAATAATAAATAACACGTTCTTTCCCTTCAAATTCTTGAATAAGAGCTGAACCGATAATGGTATCATCAGTTGACAAATACAACCTGAAAGGTTTCCCGTGTTGAGGTGGAACTAGCACTGGAGGATTTGTTAAATATTTCTTAATTTCATCTAGGGCTAACTGCTGCTCAGCTCCCCATACAAATTCCTAATCGGCTTTCAATTTAAGTAATGGACTGAAAGCCTTGATCTTACCCGACAGATTAGATATGAATCTTCTAATGAAATTAATCTTACTGATCAAAGATTGCAATTCAGTTTTATTGGCAGGAGCAACCACCTTGTTAATTGCATCAATAGACTTCCCACTGATTTCGATGCCCCGCTGATGCACCATAAAACCCAAGAATTGACCTGCCGATACACCAAATGCACATTTATTAGGATTCATCTTCAATCCATGCTTCCTTGTGCACTCTAGTATCTTTTGTAGATCGGCTAGATGTTTTGTGATATCTCCAGACTTAATCACTACATCATCAATGTAGATCTCCACTAATGTGCTGATGTATTCATGAAAAATAAAGTTCATAGCTCTTTGATAAGTAGCACCGGCATTTTTCAAACCAAACGTCATGACTATCCACTCAAACAACCCTAAATGACCTGGACATCTGAAAGCAGTCTTGGAAATATCTTCTTTAGCCATGAATATTTGATTGTAACCTGCATTACCATCCATGAAGCTGATAATTTGATGTCCGGCTGCAGCATCAATCAATAAATCAGCAATCGGCATTGGATAGTCATCCATCGGTGTGGCTTTGTTGAGATTCCTGAAATCAATACAAACATGAAGTTTTCCATTTTTCTTATAAACAGGAACCACATTAGAGATCCACTCTGCATATCGACACTGCCGAATAAACTTTGCCTCAATTAATTTAGTTATTTCGGCCTTAATGTCAGGAAGTATATTAGGGTTGCATCGGCGCGCTAGCTGCTAACGTGGCCGAAATCCAGATTTGATAGGTAATCGATGTTCAACTATCGATCGGTCTAATCCAAGCATCTCAGTATAATCCCAAGCAAAACAATCTTTATACTCTTTTAACAAATCAGTTATTTGCTGCTTACACTTGGAATCTAACTTAGCACTAATAAAAGTAGGTCTTGGCCTATTGCCATCACCAATATCTACTTCTACTAAATCATCTGCCGATGTGAACCCTTGACCTAATTTTCCATCATCGGCAAACCTATCCATTAAAACTCTTCTTCAGAACCGACTGCTTGGATCGGTGGAATTTCATAATCAGCCACTCTAAGGAATTCTTTTTCCCAAACTTCTCCTGATATGCATTTAGTTCGCTCATAAGTATCTGATTCTGCCGATGCGATGATATAAGAAGAATCACCAGGAACAACCTCAATCTTATCCCCAATCCACTGTACGAGGCGTTGATGCATTGTAGAAGGAACACAACAATTAGCATGAATCTAATCCCTCCCTAGAAGCAGATTATATGCACCCTTGCCATTAATAACAAAGAACGTCGTCGGCAAGGTTTTGCTGCCGATGGTCAATTCAACGCATACTGCCCCTTTAGCCGGTGACACATTGCCTTCAAAATCCTTCAGCATCATATCAGTTTTGGTCAAGTCTTGATCTCCCTTACCAAGTTTTCGATACATCACATAAGGCATAATATTAATCGCAGCCCCTCCATCGATAAGTATCTTAGATACAGGCTGCCCATCAACTCTGCCTTTCACACAAAGCCTTAAGATGCTGTCTCTCGTCATCAGCAGGTTTCTCAAAAACAGCCATCATTGGATCTAGTGTCAACTGAGCTACTTGATCAGAGAGAACAACTTCTTCCTCATTATCAGATAGTGCCAAAAACTCCATCAGCAACATGAATACCATATTAACATCCGCCGATGGACCCTTATTTTTGTGTTTTACTTGCCACTACTGATGACCGGACCTCTCATTGGAGGAATTTTCCTCTCGGTATAAATCCTCCTGATGCTCACGTTGCATCCTTCTTTTCTGTGTCTTTGTCAGACCCTCCGGGCACCATCGAGGAAACTTGGTCTTCCAAACCGGCTGATAATAGGTCCTAGTTGATTCTACACGGCGTATATTAGGGTCCCTGTAGAATATTTCTTCATCGGGAACTCTTGTGTTTGCCATCTCCTCAAGCTCCTCTTGATTCCTTAGAAAATATCTAGCGTGTTTACCAAGCCTTTCATGTACACTAAGTCTACCCCCCAGCCGATCATGCACTGATGCTCTACCTCTGATCGGCTCATTGATAAATAAACCCTGATTGCCAGGTTGAAACCTCCTTTCTGACCGATTGACCCCATAATAACCAAAGCACTCAGGGCAATTTTCAATAGTTGGCAATTTAATACCTTCTTCCCAACAATGGATGAAAAATGGGCACCTCCAATGATTTTTATGCCGATACCATTCTTCCCGATGTCTCTCTTCTTGCTGTTGTCGATATCGGTCCTTACGCAGACGCTAATCCTCCTGCTGCCTTCTATGGGTAATCACAATGCCAGGTCGAGGAGGGTTTTTGGAACTACTACTTTCTCCCAGCAAACCCTTACTTTTTGCATCATCGGTAGTTATCCGATGTTGGGGATCCACTGATGCATTTTTCTCAGCAGCCTCTGACGTCAATACCTTGGTCTTCCCTTTGGCCTCCAACATATTTGCTGGAAAAGGGTGTTGATCAATTTTCATCGGCTTCTAGGCCTTGGAAGTACCAAACTTAATTCTCCCAGATTCAATAGCTGATTGTAACTATTGCCTGAACACCTTGCACTCATTTGTACTGTGTGAAGTTGCATTGTGCCATTTGCAATACAAGATCTTCTTCAACTCTTCTGCCGATGGGATCACATGATTAGGTGACAGCTTAATTTAGCCCTCTCGAAGCAGAAGATCGAATATCTTGTCGGCCTTGGTGATATCAAAGGTAAACTTTTCTGGTTCTTTCTGACTAAAGGGACAAGATATTGGCTTTTTATTCTTAACCCACTCAGCTAAGCCGATAACTGGTTCTTCATCAGAATCAGAATCTCCTACTTCTTCAACATATGATACTTTTTTACTCCAATTCTTTTTAGGCTCAAAAACCCTAGTATCTTGATCAGAGATCCTTTGCACAAGATGACTGAGGCTTTCAAACTCCTGAGAAGCATATCTATCTTTAAGATGTGGCAATAACCCTTGGAAAGCTAGATCGGCAAGCTGCCGATCATCCAGCACCAGGCTATAGCACTTATTTTTTACATCTCGTAGCCTTTGCACAAAGCTTTCTACCGATTCATCATTACGCTGTCTCAATTTTACTAAATCGGTAAGCTTCTTTTCATGAATTCCAGCAAAAAAATACTTATGAAATTGTTTTTCTAGATCAACCCAAGTAATAATAGAATTTGGTGGTAATGAAATGAACCATGTAAATGCCGATCCAGACAAAGATGATGAAAATAATCAAACTCTTAATTCATCTCTGCTAACTGCCTCTCCACATTGAATAATGAAGCGATTGACGTGTTCCATTGTTGATGTATCATCTTGCCCAGAGAATTTAGTGAAATCTGGTACCTTGTACCAATTTGGGAGAGGAATTAAATCATATGCAGGAGGGTATGGAGTCCGATAAGAATAAATATTGACCTTGGGCTTTATCCCAAACTGATCCTTCATAATTTCTGCTATCTTATCGGCCCAAAAAGCATCAGCCTCCTGCTGACGAACTAGCTGAATTTCTACAGGAGGTACCTGCTGATATCCCTCCACATATCTTTGTGGCCCACGATCTCTAGCAATCAGCATATTTGCCATTACTTGTGGTCCATTAACCTATTGGAAAGGATTCATCGGCTGAGCTGCCAATGCTTGATTCTGGAAACCAGCTTGCACATGACCTTGTTGAATCCCTGCAACCTACTGATTTTGCTGAACTGTATGTTGAACAGGTAACTGTCCTGACCAACCATTATTAGAACTTATCGGTACAAAACTTACCGATGGCTGATAATTTGCTAACATTGTTGGATAATTATAACCAGCTTGAGGCATGAACTGAACCCCAGTTTGACTCATAACAGGGGCTTTCTGCTGCATCGGCAGTAAGCTTGCCGATGGACTTGAATTGGGTGTTTGAACCAAAGGCATCTGGAAACCTCCTAGAGTTGGTTGCACAGTAGTTGCTGTGGCATATTGAGGCACTTGAGCCATCGGCGAAACAGCCGGTGGTATAGGAGCTTTTCCTACTGCATCAAACACTTGAGGTAACCTAGGATTGAAAGTAGATGACTCCAGAGGCATACCATATCCCCACCAATTAGCAGGAATCTGGCTATTCTGAGACATAGGGCCTAACATAGCTGATGCCGATAGATCTGTATTAAGCTGAACTCGTCCTCCTAGTAGTACCAGATCTGATCGTATCGGTGTAGATTGAATATTAGGTAATCCTGCTGATACTGGAGGAGAAGTAACTTCTGTACCCACAACGGCCGAGGGAGCCGATGGAGTATTGATAGATGCTGGCTCTGGTTGGTGATAGGCAGGCCCAACGTAATGCGGTGACGCTTGTCCTTCTTTGAGAGTTCGAACCACAACATTATGAACAGTATTGGATAGCACATTGGAATGATTAATCAAAGCATGATTTACTGCAGAATTAACCATCTCTTGAAGTTTACCAGGATTGGAGTCAAAGGTAACCTGCCGAGGCAACGGCAAATCTTGCTTCTGGATGACTTGTCCACTCTTGTTCAGGCTAAACGATTTCAGACAAAGCTGCCTATATTCTTCTACAACCTTTTCCATAGCCTGCCTCTGCTCTTCCTTAAGATCTTCTTCTAATACCACGATAATGTTCCCTGAATCGATCTCAGGATTGAACATATTGATCGGATTGATTGGTCCCACTGAGCGTTTCAAAAGATGTGTAGATGCAAAAGTGGATCTGCAAACACAAAGGGCTAATACCCGAATCGATATCCAAAGCGTGCCCGTCGATTTGACCTGTTAATCGACAAGGATGAAGATACGAGCACTTTGGTCCTGACAATAGCGATACGCCCGGAAGTCACGGCTAAGAGGTACTCACGCGGAACTCAAGAATCGCTGAAGGTCGCACTGAAGCGATGCAACTCGCCGAATCAATGAGAACTCGTAAAAAGGAAAAATATGTAAATTGACGAAGTCGCTGAAAAGTAAGTAGATGCAAAATAGGAGTAAAAATTGGTTTTGATATTGATTGATATATATTACATTGTCCCTCAATCTATATTTATACCCTGATCTAAAGAGACATAACCAAATACGACTAGGACACCAAGTCCATATCTAAGGAAACACGTGACTCTTACATGAATCATACTCTAACAAATATAGAAAAGGAAATCAACTCCTATCTATTTCCCTGTCCGCCTCAATTACGATGGAATTCTCACTGACCTCCTTTCCATCGGCATACTTCCTATTTCATCGGCAGTAGTTTTCAAGCCTTCCTTCATCGGCATCGACAATAACATCTCCAACCTTATCGACAACGCCCAAGTCTAAATCAACCTTTCCATCGATCACCACCATTCATCGGCAACCATCTTTACAAGTTGATTTTCATCGACTTTCAGTGTATACAGTAACTTTCCTCCTACCGATTAGCCCACTCTGATCATTTTGACATGTGCAAAAAATGATGTCAAAAGTGTCCACACATTTTAGCCCTTGCATACACTAAACAACTCTGCAATCATGGTGAGAAAACTTAGGTGATGTCACAAGAGTTCTTCTAACCGCAGTGGCTGATCCTCTTGCTCGACAAGGCACTAAAATGAGCGACAGAATCACCTTATGCACAAGAATTCTTCTAACCACTCAAGACCCTCATAGCAAGGAATTAGACCATGGAGGGTCTAGCAGAGCCAAAGGCACTTGAGAAAGCAAGCAGAAGAGAAACATAACTGAGTTGTTGAGTTGCTCTCGCCAGAGTTGGATAGACATTTATAGTCGATCTAGAAAGATGGATCCAAGCGCCCATGTAACAATGGTGTTCTCATGAAGCTTTGAAGCATGGGCTCATAAGCAGGCAAGGATGGTGACAAATAGTAGCCCTAGATCAAGATTCTCTACCCATGACCATGGACCTATCGGGGGTACAGACGTGGTAATTTTGGAATAAAATTACTTTTATCCCAAAATTGGGGGCATGTGTTTACATCAAAATTTGGGAAGAAGAACATGGTAACTTGAAGCTTCCTAGATTGTGTCAATCAAGGAATCCATTGCATAAGGATCGATATTAGTTGATTCAGATGCGGCACTGGTTCTCTTCGAATGACGTCAGCAGATAACGACAATGAGCTACGGTTGGCGTCAGGAAATACATGTCGGACTCTACAAAAAGGGAAAGATTAGGGTCCAAGTTATCTTAAGTTAGGAATGTTTTCTTTTATACCAAAGATTGTAATGAGTCGTACTTGAGTAGGATTCATGCTTAGGCTCCGGGTATAAATATTGGACCTCGGCTATTGTAAAAACATCAATCCAATCAATCAATACAAGTTACTTTTTTGGCTTTACGCCAACCCTTAGGAGTAGGAGTAGTGTAGATCTCGGTGAGTTCTTCAACAAGTAGGGCTACATCGGTCCGGCCGACCTCTATCTTGTCTGTAAGTACTGTCATGGCTTATGCTTTGGTTTGTAGGGCTGCATCGATTAAGTTTGACCTCCACTATGAGCTCTAGCATAAGCTAGTTATCGATCTTCATCTAGTTCAAGTATGGCTGCATCGGTTAAGTTTGACCTCCACTGCTCGAAATAGATTAAGGTCAAGTTATCGGCTATACCTAAGAGTGGCATAATTCGGGTAGATTCATTAAGTTACTGATCTTGCTGATGTTTCTTATTGTTATTAGTTTTCAACAACATCAACCTTCCCGGTTGAGATCAATCTAGATTAGTTTCATATCCTTTTAGTCTGTCGTTTGTTTTGTTACAATATGATGTTTCTTACATTGAGCGACGGGTTATGTTTCATCAACTATTCTATTTTGATCTTGATCATGCAAAGTATGCGATTAAGGCATGTATGATCTTGAGGAGGCTTGCTGGCTAGTTAAATCTAGTCTATAGTTCACTATTATGGATGTAATGATCTGGTTGATCCCCACTAATGGCACTTTAGATCAGAGGATGCTAGTTGGTAGACTTACTTTTGACCAAGCGTGACCTTGGTTGTTTGCTATGCCTGCATCGGCTAGATAGCCGATTGCCTATGCTTTAACACCTACAGTGTCTCTCCATAATTCTATTAAATGTTAATAGATCTGTTTACTTTAAAGGTTTGATTTGTTGTCTTTATCATGGCTGCCATCGATCCGGTCGAACCCCACTATTAGAGATAGCAGGTTATGTCTGATAAGTTCATAGGTTTGTCCATGTTAAATAGTCGATTGTTCACATGTTGTAGTCCTTTTTCCACCTGAATCAACTATTTTAGCCAGTCCACTTGAGCTTTCACACATATAGCATGTCTTTCAGAAAGCCTATCAATGTATCGATGGTTCTACGAATTCTTCGGTTTTGGTCTGTTATTATCATCATAGCTGTCATCGATCCAGTCGAATCTCACTGTTGATGGTAATAGATTAGATTCAGAGCGTTTGTAGACCCATTCGTACTAGACAGTCGATTTATTCACGTGTTATATCCTTTCTCGTTAGATTCATCGGCTTAATGCTTTACACTAGTAATACCCACCTAGCTGATGATTTTACTTACATCTGCGGGCATTGTACTTGTCAACAAAAAAATCAATCACGACCCACAAGCTTTATAGTCCATAAACAGCCGATTTCTTCGTGTATCGGTCATTTAGTTGATTTTTCTCATCTGGCTGCTCCCGAAGTGGCACACTTAGAACTGTCTGAGCGAAGACCGGCATGTTCCACCTTAAATTACTGATAAAATTTCTCTCCTTGTCAATTGTAGGTGAAATTGACTGGCATGCCTCAGGAGGAATTTGTAGGATTGGTTTGCCCTGTGTTGAAGCAAAGCGGATCTCTAGCCTTGCTCCATCAAGTAGATCCTTCTAACTTGCTATGTGCTCGGCGCATCGACACATTTTTGTGCCGACACTACATAAAGCT
Organism: Miscanthus floridulus; assembly: GCF_019320115.1. Taxonomy (NCBI): domain Eukaryota; kingdom Viridiplantae; phylum Streptophyta; class Magnoliopsida; order Poales; family Poaceae; genus Miscanthus; species Miscanthus floridulus. The sequence goes on along the minus strand of NC_089587.1, from coordinate 134,425,856 downwards.
CCACATAAACCTTTTAGAAATAGGAGGAAACAAAAGAAGGCAAAACATTGCTATGCCTTGGTGAGGAAGTATACACCATTGAGTGATTTGAGAGTGCCATTTGAGGAGTATAAAGTGAACTATGCTTTTTGTTGAGAAAAACTTTCAAAACTCTGAGTTACTGAAATGTGAAATTGGGAAGATGACTTTGTTTCGAGAACTGTTTCACTTTTTAGCAACCTAAGGAAACATGTTAGCTAAAGCTACATATCCCACTTGTGTAAGGAATTTGTTGTAATAACTTTTATGTAAGCCATATATCTTAGGATGTTATGCTCGTGATTACTTTTATCTCTAAACTTTGCTCTAGGATGAGCAAAGGGGTAAGTGTGGGGGAGCTTGTTGGCGGTCCTTAATGATCAAATGTGATTGTCAATTAGGATATAAAAAGAGAAGAAATTGGCAATCCTAAACACATAGGCATTTACTATTAACAAAGTTCAACATGTATTTGGAGATTATTATTTTATAGGACATAAACACAAACGCATGGAAAACTTCATCAAAAGATGCATTCCAATGCTGATTCACGTAAAGGAACAAGGAAGATGCCCATCAACTCGACTCAATGGGGGCAAAGCACCACGAAGGAGTGATCCAGCCCACAGCTCGCCACACGAAGGAGGTGGTGAGGCGGCTTGGTCAGGGGGCGACCGACCCCTAGGGGCTGGCAACCCCCTACCGGCTCTTCTCATCCACCCCTTCGACAAGCGGTGGCATGTGGATATGCTAAGGTGGTGGAAGCCGAGGCCATGCCAAGAATAGCTACTACATCGCCTCTACTCCTTGTATAAATAGAGGGGTACCCCCCTCTAAGACACAACACCACAAAAGGCAAAGAGCACACCTCACTCAAGTAGAGCAACACTCAAAAGGGCTTAGGCCCTAGTAGCTAGCTAGAGTTGTAAGGGAGAGATGTGAGGGAGAGCTTGGGGAAGCACCAGGCTTATTGGTGTCACCCCAACTTGTACCTCGACGAACATCTCTACTTCAATGGGTTTTCCCACTAAGTGAGTGTTCGTGGTTCTTTCAGTTATAAAGTCTTTGATTAGTTAAGCTTTACTCTTACTTGTTTGCGGGTTCATCATCCGTCCCCATGGTGGATGCTCTAGTTTGAGGACTCCTGATAAAGACGGGAGTTCCTGGCCATTGCTAGAATAGTAATGAATAGCATAGACGAGGTGTCTGAGCTAGAAGTTACCTTCATTTGCCTTGTTCCCCATGGTTGAGGGGTAGGTGGTAGGTGGTGACAGCCCTATCCATCCCTCATCTTCCCCCACATCTAGGTTCGATGTAGGCTACAAGCCAAAGGTGCCTGGCAGACCAGGTATAAGCCAGTGCCCAAAGCAAGTGAGTAGAAGTAAAGTGAATCTACCCATAGACCCTAAAACCATAGGAATCCATGTCAACCTCTATCAACTCTACCCTTGTGTTGTCCTTGGATGAATTATCTAGAAGAGTACCTCCATTCCCTATGGAAAATATGATACCCTAAATACTTCTAGTGAAGTGCTACAACGGTAATTCCGTGCGCTTGTGGATTTTTTGCTTACGCTAAGAAATACCAACAACATGTTATTTAGTTCTTGATTGATAAATGCGTCAGTGATGTTTATTTAAATAACTCTTGGTGCTTATATATATTTGGTGTGATCATGTGCTTGTCTTGGATGCTTTTATGTGATGCATCTAGTATTGCCATTCTTTGCATTCATGTACTTGCATCTTGCATCTCATTTGGGTATGCTAGATGAACCACGTGAGGAACTGAAGGACGTGATGTTCGAGCCAAACCTAAAGACGGTGTTTGTTGGACCTATCTTGAAGATGGAAGGACTAAGCAAGTGCTAGGACCAGAGATGTCACCAAGATAGTGCAAGCTAACTAAACTGACTTTGTGTCAGATCCCAGGCAAGCCCTGGAGCATTATAAGTCTCCTATCCTCCCTTTTTATAAATACACATGAGTATAACTTTTGTATGATGCATTAGGTGATAGTAGTTGGATGAAACCATTTGTGCATATTCCCTACATTGTCCACTATATATAAATACCTACACCCTTACTAGTATGAGTAGATCATTCCATGCTTAGACCAATAGAAGCCAGGTGATTTCCTGTCACCCACATATAGGGTGGTTACTTTTTCTCTAGCATAGTTGGATATATTTGTATCATGGAAAATAACCATTTGATGATGAACAAATGGAGACCGGGTAGGATCTGGTGATTGAGAGGCAGCAGGACATGGAGGTCTTTTGTGCATGTTTTATCCCATCTATGTTGGTTAAGGATCGTACCGTTGGTGGACCTTGTTCAGGATTGAACGCTGGCTTTCACTTAGCTGGCCAGATAAGTCATTCCGACCATGAATCCAAGTAGCTCAATTCTGGCTAGGAGTTGTTATGTTGGCACGCACACTAGAGGGGAGGATGTATCTATGGGGACATGGATAGGACCTTGGGCAGACCGTTGTCTGAACATCCTGGCTGTCGGTTGGTCCCTAAGTGTGTGACTTAGATCAAACCCATGACTGTTCTCGAATTGTATCAAAGGTGACATAAGGCTACCTTCATGTAGTATGCTTGGGTTTGTGTTATGGATTTCTGCCTAGCTGGTTGCAATAGATTCAAATTGTCGTCTCTCCCTGATAGTGAGAAACTTGAGTGAGCTTCCAGCATTCGTTGTAACAGTTAATGGAACATGATGGCTATGATGACTATATGATAAACTAGATATGGTTACTAATGTGATGCTTATTAATCAAGTGATTGCTATAGAATAGGGGCAAATCTAGCTACAATAGCTTCACTGAACTTGATGCTTGTTGGTATTTCTTAACACATACAGAAATAATCTACAAGCGTAGGGAATTACCATTGTATCACTTCACCCGAAAGTATTTAGGGTATCGTATTTTCCATAGGGAACAAAGGTACTCTTCTAGCTAGTTTGTCTAAGGACAACACAAGGGTAGAATTAGTAGAGGTTAAAATGGTTTCCTATAGTTTTATAGTCTAAGGATAGACAAACACAACTCCTACTTGCTCACTTTGGGAGCCGGCTTACACCTATTCTGCCAAGCGATACCGGCCTGTAGCTTTAAGTCAAACCTAGACATGGGGGAGTTTGAAGGATGGACATGGCTATCACCACCTGCCGCCTACCCCTCAACCTTGGGGAATGAGGTAAATGAAGGTATCCTCTACCCTAGACACCACATCTATGCTATCAACTACAACTCTATTGTGCAAGCAAGGGTTATCCATCTTTATTAGGGTCCTTCCACTAGAGTATCCTCCACAGGGATAGATGATGAACCCACAAACAAGTAAGAGTAAAGCTTAATTAATCAAATGCTTTATAACCAAAAGCATTTAGAGAGGGGGTACCCCTCTATTTGTACAAGCTCTACCCTACTACTCTACTATCTATGTAGGGCCTAAAACCTTGGAGTGTTGCTCAAAAGTGGAGAAGCTATTTGCCTTGTGGTGTGTTAGAGAGGGGGGTACCCCTCTATTTATACAAGGAGGAGAGGCAGTGATTCATCTATTCTTGGCGCAAAACCTTAGGCTACACCGCCTCTGCATGGGAGCATGCCACAGCCTAAGCAAGGAGAGGCAGAGGAGTGCCGGTAGGGGGTCGAGCGCCCCTAGTGTAACACCCTAGGTGTTAAGCATGCATTTTACCTTGATATTGCATGAGCACAAGCATCATTGAGCATTCATGAGCATAAGCATATCATGTATTCTATCTATGTTGGCTTATATTGCATGTATTATTATTTAATTGCCTTACTTAGGCTAGGGTTTCCTTGTAACCAATGTATGAAATGTGTGTGGAACCTTAGGAGTACCTTAAACATGTTTAAAACATCTTAAGGATCAACTTTGGTATTCAAGACTAAGGCTAGTTTGGTCTCTAAGTCTTAGTTATAGTGTAAGTCATCATTTCAAAGTGGTATGTTTGACCTAGGTTGAACCATGTCCTAGATTCTTTGCATGGAAAAGCACCCTTAAGCAAAGTTGTAGTATTTGAGTAGAGCAACAACTTTTGTTTTTGGGTCATGAGCTAATTCAGTGCATAGCTTGATCATTTTGAGCTCACAAAAATTAGTAAAGCACAAGTTTTCAATACTTAGAAATTTTCTAAGTCATTTCTGGTGTTCAGAATGAATTTCCTAACTTTGTGATGATTTTACTCCTTATTTGTTGTGATATAGACTTTGGTGTTTTAAGAGAAGTTGGAGATGGTATATAGGGCTACAATTTTGGTTAAGGAAGATTTTGCTTGTGAGTCACAGATTAGGAGTTTGAGCTTCATCAAATCATGTTGTTAGGGTCGAGCGTGGGCTCTGATGGCCTGTTCGGCCTTGCCATCAGTGGTCGACTGGCGCAGGACCTGGCCATCGCATGGAGGCCGTATGACACCGATGGCCTAGCCGGTCGAGCCACATCGGGCCATGATGTGCCATCACCCACCCCACACTTGCCCGTTCACTCCTGTGTGCTCTCATTTCCTACCCTGGACTCCTTCTCTCGTGCCTCCACCCGCAGCAGCGTCGAGCTTGCCCCCGTCGCCATTGCTGGCCACCCAGCTCACACCACTCACTTACTGTAGGCATTGCTCCGTTGTGCTCCCACTGCCTCACCGCACCTAGGTTGACCTGCTAGCAGAGCACATTAAGGCCTCCGTGCAGCACATGGCCTTCGCCATTGTTTCACCGCCGTGCCATGTCGCCATGGCCGGACCACCTTCGATCGCTATTTGCCATGATAGTGTGTGCGCTAGAATCACTGTAGAGTGTTGAAGCTCGGTGAAACCCTAATTTGGGCTATCTCGGTCAACTCCAGTGGCTCACCATCGACCGCATCCCCCGTGCCGCCATGGGCACCACCGTCACCATTAGCGTCCACAATCGGTCCAACTAGCAATCCCTAGGTGTGCGGGATGTCTTGGGGATCATCGTGGTGCCGGTGCCATCGCCGGAGGGCTCGCCATTGGTGAACTCTGGCCAGTCAGCTCTGCTACCCTATTTTTGGCTCACTGACGCATGGGCCCGGCTAACTGGAGGACCCCAGCTGTCAGCGGCTTAGGTTTAGAAGCTAGTTCATTTATTTTAGATTTGTATGCAAACTTTGAAAAATCATAAATGGAGTTGTAGATGTCCAATTTTGGTGAACCAAATTTTGTTGTGTTCCACATGAAGTGTACTATTTTATTAAAATATGAAATGTTCGGTTTCTAGTATTTTTCATGGTGATTAAAATATAGTTAAATGAGTGCTTTTTGAATGTTAGTAATCTTGTAAAATAGATATCTTGAGCTAGAAAACTCATAAAATTGTGTTTCTAATTTTGTTGGTTTTGTGTTGAGATGCTCTAGCTAGGAAAAATAATAAACTTGCTGTAAACTTGATTGAAGTAGGATCTTTCTATTTATCTATTAATAAATGGCATTCTTTTGAGGAAAATTATAGTGATAGAAACATGTAACATATTGCTATGCAAATTTTTGTACAGTAGTATGGCACTAATATGAAGCTAGGAAAAATATATAATACGTTGTTTGACACTTTTCTATGGGGTTAACTATTTTCACTAAAATAGGCCTTGCTATCTTGTCATTTTTGTAAAGGATGTTATACATGGTCAAATGGCATGAAATTATTGCAGTTGTCTACTAGGAGCACTTGAAAGGCCCTATAATTTTCTGAGAATTTATTATGCACATTTGGTATAGGTTTATTATTTCTCCTAATTGTCTAATTAAATTTATAAAGGCAATTAAATAAATAGATTGGGCTTGACCATTATGTTTTCTTGAGTGTATTTGGTATTCTTAAACTGTTGGTATGCTTGGTGATGTCAAATTTGGAATGCTTATATGCAGTAAAAATATTGTTGCTCTATAATTTGATTTAGAAATGTTTTTGGATAGATTCTATTGTTGGGCATGTTGCATAGCCAAAATGAAGTTTGGTGTAGAAATGAATATAACAAAGTTGTAGGTAACGTCTTCATTTATGTTGTTTTAAAATTTCAGGGCAATAGTCCAAAGAGTTTAGGAGTTATAGCTATTTTAAGTTAGTCTCCCGAAATGCTTGTTCTCTGGAATTTCTGGACATCACTGGATAGATTGCCTGTTTTGGTTAGGTTAGGTTGTGAATTAGCTTTTGGCAATTGAATAAGAGTTGTAGGCAATTTTATAATATTACCATAAAGTCTAAGATCACAGCATTTGGATAAGTAGAACTTCAGTTATGATGTAAACTTTTAACTACCATGTGTCGCTTAGAAATTTCCTTGTGTTGAAATTTGTAAGTAGAAAGAGAAGAGATATGCACCTACTCAGTTAGCATGGAGTTAGCATTGCTATCATTGTGTAACTTAACATCATTATTGCAGCATGTACCTTCCCATATCACATCATCTATGATCCTTCTTGTGCATTCGTGGAGCTTACTTATGCATATGCATGCAATAGGTGCAACCGAGGAAATCACACTAGTGGAGCTCGACGTCGATCCATAGGAGGAGAACCAAGAGGTGTAGCACAAGGAGGTTCCCAAAGAAAGAGAGCTTGAAGCCGATCACCTTCCCAAGTGTTCGGATCACCAGCCTGCAACATGCATGAAAGGCAAGCCCCGGAGCATTATAGGTCTCTCTATTTTATTAATGTCACCTAAAGTTATTTGTATTGATGCATTACGTGATAGGAGTTGTTTGGAAACACTTGCTGCATATTACCTTCCTTGACTAGAAATATCTACCATGAATCCTAATTAAGTCTAGGAATGCTTATCATGCTTAGCGATCTTGGTTTGTATGTTGGTTGTTTCAGATCCTTTGTGATTTCATCGGACTACCAGGTTTAAATGGGCTCAACTATGATGGTTTGATCTCTTCGGTGATTGCTATTGTACTTGTGCTCTTATAAATAGGACAGTTCTATAACAGCTAGCATCAGAGCAAGGATTCAACATTAAACTTGTCATATGTGTATTAAAAAACAAAGGTTTTGTGCTATAAAAATCTAAAGTGTGCTAGTGGTCATCTCCTTTATGCCCAGTTAAGGACTTTTAGGTGGCTATTTAGGTACTAACATGGGGGTTTTCACTTTTGTCGTCCATACGACATGCTATTGTATGGATGCCAATCACTTGAGTGGTAATGTATGGATCAAATGCCTCTACGCTAAGGTAAGAAGGTAAGTTGATGAGTGGCATGATGACAAGACGTCAGCGTACCACCAGGGAGAGCTAGTTTTGATACGGTTGTATATGCATGCTTGCTTGTGTGTATGGTGTGTATTTAATTGTGGGTATAAATTGTCATCGGGTAGCATTGATACGGAAGTATATGTATGGGTATACATATATGGAAGTATTTAGTTGCAACCTAGAGCCCAGATTTACAATTCTATACTTATATCTGTTGGGTTGGGCTGCAATTAATTTTCTACAGGTACACTAACAACGAAACATGTAGCTCGTTTAGTTACGATTATATTGTGAGAACGTCTGTATGCCATCGCGTATGTTGTTAGGAATTATTTTTTCTATGTTTGTGAGGACGTACATAATGAGCATACATCATGATACACCATTCATTCATGTTCTTGCATTGTTTCCGCCTTAAATGATCTTATGGTTAAGTAACTCATTTCTATAATCACGTTGTCTCACTTAATTGTAACCTTTTGTTACAGATGGTAGCCCTAGGAGCCCCTATTGCTAGCGACAACTTTCTAGCTTTGTTTTGGACTCCCACCTTACTGTGGTGGGTGCTGAACTCTGTCGGGTACGCTGAACCACCTCACTACTTTTGGAGCAAAGTGGTAACTTAAGGACAAAGGTGGTATGATGTGCGAGTCACTATCGTAGCCATGAGGACAATCCTTAGTGGCAAGGATGAAGTGTAGAGTTAGATGGGCAGACCCCATGGGAAGGTGCCCAAGTGGCAGCTTTTGAGGTTCTCAGTGAGATTTGTCAGGAACTTTGAGATGAGCTTGTAAATGGGCCAGTTGGATCTTTCCCAATGTCGATGCATCATAGACCACTTGGGCCCAGCAAGGCAGTAATGCTTTAGTCAGAGATAGGGATGAAAGAGCTAGAAGTAGCAATGCTGCAATGAGTGCTATGTATGCAGTCATGAGGATGTTTTATGCACGTTAATATAGCTACATCAACTATATGCTAGAGCTCCAAAGGGCACAGGCCGCACAATGCAGGATGCGAGCACATGTGCTTAGGCACCAAAAGGCAGTCAGGGTAAGTCAGCATGAGATAGATAACTTCACAATAGCCTTAGAAGCTCACCGGAGGCAGTTTGGTCATGTTGTTGTAGAGAGAAATGCAACGAGGGATAAATTACAGGGCATCCATGCTGAGAGGGACAAGGTCATTTGTCTTGCTAAAAATAGAGAGGCAGCTAGATCAAGACAGTATTCTAGGCTACTAGGTAGGCCACTGAGTTTGATCGCAGGGAGCAAAAGCTCATCTGCCAGATCGAGGAGCTTCAGATTGATGTTCATCGCCTCAACAACATAATCAACCAAATTATTCCTCTAGCTCTAGTAGTGGAAGAAGGTCCTAATGTGTTGATTGCTAAGGATGATGGCATAGAGATGGATGTCGAGGAGGAGCTTGAAGATGGAGAGGTGGAGCCTTGGGAGGACGACCATGGTGATGGTGTGTCCGACATCGATAGCGACCACCCCTAGGAGTAGCTTAGCTATAGTAGTAGCGAGCTTGATGTCTTAGGTCTTTATTCTCGATCATTATGTAATGAACTCATAATGTAGTCTCAATTTCATGATGTACCCTTGTGATAGGAACTATGCATGTACTATTTGAAGTGATTGCACTGTTTAATGGATTTCCAGTTGTTTTTAACATGAAAATTTGGCATGTATGGAATGCGTTGCAAGCATGATAAGTGACCATTTGGTGATGTTATGTTGTGGAAATGAATTATTGTGCCTCTGTGTTATTGTATGAATTTACAATTCTCTCTAGTAATTATAGTATGGCATGATTATTCTTCTGCAATCTCTTGACATCATCGAATAATCACTTGTTGTTGTAACTTTACAGATGACGCACACTCATAGGGGAGCTAGTGGTGTTGATGTGGGTGGTAGTGATGGTCGTGACAATGGCAATGAGGATCTTCTCCCACCACCGCATCCTACCCCAGCAGAGATGATGGCTCAACTCATGAAGACTCAATGTTCCATGGGAGAAGTGTTGAGTGGTCTCGCATAGAATGTTGGCCAAGGATGTGGAAGAGACCAGCATCAAGGACCTGAACCTAACCAATTCAGCACTTTTAAGGATTTTCTCGACACCAAGCCTCCTATGTTTAAGGAAGCAGAAGAACCATTATAGTTAGATGAATGGTTGAATACCATTGAATAGAAGTTCCATCTTTTGAGGCTCACTGAGCACCTAAAGACAGAATATGCATCGCACTAGCTGCATGGACCTGCAGGCATGTGGTGGAGTCATCATCGATCCACTTTGCCAGAAGATGCTCAAATCACCTGGAATCAATTCAAGGCTACATTTAGGGGACATTATATTCCCCAAGGTCTGATGAGTATGAAGCATACAGAATTCATGAAGCTGACGTAGGGTACTAAGAGTTTAAATGAGTATTTGCATGCCTTTAATAGCCTGTCAAGGTATGCCATTGAGTTTGTGGATACTGATGTAAATAAGATTGCTAGTTTCAAGAGGGGACTTAGCCCGAAGCTGATGAAGATGCTATCTAGCAACAAATGTGCTACTTTCAATGAGTTTGTTAGTGATTCATTAACCCAAGAGAATCATAACATCTATTCAGCATCCAAGAATCACAAGAGAGCTTATGAAGCAGGCATATCACAACCAAAAGCTCCTACCACTGTGAGACCCTAGTTTTGACCTCCCGCTCCAAAGTATAGACCAACTCAGAAGAAGGCACAACCCAGTCAGAACCAAAAAGTATATTGCAAGGCTTATTTTATTGCCCTACCAAAGGGTAGAACTAGACAAGGCAACTCCAATGTTCCACCTAGCAGTATGCCATGCTGGAACTGCAACAAGACTGGCCATTGGTCAAGAAATTGCTTGTATCCCAAGAAGAAGAACAACTAGAAGCATGACAATTCTAATGGACGTCTGGGACATATGCACTATACCACCATGGAAGGGATTCCCTCTGGTGAGGTTGTCACGGCTGGTATGTTTCTTGTGAATCATCATCCTGTAGTCATTTTATTTGATTCTGGAGCTTCGCATTCATTCATGAGTCCAACTTTTGCATCCAAGTATGATCAGAAAATAATTGTAGTTGACAAGGGTAGTTATTGTATAAGTGTTGCTAGGAGTAACATTTCTACCAATCAGATAGTTAGAAATGTACGCATCCAAATAAGTGAATGGGAATATACTGCAAATTTAGTGATATTACCGAGATTGGGTATTGATGTGTTCTTGGGTATGAATTGGATGAAGAACCATGTTGTTCTTATTGATACCTCGACTAGAACTGTTATGTTGAGGGATCCCAAGTTTTTCTAGTACCCCTTCCTAGGGAGTTTGATCTCCATAATGTGGCCAACACTATCCAGCCTATGTCCCTTGCTGATATTCTAGTAGTATGTGAATTTCCGGATGTCTTTCCTGATGAATTGTTGGGGTTACCATTGGATAGAGAGATAGAGTTCAAGATAGAATTGTTACCTGGTACCGCACCTATTTCCCGAAGACCGTATAGAATGCCACCCAATGAGTTAGTAGAATTGAAGATTCAATTACAAGAACTTTTAGAAAATGGTCTCATTCGCCCCAGTTTGTCACCATGGGGTTGTCTAGCTATATTTGTGAGAAAGAAGGGCAAGTCTTTGCGGATGTGTGTGGACTATCGACCACTCAATTCTGTTACTATCAAGAATAAATATCCTTTGCCTTGCATTAATATCTTGTTTGATCAATTGGCAAAAGCAAAAGTGTTCTCTAAGATTGATTTGAGGTCAGGTTATCACCAAATCAAGATTAGGCCAGAAGACGTACCTAAGATGGTTTTTTTCCACTAGGTATGGCCTTTATGAGTATTTAGTCATGTCCTTTGGATTGACCAATGCTCCTGCCTACTTCATGTATTTGGTGAACTCGGTGTTCATGCCTAAACTTGACAAGTTCATGATTGTGTTCATCAATGATATCTTGATTTATTCTGAGACGGCAGAAGAACATGAAGAGCACTTGAGAGTGGTATTGTCGAGACTAAGAGAGCATAAGTTGTATGCAAAGTTTAGTAAATGTGAGTTTTGGTTGAAGAAGGTACCTTTCCTAGGTCACGTATTATCGAAGGATGGAATTTCTATAGACCCATCCAAAGTGCAAGAAGTGATGGATTGGAAAGCTCCCACCTCAGTTCATGAAGTTTGAAGTTTTCTTGGTTTAGCTGGATACTATCATTGGTTTATCCTAGATTTCTCCAAGATATCCAAGCCTATGATAAGGTTACTCCAAAAGGATGAAAAGTTTATATGGACACCGGAGTGTGAAGCAGCTTTTCACACTTTGTAGACTTTGCTAACTACTGCTCCTGTGTTGGCATAGCCTGACATTGAGAAACCATTTGATGTATTTTGTGATGCCTTAGGTACCAGTTTAGGGTGTGTTTTAATGCAGGAAGGCCAAGTCATTGCTTATGCCTCGCGCTAGTTGAGAAAGCATGAAGTCAATTATCCAATGTAGGATTTAGAGCTTGTAGTAGTTGTCCATGCTCTAAAAATTTGGAGACATTACCTGCTTGGCAATGTTTGCCATATCTACACTAATCACAAGAGCATTAAGTACATTTTCACTCAACCTAAGTTGAACATGAGGTAGTGCAGATGGTTAGAATTGATCAAGGATTATAACTTAGAAGTGCATTATCATCCGGGGAAGGCCAATGTAGTTGCCAATGCCTTAAGTCTGAAGTATCATGGTAATTCTTTATTGGATGTTGGTTTCAACTTATTGCATCCCGCAGTTCTACACAATATCATTGTAGTTCCCTTGAGTCCAAGATCATTAAGCGGCAAAAGACTGATATTGGTATATTCCATATCAAGAGAAAGATAAAAGAAGAAGAAAGTAAGCATTTTTGATTGGATGGGAATGGTGTTCTATGGTTTAAAGATCGGCTTGTAGTGCCAAAAGATAGGGAGTTGAGGAACCAAATCCTAGAGGAAGCTCATTCTTCCAAGCTATCCATTCACCCGGGTAGCAACAAGATGTACTAAGATTTGAAGACTAGATTTTGGTGGACAAAAATGAAGAAAGAAATTGCAGCATACATTGCAAGATGTGATAACTATTGCTGAGTTAAGGCCATTCATATGAAACCAGTAGGGTTAATTCAGCCACTGTCCATTCCAAGTTGGAAATGGGAGGACATTAGTATGGATTTCATTGTCGGACTTCCAAACACCCAAAAGGGTCAGGATTCTATATGGATAATTGTTGACCGTCTTACCAAGTTTGCACATTTTATTCCTGTCAATGCCACGTATTGACCTCATCAATATGCAAAGCTATACATTGAGCAAATTATTAGATTGCATGGAGTACCTAAGAGTATTGTATTAGATTGAGGGTCCTAATTTGTTAATAATTTTTGGGAACATCTACATAAGGTATCACTTTGATTCATAGCTCTACTTATCACCCCCAGACCATAGGTCAAACTGAATGTGTGAATTAGATCTTGGAAGATATGTTGAGAGCATGCATGATTTCTTCCAAGGGTTCATGGGAGGATTGGTTACCTTTAGTTGAATTCTCCTACAATAATAGTTATCAAGAGAGTATCAAGATGGCACCGTTTGAAGCCCTATATGGTCGCAAGTGTAGGACCCCTCTGAATTGGATTGAGCCTGGTGAAAGAAGGTATTATGGAATTAACTTTGTCAAAGAAGCTGAAGAATGAGTTCAAATTATTCGACAACATATAGAAGCCGCTCAATCAAGACAAAAGAGCTATGTAGATAAGAGGTGAAGTGCTATTGTATTCCAAGTTGGAGATTATCTGTATCTGAAGGTATCCCCAATGAGGAGAGTACAAAGGTTTGGAGTTAAGCAAAAACTTGCTCTTAGGTATATTGGACCATATCAGATCATTGCACAAAAAGGACCAGTAGCCTACAAACTCCAAATACCTCTAGAAATGAAAGCTATATTTAGTGTTTTTCATGTCTCCCAACTCAAGAAATGTCTTCGTGTGCCCGAAGAAGCTATTGAACCCACTAGTATTAAGATTTAGTTAGATTTGACCTATGAAGAAAGACCAATTCGAGTGCTTGAAGAAATGGAAAGGGTGACTCGTAGCAAAGTCATCAAGTTCTACAAGATGATTTGGAATAATCATAGTGAGCAAGACACTATGTGGGAACGTGAGGACTATCTTCGTGAGGTTTATCCGAGTTTCTATGAAGAATGGTAGGTCATGCAATCTCGGGATGAGATATCTTTTAGCGGGGAAGGGTTGTAACACCCTAGGTGTTAAAGCATGCATTTAACCCTAACATTGCATGAGCACAAGCATCATTGAGCCTTCATGAGCATAAGCATATCATGTATTCTATCTATGTTGGCTTATATTGCATGTATTGTTACTTAATTGCCTTATTTAGGTTAGGGTTTCCTTGTAACCAATGTATGAAATGTGTGTGGAACCTTAGGAGTACCTTAAACATGTTTAGAACATCTTAAGGATCAACTTCAGTATTCAAGACTAAGGCTAGTTTGGACTCTAAGTCTTAGTTATAGTGTAAGTCATCATTTTAAAGTGGTATGTTTGACCTAGGTTGAACCATGTTCTAGATTCTTTGCATGGAAAAGCACCCTTAAGAAAAGTTGTAGTATTTGAGTAGAGAAACAACTTTTATTTTTGGGTCATGAGCTAATTTAGTGCATAGCTTGGTCATTTTGAGCTCTCAAAAATTAGTAAAGCACAAGATTTCAACACTTAGAAATTTTCTAAGTCATTTCTGGTTTTCAGTTTGAATTGCCTGACTTTGTGATGATTTTACTCCTTATTTGTTGTGAATTAGACTTTGGTCTTTTAAGAGAAGTTGGAGATGGTATATAGGGCTACAATTTTTGTTAAGGAAGATTTCACTTATGAGCCATAGATTAGGAGATTGAGCTTCATCAAATCGCACTGTTAGGCTCAGGCGTGGGCTCTGATGGCCTGTTCGGCCTAGCCTTCAGTGGCTGATGGCGTAGGATCTGGCCACCGTGTGGAGGCCATATGATGCCAATGGCCTGGCCGGTCGGGTCACGTCGGGCCATGATGTGCCATCACCCGCCCCGCACCCGCCCGTTCATTCCTGTGCACTCTCATTTCCTTCCCTAGCCTCCTCCTTCACTCGCGCCTCCACCTGTAGCAGTGCTGAGCTCGTCGTTGTCGCCATTGCTGGCCACCCAGCTTGCACCGCTCACTCACCACAGGCATTGCTCCATCATGCTCCCACCGCCCCATCGCACCCTCCTTGACTTGCTAGTAGCGCACGATAAGGCCTCCTTGCAGCGCGTGGCCTTCATCGTCGTTTTGTGGCCATGCCACGTCGTCGTGGGTGGACCGCCTCCGACCACCATTTGTCACGATATTGTGTGCGCTAGAATCACCGTAGAGTGTTGAAGCTCGGTGAAACCCTAATTTGGGCTATTTCAGTCAGCTCCGGTGGCTCGCCGTCGATCGCGTCCGTCATGCCACTATGGGCGCCGCCGTCACCTTTAGCGTCCATAATCGGTCCAACTAGCTAGCCCAGTGTGTGCGGGATGTCTTGGGGATCATCGTGGTGCCGATGTCGTCGCCAGAGAGGTCGTCGTCGTTGAAATCTGGCCGATAGCGCTGCTGCCCTGTTTTTGGCTCACTGACGTGCGGGCCCGGCTGACTCGGGGACCCTAGTTGTCAGCGGCTTAGGTTTAGAAGCTAGTTCATTTATTTCAGATTTGTATGCAAACTTTGAAAAATCATAAGTGGAGTTGTAGATGTCCAATTCATGTGAACCAAATTTTGTTGCGTTCCTCATGAAGTGTAGTGTTTTATAAAAATATGAACTGTTCAGTTTCTTGTATTTTTCATGGTGATTAAAATATAGTTAAATGAGTGCTTTTTGAATGTTAGTAATCTTGTAAAATAGATATCTTGAGCTAGAAAACTCATAAAATTGTGATTCTAATTTTGTTGGTTGTGTTGAGATGCTCTAGCTAGGAAAAATAATAAACTTGCTATAAACTTGATTGAAGTAGGATCTTTCTATTTATCTATTAATAAATGGCATTCTTTTGAGGAAAATTATGGGGATAAAAATATGTAACATATTGCTATGCAAATTTTTGTACAGTAGTATGGCACTAATATGAAGCTAGGAAAAATATATAATCTATTGTTTGACACTTTTCTATAGGGTTAACTATTTTCACTAAAACAGGCTTTGCTATCTTGTCATTTTTGTGAAGGATGTTATACATGGTAAAATGGCATGAAATTTTCACAGTAGTCTATTGGGAGGCTTGAAACCTACTGTAATTTGTTGAGAATTTATTAGGCACATTTGGTATAGGTTTATTATTTCCCCTAATTATCTAATTAAATTAATAAAGGCAACTAAATAAATAGATTGGGCTTGACCATTATGTTTTCTTGAGTGTATTTGGTATTCTTGAACTGCTGGTATGCTTGGTGATGTCAAATTTGGAATGCTTATATGCAGTAAAAATATTGTAGCTCTATAATTTGACTTAGAAATATTTTCGGATAGATTCTGTTGTTGGGCATGTTGCGTAGTCAAAATGATGTTTGCTGTAGAAATGGTTAATAACAAAGTTGTAGGTAAATTCTTCATATATCTTGTGTTAAAATTTCAGGGCAATATGCCAAAGGGTTTAGGAGTTATAGCTGTTTTAATTTAGTCTCCCGAAATGCTTGTTCTTTGAAATTTCTGGACAGCACTGGATAGATTGCCTGTTTTGGTTAGGTTGGGTTGTGAATTAGCTTTTGGTGATTAAATAAGAGTTGTAGGCAATTTTATAATATTTCCAGAAAATCTAATATCACAACGTTTGGATAAGTAGAACTTTAGTTATGATGTAAACTTGTAACTGCCATGTGTAGCTTAGAAATTTCCTTGTGTTGAAATTTTTAAGTAGATAGAGAAGAGATATGCACCTACTCAGTTAGCATGGAGTTAGCATTGCTATCATTGTGTAACTTAACATCATTATCGTAGCATGTACCTTCCCATATCTCATCATCTATGATCCTTCTTGTGCATTCATGGAGCTTACTTATGCATATGGATGCAATAGGTGCAACCGAGGAAATCACGCTGGTGGTGCTCAACGTTGATCCACAGGAGGAGAACCAAGAGGTGCAGCACCAGGAGGTTCCTAGAGAATGAGAGCTTGAAGCCGATCACCTTCCTGAGTGTCCGGATCACCAGCCTACAACGTTCGTGAAAGGCAAGCCCTGGAGCATTATAAGTCTCCCTATTTTATTAATGTCACCTAAAGTTATTCGTATTGATGCATTACGTGATAGGAGTTGTTTGGAAACACTTGCTACATATTACCTTCCTTGACCAAAAATATCTGCCATGAATCCTAATTAAGTCCAGGAACGCTTATCATGCTTAGCTATGCTTGGACCGATAGAAGTCGGGTGATTTCCTGTCACCTACGAGCTATAGGTGATAACTTGATCACGGTTGGCTATATTGTGCTATCGTGGAACATAATCTAGTATTGTTGAATAAATGGAGACCAGGCGAAGTCTGATGTTGTGGTATCATAGTGATTCTGTCTATGTCATTTAAGGACCGGACGTTGGAGGTCATCTTGTCATGTTGAACGCATGCCTCTCACATAGTTGGCCGGATAAGTCATTCCGACCGTGAAGTTGAGTAGCTCAACTTAGGCCAGGGACATGAGCAGTTAAAGTGCACACCCTATAGGCAGTAAGGATGTGTGGAGAGCCAATGGCGTAAGCCCAAGGCTGGGTTAGAGTCCCAAGCCCCCTTGGCAGATTGGTTGTATCTTTGAGGGTGCGGCGCTGGTTCTACCCACGATTGTACTTGAGTTGTCCCAAAGGTGACCTGATGCGATCCCAATAGGGGAAGTATGGGTGTGTGTTAGGAATAATTCCCCAGCTGGGTAGGAATCGATTCAAATCACCATCTCTCCCGATAGTGAGAACTTGACAGGATCACACTTCATCGTAGTAATTGATGGAAGTGTTGGTTATGAGATTATGCAAGAACTCAACTAGATATGGTTATTATTGTGATGACTTACTGGTACCAACATGTTTGGCATTGAATAGTTGCTAATCTAGTATGAGACAGGATTAATAACTAGTGATTCACAATTAAAGAGATGTTGGATAACTTATGCTTTTTCTACAAATGATGTCTACCAGCTCTACTTATAAAGCCTTGCATACTCCTTGGTGTCTTAGTATTTTAGTTGGACGGGTAAGTCTAGCTGAGTACCTTCTCATACTTAGGGTTTTATTCCCATTGTTGCAGATAATGTTATGTATCACGGCTACTCTAAGAACTGCTTTGCTCCTACAGTGGATGAGGACTAGGACCATGGGCAATGGTCATTCTATTTATCATCTCACCCTTGTGCTTTTGGTTGGAGCTGACTATGAAACTAGCTTTGTATTAAACTATATGTGATGTCAATGTTAAACTACTTTGCTTCCACTACTTTCAAACTTGGTTTGTAATAATTATTCGAACTCTGATGTATGAGAAATATTTGTGAACTGTGATGTAACATATGACTGGTTATGTTGAATCTCTACGATCTTGGTTTGTATGTTGGTTATTTGAGATGCTTCGTGATTTCATCAGACTACCAGGTTTATATGGGCTCAAGTATGATGGTTTGATCGCTTTGATGATTGCTATTGTACTTGTGCTCTTATAAAGTGAATGGTTCTATGACACCTAGGGGTCGGAGGCCCCTTGACCATGCCACCTCGCCACCGCCTTCGCTTGGCAGGCTCTGGGCTAGGCCTAGATCTATCCCCAGTGGTGTTTTGCCCCGGTTGAGTTGAGTTGGTGGGCATCTCCCTTGTTCCTTTGCGCAAATCATCATTGGGAAAGCACCTTTCAGTAAATTTCTCCATGTATTTGTGTTTGTGACCTGCAAGATAATATTCTCCAAATACATGTGAAACTTGGTTAATAGTAAATGCATATGTGTTTAAGATTGTCAATTTCTCCTCCTTTTGTGTCTTAAGTGGTGGTCGGATTTGATCAGTAAAGGCCGCCAACAGCCTCCCCCTTGGGCTCTTTTGCTTTGCATAATATGGTGTCACACTTTGTTTCATTGCACACTTTGAATGTGTTTTCCATGTATTCCATAAATGCCCTCCTGCAAATGGTCAAACACCAAAACTTGTGGAGATTGTTAGTTCTAAAGCCTTATTTCTAAATTTAGTGCATGTATGCTAGGATTTCATGCAAGTGTTGCTTGTTAAATATGTGAGTTAAGTACCGCCAATAAACTCCCCCACACTTACCCATTTGCTCGTCCTCGAGCAAAGCTTAGTGATAAAAGTAATCATGAGCATTACATCCTAAGATATATGGCTTACATAAAAGTTATTCCAACACATTCTTTATACTAGTGGGATATGTGGCACTAGCTAACATGTTTGCTTGGGTTGTTGAAAAGTGAAACAGTCTTCGAAACAAAGTCATCTTCCCAATTTCTCATCTTAGCAACATGGTGTTTTAAAACTTTTTTCTCAAGAAAAGCATAGTTCACTTTATACTCCTCAAGAGGCACTCTCAAATCACTCAATGGTGTATCATTCCTCACCAAGGCATAGCAAACTCTTGCCTTCTTTTGTTTTCTCCTACTTCTAAAAAGGTTTATGTGGAGCTTTAGATAGGGATAAACAATATAGCATACTTGCATTGCATATGTTGTAGAGTCAAATATAGGATCCAAGGAGAGAAGTGCCATACTATACTCCTTTTGTAGATATGATCTCTCTCCATAATTTGTTATTTTAAAACATGGCTATCCTTCATCCTTCTTTTCAATACATGAGCCTTCGTGTGCTCATCATTTTTTTCTTTTGTACCTAGACCTAGATGTGTCCATATCTGTTTTAAGCTTTTTTGCATAGCCCATGTCTCTTCTAAACCACATATTCAGGGAGAGATCATTATCTTCTTAGAACATGGAGTATTTACATGACAAACATATTTTTTGTCTACTTCCAGTGTAGGAGCAGAATTTTTGGTGGATCTAAATGAAGGCATGTTTGTGCATACTCCCCTGTGTAGGAGCAGCATGTATATGTGGGTGTATGTGATCTTGATTTTGGGGGCATGATAAATCTCTAAACAAGGGTCAACAAGACTTGACCAAACTCAATACAATCACAAGCAGCTTATGTAAGAGGCTTAAAACTTGCAAGATGTCATATTTGGCATTGGTAGGAATTGCTCACCAATTGAGGAGTATGTGATACTATGGTTTTATAACATTTTTATCAAAACAAATTCTCCAAGTACTTTGAATAGAAATGGTAGGATTAGAACTATATCACACTTCAAAACAACTTATTTAACATGATTATCCTATTAGAATATTTTCCCACAAGCATAAGTGTATGTATATGGAACAAACTTTATGCAAGCTTCTATCCTAAACATGTTATGAACATGTCACTTTTTAAAAAATTTAGATGAAGTGTGGTGCATAGGGGCATTGTTCATCAGGAGGAGATAACACATATGAATTGAGTTTAATTTTAGTGATCAAGATTTATGTTTGTTTAAACTCGAGGTTTTGTAGGGAGTTGAGGGTAGTGTTGCACAAACCATCGGTTGAAGAGGAAGAAGGAGCTAAGGGGATCAGAGGTGGTTTGGCTAAACCAGAGGTTCAACCAATTCACTTTGGAGCTATTTGTCCTGTCCTTCTTGCATGTTGGATTTGTTAATGTTGTGCAACATGTTGGGGGGAGATCTTGGATGTGTGGTTGTTCTGCTTGAGAGATCTCCCCCACACTTATTCTTCTACATGTTTTATTTGATAAAGAGAAACAAAAAGGAAATAAACAAGGGTTCTCCCATTTTGAACACTGGGGAGCTTAAATCATTCTATTATTATTATTGTTTATTAATTATTGTATATATATATATTTTAAGCATTCACCAACCTTATAATTTTTTTTGTTTTAACTCAAGCAAGGCTAAAGTGAGGATTGCAATGTAATAATTAGCCTTCATTCATCCCCACACTAGATTACTTCTACTATTTATAAAAGTAATACTTCTAAGTTCATTAACCAAAATTTAACACCATGTCAAGTTTTGATTAAAGAAGGCTATTTTAACCTAAGCACCATGCTTAATTTAAAAAGCCTATGGGTGTACTGATCAAATACACCCAAACCATAGTATATGACATAAACAACATAAAGCATGATTTTGCATGATCAAGATATATCCAATGGAGACAAGCATGCATTAAAGAAGTTGGTGAACATTTAGTTTGTTTTTTATCATTATTTTGTCTCTCTTTTTTATATAGCAAGATACAACTAACATCGTCATCATCATTTTTGTGCATGGAACTTTTGGAATTCTCACCATCCTCCCCACACTTGGACTTTTGTGTAAAAATCAAGTGTGTAATGTTGGGGTCTCCTTTTTTAGTGTGTTCCATCATCAAAGATCATCAAGGTATGTAGTCAATGCATCTCTCATGTTTTCAGGCATTGTATGTCCCCTATTCTTCTTGATCTCAACCTAAAAGGGTTAACACACAAGAATACCCAAAGGTGGATACAAACTTGATAACATGTTCTTGCTTTTTATTAATAAGAAAGTTGTTTTGTTTATAATAATCATATAGATATATTTTTTTATGATAATCCAGGGTATCTCCTGGTAGTGCTTGATTCATGGTCTTAAGCTCGACCATAGGAACTTTGTCTTGCAGCTATCATTGGTGGTGTAGTTCCCAGCTTCACCACAAAGCATTGAGTAATTTCGTTCGAGCTACAAGGTTAGTACCACAGTGCAACTATGGGATTTGTAGTATTTATGATACACAAAGGCATCAATAACCATTCTCTTAAAAAGTTTGGAGACAAGGATCAAGAGGTGGTTGTGATCCTCATGGAAGCATGTGGCACTAAGCAAAATGTCCATGGCACAGAAGTTTTTGTTCTCAAGAAATACATTGGTTGAATGTAGACCATTGTTGAAAACAATGTTTGGATGGCCAGAGGTACATCGCTTAAGTTCAAGCAAGGGTGATGATGGAACGAATGGGGTTATGAATTTGACCTCCTCGAATGGGTCATTGTTGGGATGATGCTCCGCCTTTGGGATATCTGTGTGAGTGGCAAAAGCAATTTTTCCCAAACTCTTTGTTAAGGCTCCCATGGGAAGATTTTTCTTGAAAAAGATTATCCAAAGGATGGCCTATGAGAAGCTCAAATTCAAGGATGGCATAGATGTGGAAGTCTAGGTGAACCTTGGTTTCATTTATTATGATTGGCATGGCCTTGGCAATCCCACAACACTCGAAGATGAGTCCCAAGAGACTTTCAAAAAGTTTGTTGGTCGAGACTAGCGGCATGTTGCCCAAAAGATTTTTCGCAAGAAATTCTGACATGATACTAGTCCTGACTGTGGGGTTATGCAGGGCTTCTATGTTTGTTCCCCTGAATGAACAAGGCATGGTTGTGGAAGGTAAAAGAATCTGAATTGCTTTAGAACAAAATTTCACTTCCATTAACCATTCCTTCGATGGTTCTACCTTGGGGGAAACTTCCTTTTATGTGCTTTTCATGCCACAAATATTTCGAGGTATTGCTATAATCCTCAAATTCGATAGGGAACACTGAAGGATGAATTAATCTTTCCTTTGGTGTTCGTGGTTTGGGTGAAGGCTCACGAGTTGAATATAAGGATGGTATAGGTTTGGATTTGACTAATGAGGACTCCTCAACACTCAATATAACTTTTTCCTAGAGGGGTTCTATTTCTCATGATGGAGGAAGTGTAACTTTCTAGGAAGTTTTCAAGGAGTTTCACTGGTTCCGTCATGGGTTTGTGTGTAAACTGGCCTCTGGTAGTCATGTGTTGGCATAGGTCAGCATGCATGTTGATACCCAAATAAAAGAGATACAACAATACGCCATTGGGTAAAGATAGGTCTAGGCCAGCATGTATTAACATTGAAAACCTAGCCCAGGTTGCACCTATAGACTCCTTGTCATATTGCGCAAAGTTGAGGATTGCCCTTGGTAGAGAGTCGATACGAGACATGGGGAAAAATGCAAGACAAAACTTGTCCTTAAGTTCATCCCAGTCCCCATTCGTACTTTCCATGGCATGTGTGTACCATTGCTTCGCCTTCTCCATGAGAGAAAAGGGAAACAATTTCCACTTTAGAATTTCCTGTGTTATGCCCAAGATGCTCAAGCATGAACACATCTCCTTGAAGTTGTGTCGGTGATGGCAGGGATTTTCATTATAGTGCCCTAAGAAGGGTTGTGCATGAACCATGGCTTTTAAGCTTGGCAAAGTTCATAGCAGATGAAAAGGTTTGTTTTGAAAATGGCTTGAGGAACTCCCCCTTTGAAGCGAACTGGTATTGGATAGGAGTGGTTTTCCTGGTGAAAATATTTTTTGTGTTGTTTTTTATAAAGAGAAAAGATACAGATATGAGGACGAATTAGGTTTGAAGAAAATACAGCAACCATTCCCTAGCCACGGCGCTAGAAATGCTTGGTGGTATTTCTTAATGCATACAGAAATAATCCATAATCACATGAAATTACCATTGCAGAACTTCACCTAGAAGTATTCAGGGAATCGTATTTTCCATAGGGAATGGAGGTACTCTTCTAGCTAGTTCATCTAAGGACAACACAATGGTAGAATTGGCAGAGGTTGAAATGGATTCCTATGGTTTTATGGTCTAAGGATAGATAAACATGACTCCTACTTGCTCACTTTGGGCGCCGACTTACACCTGGTCTGCTAAGCGATACCGGCTTGTAGCTCTATGTCAAACTCAGACATGGGGGAGTACAAAGGATGGATAGGGCTATCACCACCTACTGCCTACCCCACAACCATGGCGAATAGAGGCAAATGAAGGTAGCCTCTAGCCTAGACATCACGTCTACGCTATCAACTACTATTCTAGTGCGCATGCAAGGATTATTTGTCTTTATCAGGGCCCTTCTACTAGAGTACTCGCCACGGGGATGGATAGCCAACCTGCAAACAAGTAAGAGTAAAGCTTAACTAATCAAAGACTTTATAACCAAAAGGACCACGAACACTCACTTAGCTAGAGAACCCATTGAAATAAAGATGCTCATCGAGGTACAAATTGGGTAGACATCGACAAGTCCGGCGCTTCCCCAAGCTCTCCCTCACATCTCTCCCTTACTACTCTACTAGCTATCTAGGGCCAAAGCCCTTGGAGTGTTGCTCAAAAGTGGAGAAGATCTTTGCATTGTGGTGCATTAGAGAGGGGGGTACCCATCTATTTATACAAGGAGGAGAGGCGGTGCTTCATCTATTCTTGGCGTGAAACCCCAGGCTGCACCGCCTCTGCATGGGAGGATGCCACCGCCTGAGCAAGGAGAGGTAGAGGACCGGTAGGGGTTCGAGTGCCCCTAGGGGTCGGCCACCCCTTGACCATGCCACTGCCTTTGCTTAGCAGGCTCTAGGCTAGGCCTGGATCAGCTCTCGGTGGTGCTTTGCCCCGGTTGAGTTGAGTTGATGGGCATCTCCCTTATTCCTTTGCACAAATTAGCATCAGGAAACCGCCTTTTAGTAAATTTCTCCATGTTTGTGTGTTTGTGACCTGCAAGATAATGTTCTCCAAATACGTGTGGAACTTGGTTAATAGTAAATGCATATGTGTTTAAGATTGTCAATTTCTCCTCTTTTTGTGTCTTAATTGGTGGTCGGATTTGATCAGTAAAGACCGCCAACAGCCTCCCCCTTAGGCTCTCTTGCTATGTGCAATATGGTGTCACACTTTGTTTCATTGCGCACTTTGAATGTGTTTTCCATGTATTCCATAAATGCCCTCCTTGAAATGGTCAAACACCAAAACTTGTGGAGATTGTTAGTTCTAAAGCCCTATTTTTAAGTTTAGTGCCTGTATGCTAGGATTTCATGCAAGTGTTGGCGGTTAAATATGTGAGTTAAGTACCGCCAACAATGCTAAAACTTGAATAAAATATTGAAAGTAAAGACTCATGATAGTAATGCTCTTTTTGCAAAATTATGCTATCAAACTAGCTCCACAAAAATAAGCCTTCCATATCCTTGAGAGTCTTTTTATTTCTCTCCTGCTAGGTAAGTCTAGCTGAGTACATTCGAGTACTTAGGGTTTATCCCACCTTGTTGCAGGTGAAGTTCTTGGCCTACTGAAGATGGTGGCTAACCATCGGTGGGCTCGGTGACTCTATATTTATGTCTTATCTATTTGCTTTTGTTGGAGGGTGTCAATTAAGATAGCAATGTAACTCAACTTATGTTATTGTAATCATTTCAAAGCTTGGTGTCTTCTCTAATCAGATTTGAACTTAGTATTTTATTAATTATTTATGAACTTGTTGGGGGGAAATTCCCTGGCACCGCTCCTCCCCTAGCCCTCGACCCATAGCCGGTCAAACTAACCTATCCCACCGCAAATGTTGACCCTCATGGGGAGGGTTTCTTATCTACTGAGTTGTCCTCTTGTGATTAGGTGATACGTTCGGGGGTCAGCTGGGATAGAGGGGTGTGGCCAGAAGAAGGCAAGGGTGATGACGATGAGTGGACTCTTGCTGGAGCCACACGAAGGTTGCCGATCACCATAGGAGGGTACCATCCCGATAGCAGTTGGGCCTAGGAGTGGTTCGCCAAGGGAAGGAGATTACCACTGTACCCTTGACTACTGTATAACACCTGTCCCCTAGGAACTAACCCTAGTGTAAATTCACCGTGTCCCTAGGTATGGTCTATAAATACCCAGAGCATTCATGTAAGAGGGGGTAATCTTTTTAGGACAAATTAATGGGCACTTAATCCACATTTTTCCATTGCCATGCTCTCCTTTGTCCTTGCTCCTTCCTACGTTACTACTTAATAATTTCCCTATGGGAAACCCTTGGTGTCTCCCCCTATACTCCTTAGCGAGGGTGAGAGGCTAGGAGTGACCCCACAATTGGTGTCGTCCATGGGGACCCACCACCGATAGCTCACCCAATGGCCGGCAGCATTAGAAGAACCACTAACAACAATAGAGATCCCCCACCCTCGTGAGGAGGAGAAATAGTCACCGGAACCTCCGTAGAAGGAGGAAGAGGCACCACCCTACCTAGGCCCACTGTGCGACCAGTGGAGGTCATAGCCAACCAGGAGAGACCCCTTCCTACCAGGACTGAAGCCAATCCCCAACCTAGCCCACCCAAAATTGATGAGGCTAGCATGGTGCGCCAAGATGACGATGAAGATGCCGAAGAGAGAGGTCTCGACGCTCTAAACCAAATACACGGGGAAATCCAAGAAAAGAGATGCAGAGTTGAAGCACATCAAAGACAAGCATGCCTGCGCATCATCAGGCAGAAGGTACATGAAGCTAGGAAGGAGCTCTAGAGAATGGAGGAGTACTTGGCGACCATCAAAGAGAATCCAGATCACGAGCCTAAATTTGACAACAATCCACCTCCACTCCACCCAAATCCACCTTAGCTCCATCCAAACCCCCCCTCCCCCCCCACTTTCATCAAATATACCCAGAATACTTCCCTCTAGCCATACAACCACACCAGAGAAACCAACCTTTGCCAATGCCCTACGACCCAAGGTCCCCTCTAACCCAAATACTACAAACTAAAAGCTGGCCACTCGAATACAAACCACAAAACCTACCAAGGTATGATGGAAGCATAGACCCCCACCAATTCCTAATGAGTTACAAAGCTATAGTGGCAGAGGCAGGAGGAGATGAGCATACCATGGCAAAGTCCTTCGTGATCATAGCACGAGACATCACACAAAGCTAGTACAACAACCTCCCTCTAGGCTCGATAGACTCCTGGGGAAGCCTCCACAAAAAACTATGCAACCACTTCAAAGGTGTCAGCCCTTCAATGACCAAACCTATGGAACTATTCACTTGCTCTCAGTCCAAACAGGAACCCATCCAAGATTTATGGTGAAGTTTCATTCAACTTAGAGCTAGAAGACCAGACATAACAAATAATGTAGTAATTCTCGCAATAGTCACTGGAGTAAGGCCAGGACCATGTTCCTCGAGGCTCACAATAAAGCCACCAAAATCCATTATAGAGTTGCATGAAGTCATGGAAAAGTAAAGCAGAGCAGACACTATCTTTCATTCAAAGACCAAAGCTCTGAAACCTCAAACGTGCCCACCTCCAAGGCCACCACAGTGAAACTAGTGCCCTCGCAATGAACCAAACAATATAAATGCTACAGAGGCCACACTTTTGCAATGTAAAAAAAAGAGACTACATGCAAAGCAGACCCAACCCAAGAGACCCAGTGAAGCTCTACTACCATTTTTGTGGCCTAGGAAAAGGGCACACAACAAAATAGTGCGCCTATTTTACAAAGGGAAAAGAATACCAAGAGGCACAGCAAGCCGCCGCCATAGGACCACCAAAACCTATCAACTACACAAGGAGACAACCCACCCCCACAACCACCACGTGCCACTACATTCTAGTAAACTATGGCATCCCCTTGCAGCACCATCCTCAATAATACCAAACCTTCACCATCTACAATCCCTCCTATCATCACTATAACATGTATGACAACCCTCAAACTTCATTCAGCTACAACAATCATCCCAACAACTAGCCACACATGATTACTCACCCTCCCACTCCTCAACAAATGCAAAACTAGCACCCAGCCTTACCACCACTGCCACAAATCCAATCACAACAACAGCAAGTAAAATCAGAGCCCGCAAGCCAACCCAACCAAACAACAATCAATAACCCAACTGCAACCTTTGGTGTGATACTTGCAATCACTGGAGGATCCAACAAGAATCATGACAACAAGAGGTAGTGTAAAGAGCACATGAGGCAGGTACATTATCTAGCTACTGAAGGGCCCCACAAGAATTTGCAATGGTCTCACATCCCAATAACCTTCGACGGCATAGACCTCAAACTAAAGGACTACCCCCACACTGACGTGATGGTCATTGAGACAAACCTAGCCGGCTAGGCAATAATAAGGATCCTCATCGATACCGGCAGCTCTGTCGATATCTTATTTGCATCAACCTTTGATAATATGAAACTTGATAGAAATCTTCTCCAGCCCGTAGGACGTCCGTTATATGTATTTGGGGGCAAGCAAATGAAAGCCATAGGGAAGATCACACTCCTAGTAACGTTCGGTGATCAGAGCAATAGCAGGACTGAGCACATAAACTTTGATGTGGTCAACATGTTGTTCCACTACAATGCAATATTCGATCGAGGGGGCACAAACGTATTCAACGCTGTTCTCCATATAGGTTATCTTTGTATGAAGCTACCCTCCACCAAAGGCGTCATCACCATATATGGCGATCAAGACCTCGCTAGAATAGCAGAAGAAACAGATACCCCAGGGCAGAAAAATGTACACAACCTCAACAAAGAAAAGCCAAAAGTCAAGGAACCTTCACCCAACGAACCAGAATAGCAAGCTTGGGTGAAGCCAGCAGAAGAAACCAAGAAAGTGCCTTTGTTCATAGGTAACTCCAACAAACAAGTCATCATATCCGCTATGTTGGACAATAAAACTGAGAGCGAACTCAACCATTTCCTACATGACAACTGTAAGGAAAATGGACCCTAGGCCCATTTACTTTGGATTTTGGTGTTTGATGACCAACACAATCAAATTAGACAAATGAATTTGCAAGTAATTGTTTTATAGTTCAATAGGGTGCAAGACTAACTTGGATGAAGGCAACATGATGGTCCCATGATCAATAGCATAAGAAAGACATGTGAAGATGCATAGAAGACATACAAGGTCAAGCAAAGTCTACGCACGAAGATTGGAACCAAGCTAGACACAAGATCACAAAGAAATGAGCCTAGCAGAGGTGACCAAACATGGCCCTATGAGTGATCGGACGCTCTAATCAAGTGCCAGGCAACAACAGGTGTCGGCAGATGTGACCGGACGTTGAGTGAAGTAGCGACCAAACACATTGGTGACACTATTCATTGTCAAGGCAGTGCTTTTGGTGTGACCGGACATAATAGACTAGATGACTAGATGTACGAAGTGCAATGTCTAATCGAGTTTAGAGAGGTTCTAGAACGGCGCTAGCGCGACCGGACGCATTTGGTCAATGATGACCAGATTAAGCCGAGTCTGATCAACCCGCACGCTCCAACGGTCGGGACGACCGGACACATCCGGTCAGTAGCAGAAAAGTGGGTTTCGTCCCCAATGGCTACATTCTTAGTGGGGCTTATAAATAGGCCCCCAACCGGCCATTTGATAAGTGTGGAGCTAAGGAAACATACCAAGGGTGTCCATACACCATTTTAGTGATCTCCACTTGCATAGTGCTTAATGATTCATTAGGTGATTAGCATAGATGCTTTTGTGAAGTGCTTAGGCTGATTAAACCACCGCTTATGCGCTTGCTATAGGTTTGGGCCTAGTGTTTAGTGAGGTTTGCATACCTCTTACCACTCGGTGCTTATGCGCACCATTGTTGTACATCGAAGGGGCTTGTAATCTTATGAGATCACACCAACTGCGTTTGTGGTGTGGTTGCCACCGTGTACCAGAGGGAACAAGGCCTGCAGCAGTTCGGTTGGAAGATTGATAGTGAAGACGGCAGGAAGCGGACTAGGAGAGGCTTGACGGAAGGCACACCAGAGACCCACTTGCGCATGGGGAAGGCCTATGGCTATCCATAGAGTTACCCGACCGGGAGCTTGGCCCTTGCAAGTGATTCCTGGTGAGGGGCTCCAACGAGGACTAGGGGGAAGCTTGTGTGCTTCTTGATACCTCAGTAAAAATACCGGAGTCATTGATGGGAGTTTGCATATCTCTACCTTACTCTTTAGCTTCTGCATTTACATTGTTTGCATAACTCCTTTTGTGCTAGAGATAGCAACACACTAGCAAAACCATAGTTGCACATTTAGATAGTTTATCTTTTTCATAGGTTTTGCTAAGGTTAGAAAAAGAGGCCATAGTTTAGAGCTAGTATTTTAAGTTGCCTAATTCACCCTCCCCCTCTTAGGTGCTCGGTCCCCTTTCAATTGGTATTAGAGTTGGTTGGCTCAATTTGGTACTTTGGCTTCACCGCCATTGAGCCGACGCTATTTAGAGTGATTGGGATAGATACCTCTAGGCCTCCACACTTTGATGGCACTAACTTCCCTTATTATAAAGCTAGAATGATGTCGGGTTCATAAACCCGGGGTCCCTCGAGGACTGGCTTCTGAGCCAAGGCTTAGCCCAAGAATTTAAAAACAACAGGGCAAAGGAACGGTCTAGCAACTGATCGGAAGGCTAGGCCCAGGAAGAGCAATGCCCGCTCATCGGCTACTTCGGCCCACCGACCAGAGCACTCAATTCAAGCTCCAACCGCCTCCAGATGCCTCTCTGATCGGAAGGCCTGCCCCGAGCCCTACTTCCAACTCCGACCCCACGTCCCTCCAACCAAGAGCTTGTAGGAACCCTGCTCACCGCTCTTCTTTGACCGGCGCACTCAGAGCCGACTGGAGCCATCTGACCAAGCCACCCCGTTTGGAAGGAACCAAAAGACGTGCGGAGAAAGGCAAGGCAAGGCACACAAGTCAAAACCACTGTACTAGGGACCATACCCTGCACGAAATAGTACTCTACAACCACCCTAACACAAATAGTATTGTAGGCGCCGACATCTCCCCCTACAGTATTGTAGGGGCCGCTAAAACTCCCATACGATAAGCCCCCCACGCATGTCTCTGGACATCAATCGCGGTATGGGCACCAGGATTTGCCGTACCGGGTGAACATAGCGTGACTCCTCACATGCCACTAGGCATCGAACAGTATTTGTAGGTACCACCATTCATCCTTCCTAAAGAAGATAGCATGACCTCCCATACGCATCTGACATTCTACAGCGGTATCAACAGTGTTGGGGGCACCTACCATTATCCAATCTTCATCAGCGTGGGCAACAAGGCTTAGAAACATCCATACTCTCTCCCCCTCACCTGTAAAGCCATCCCCTTTATCTATAAAAGGGGATGCACTCCCTCCAAGAAAGGGGAGGTCGACTTCTTCAAGCTCTGACTCACTAGATTGATAGCTCACAACTCATCAAGCGCACACTCGAACACCTAGCTCATAGCAAAGTTCTTGTCACTCTCGGCCCTTCCGGTTGGAGCTGACCAGACCTCTTATACACTCCATCTTTCTCTCTCTCATTTGTAACCCCACTACAAACTTTAAGCACTTGGGCTCAGGAATAAAGTCACCGACCAACCCTGACTGGACATAGGGCATGTTGCCCAAACCAGTATAAATCCAGTGTCATTGAGTGCTAGGCCACCTCCGATCACAACGTATAGCAAAACTACAAATATTCACTAGTTGGTCACATTCTGCACTAACAGTTGGCGCCGTCCATGGGGAAGACGTTGTACGTTCAACACTTTTTGGTCATCGGATGGCCCATTTTTCTGCCACCCCCGCCGTGGTGTGCTCGGGCAATACGATTCGCTTTGCCTCACTAGAGTTTCCCGCACTCTCACTCACCGAGATGTGGGTTCCACCCGTCTTCAAGCCATCCTAGGCCTTCCTCTTCAGAAGCCTAGACTTCATCGCTGACCAACTCGGCGTACTCCATCGCCGCAAGAAGGCTCACGAACTGGCACCCATTGGAGGGACGTCCTCCATCGACTCCGGGACACGCGACTTCGACGATGCAGCATCTGCGCTTCATTCCAAGCAAACTCTCTGCTCAAACCCCGCTGTGAGTAATATACACGCTGTTATGTACTCACTATTCTCTATCTTCTGCCGATTACCCGGCAGAACCTCGTTGTCCCTAACGCAATGACCGTACGGCTAGTTCCCCTATGGCCTCACGTCTTCCACGAACGCATATGCCCAGGGGCTCTAAAGGATGCTCGCACTACCTCCTCTTGCATCCAAATTCATGGGATTGGCGAGCTATGCTCACACCTATTTCTTCAACCTCATTGATGACAATGGCGAGACTGATGGCTCCAGCATTGGCGACATGGCACCTAGCCACCATCCATCCTAGGAGTGCACCATGGTGGACCCTCTGGGACACCCACCGGTGGAAGCAGAGTTCTCACGGACTCACGCCCCTCTGGGCCCTCATGCGGAGACCCCCGAGCTCACACCTGAGCATGGGGAGGAACTACAACAACGATGGCTACATCAGCCACTGACTGCACTAGCATGCTCGGCGCACCATGCTATGCCCCATGCGCATAGACCGGTGAACAGCACTCAGGGTCATGCCCGTCAGCCCCAGCACAACATCCTGGTTCAGGGGACTAATACCCCGTAGTTCGCTCAGGCCAGTCAAAACATTGCTGTTGCGGCAATGCTCTTGCGTGACCTGTCCGAGCCAAATGACCCTCATGAATGGGCAATCCACCAGAACCTCCAGGTGCTACTAGAGACCACCTCCGTTCAACAGGTGGAGTACTCCGTATCACGACACCGACTCACAACCTCACTCCTCGTCTAGGGAACAGGGACGCAGTAGATGGGGCACTACACCCTATCACCGCAACAACCACAGAGTGTGGCACAGGAAGCCACAATGGCACCTCACCTCGACTTGATGACCGCCCTATGCCGACTACCTGTCTATGCATGGCTCAGGCTGAACCGAGACACGCGCAGCATCGATCGGAGTCCTAGCCCTGATCGCCTGGGACCACGGACCTTTGTCCAACACCTCCAGCAAGTGTCGTTCCCACCACACTTCAATGGAGGCCACAGCAAAGGTAAGGCCAAGCGCCAGGATCAAGACGAAGGCCCCTCCACACAGAGGGGAAAAACAATAGAAAGGATCGCCACTGATCGGCCAACTCTGTGTTGGTCACTGTGGTAGATTACGCGGGCACTCAGCCCCAGCAAGACCCTCCGAGCCACTTTCACGAGCTCATGGAGAGGCCGTGCACCAACCACAACTATCCCATCAACCATCTCTATAAGGACTGCTTGCTCCTCAAGTGCCTGCTGAGGTAAGCTGGCAGGCCAAAGGAAGAAAAAGGTGAGGAAGCAGCGACTCAAGAAGGGGGCACAACGGGCAAGGATCCAGACGACTGAAGGATGAAGTAATCTGACTGGAAGCCTACTGACTGAAGGACAACGATGACGACAATGCTCTCCCCGAGGACCTTGGAATAGCTATGTCATTTCTTCTTTTTCTAAGTTTCAGTCTTACCTTTACTTAGCGAACGCTCCTATAAAAGCACCTGACCCGAACACTTTTTGGCTCAGGGTGCTCGGGGGCTCCACTAAGGGGCTCTACTACCCCTCTATTTTTGTTTTTACCTTAAGTACTCTTTTACTTTCATATGGAGAAACTCCTTCCTACCCGAACAAAAGGGAAAGAAATTTAAAACAAAATTATGCTAAGGGAGAACTAAGGAACAAAAGGGAACAAGCTTCCCCGAACGGAGCAACTCCATCACAAAAACAAAAACCGATTGCAGTCATTAAAATGCACATGAACGTTTTACATAGGGGTCCCCCCCATGAACTTAAACTTCTTACATTTACTAACTACTTATATTTATCAAGGTATTAAACTGGCCCGGTGGCATCTGCTGACGGCATGACCGACGAAGGCGCAAGCTGCTCGCTCCCTGACAGCACGACGTTCGGCTCGATCAGGGCTGAGGTGACATCCCCCCCGAACCAGGCTCCATGCTATCTGTAGGCTCAGAGGCATCCTCTCCATGCATGCTTCGGGCCATGTCTTGACGGCGAACATCCATCACCCACTCGGTGGAGACTTGCTCTAACACCGACCGCGTGTGCGGTAGCAAGCTTTCCCCGATTGATTGGATGTCCTCCATGCTCCGTCCTTTAGCATACCCATGGAAGATAGCGGCGAAGTCTAGATTCAGGTGGTACATTGCCACTGAGGTCAGCACCCCCGACGCTCCATAAAACAGCCTGCTCCTGACAAGGTCTTTGACCGCGTCCGAGACCTCTGCCACTAAACCGCAGTGTTGTGGATCTGGTTGAGCTCCCCTTCGAGAGCACGTCGCTCTTTGTGGGACTTGTATAGCTCCTGAACATTCTAGCTAAACTTTGCCTTGGTCATCTCTAGGTCTCGCTCCAGCGCCTTCACCTTTTCACCCAGCTCTGCAAGAAGGGCGACAAGCTTAGAAACAGGCTAGGAAAAATCAACACCACGAGAAAACAAAAAGGTATGCACCAATGCGAGAGGCCTCAAGGGTGGAGAGATCCTCTGCCTGCCGAGCCACCTACTCGCGCAGCCAGGCACTCGCGTCCTCCATCCCCATCACCTGGTCTTGGAGCGCGAGCACCTCCTGATCCGCTTCCAACCAGGCCTTCTGTGCCAACTCTAGGGTGGCCCGCTCTGGCTCAAGGGCTGCCAAGGCCTCTTGAAGTGCCGCCTCAGTGTTCGCCAGGGACGTCTGTAGCCCTACCTCAGTCTCTACCTGGCAAGCTTTCATCGCCTTGAGCCCTTGCTTGGCGGTAGTCGCCCGCTCTGCTGCACGTTGCCCCTCTGCCCGCACCGCGGCCGCCTCGACCGCCCGAACCTAGGACTCGCGGCAAGCGGACTCCACCTGATGCTCAAGCTTGGCCATCCGGGTGTGTTCCGCCTAGTGGAAGTAAGACTTGTGGGACAACACCTTCCTTATTTCCTATAGGAAACATGCATGCTAAAAATAACCGACGAAAGATTCAAAGGGCAAGGATAAGTATAAGAAACTCACCTCTGTGGTGAGCTGCAGGTCGACCTTAACCAACTGCTAGGTAAACTAAGCCTGCTTCCGGGCACTATCAAGCTTCACAAATAGCTTGGTGAGTTTGGACACCATGGCATGCCCTTGCCCCCCGAAAATGTCCTAGAGTTGGCGCTCCCGGGAATCCTAGAGTATGAACCTCGCCTTCGATAGGTCCTCGGGGAAGGGCCACTCTAGGTCACCCTCCGATGAACCACCGGAGGGCCTTGCCTTCGACCGGACCACCGCCAACTCCCTATGCGACACCGCCAGCTCCTACAGTGACACTGGCAGTTCCACCACGGTATCTGCCTCGTCGTCAGATGGGATCTCCACCACCAAGTTCGCATGGGACGCCGTCGGGCATCCCAACTCCATCCCAGCCACACTTCCCTCCGGCGCCTTCGGCTCCGACGGCAAGGATAGGTCGTGCAGCCCTCCACTCGGCTCACCGCTCTTCTCTGACCAGCGCACTCAGAGTCGACTAGAGCCATCCAACCAGGGGCACCCCATTCAGAAGGAACCAGAAGACATGCAGAGAAAGGCAAGGCAAGGCTCACAAGTCAAAACCACTGTACCAGGGACCATAACCTGCATGAAACAGTACTCTGTAGCCACCCTGACACAAATAGTATTGTAGGCGCCAACATCTCCCCCTACAGTATTGTAGGGGCCGCTAAAACTCCCATACGATAATCCCCCCCCCCCCCGCGTGTCTCTGGACATTGATCACGGTATGGGCACCAAGATTTGCCGTACCGGGTGAACATAGCATGACTCCTCACATGCCACTAGGCATCGAACAGTATTTGTAGGTACCAGCATTCATCCTTCCTAAAGAAGGTAGCACGACCTCCCATGCGCATTTGACATTCTACAATGACATCAATAGTGTTGGGAGCACCTACCATTATCCAATCTTCATCAGCGTGGGCAACAAGGCTTAGAAACATTCGTACCCTCTCCCTCTCACTTGTAAAGCCATCCGCTTTATCTATAAAAGGGGGATGCGCTCCCTCCAACAAAGGGGAGGTCGACTTCTTCAAGCTCTGACTCACTAGATCGATAGCTCACAACTCCTCAAGTGCATGCTCAAACACCTAGCACGTAGCGAAGTTCCTGTCACTCTCGGCCCTTCCAGTCGGAGCCGACCGGACCTCTTGTACACCCCATCTTTCTCTCTCTCATTTGTAACCCCACTACAAACTTTGAGCACCTAGGCTCAAGAATAAAGTCACCGACCGACCCTAACTGGACGTAGGGCACATTGCCCAAACCAGTATAAATCCTGTGTCATTGAGTGCTAGGCCACCTCCGATCACAACGTACAACAAAACTACAAATATTCACTAGTTGGTCACTTTCTGCATCGACAAATAACTTGTCACCTTGAGGCGGTAGATTTAGGTGTTTGGAGAGTCACTCGTGATGGGATGAAACCCATTAAGAATTCCGATAAACCCACAAAGAGTGAAGAAAAAGAAATTTATTTCAATGCTAGAGCTAAAAATTGCTTGTTTGAATCTTTTAGCATGGATGTGTTTAACCAAGTGTTCACTTTAAATATGGCACATGAAATTTGGTTAAAACTCCAAGAGCTCCATGATGGCTCAACTAATGTTCATGAGCAAAGACATTGTCTAGCTAAACAAAATTATGATTCCTTTAAAATGAATGATAATGAGGTTGTTCGTGATATGTATTCTCGCTTGAATCTAATTATCAATGAGCTCCATTCAAAAGGATTAACAAAGCTAGATGATGCGGACATCATGAGGAAGATCATCTTCATGCTACCACAAAATAAATATGCAAGCATCATCACCATCCTTCACAACATGGAGGACTTGAGCACCATGACCCCCGCCATAGTCATTGGCAAGATAGTGGCATTTGAAATGTCAGGCAAGATGGGTCAAGAAGAAGCATCTTCATCAAGCAAAGGCAAAGCTCTCGCATGTAGTGAGAAAAAAGAAGATGAAGGGCAAGCAAGTTGAGACAAGCTCAAGCTAAAGCTCCACAAATGAAGATGAAGAAGAAGATGAGGATGATGATGATGATGATGATGATGATGATGATGATGATGATGAAGATTCAAGTGATGATGATTAATCTTCCTCCTCCACCTCTAACCTTGATGAAGAATCAATCAAACTTATCAACAAGGTGGAGGATATGATCCAAAGGCTCAATGTCAAGGGTGTGCCCATCCAAATTCAAGGTTTTATCTTCACCAATCAAAGAAATGAGCAAAGAAAGAGAGGATGCTATGGATGCGGCGAGTTAGGGCATTTTGTGGAAGTTTGTCCAAACAAGCCCACACCGAGACAAAGAAGAAGGCATTCAAGGACAAAGCCCTCACATCAAGAAGGTCATGGGATGATTCTTCAAGTGAAGAAGAAGACCATCATAAGAGGCAAGGGCATAAGCATTCATCATCAAGCACCTCATGTGTGTGCCTTATGGCACGAGGTAACAAAAAGTCTATCCCTAGTGATAGTGATAATAATAGTGATAGTGATGATGAGCTACCTTCTTATGATGAAATAGTGCAAGAAAATCTTAACTTTGCTAAAGTTTGTACTAGTCAACAAAAGAAGCTTGAAAAATTAAAATAAAAACTAGATAGCTCACAACAAGCTAATGCTACTTTGCTTGAACAATATGAAACTTTTGCCAATCTTAATATGGAGCTATCTACTAAAATTGAGCAACTTGAGACTAGTCCAAACATAAATAATTGCACAATCAATGATGAGCAACTTGTAAAGAAAAATGAAAAATTAAAGAAAAAGTGACCTAACTCATAAGATGCTTATAAAAGTTTGCTTGCTAAAATGGAAACTATGTGCAAACATTGTGATGAGCTGACTAATAAAGTTGCTAATCTTGAAGCCATCAGTTCTACCCCCATGGAGGCACCTAAAAAGAATAGTTCTATCTTTGACATGCCTAAAAAGGATGCCTCTACTTCTTGCAACGATTTATGTTTAGACTCACCCTTGTGCAACCAAGTTTGTGTTGAGAAAGTTGTTGTAGATACATGCACACAAGAGGTTGCAATGGATAATGAGCAACTCCAGCAAGAAGTGGCTCGCCTTACCAAGGACTTGACTCAAGTAAGAGGCAAAATGGAGCAAGCCCAACTTCATCAAGATAACACCATCAAGGGAGTGAAGAAGCTTGATGAAGGACAAACCGTGGTTTGCTACGTGTGCCACAAGGAAGGACACAAGTCCAATGAGTGCAAGATGAAGAATGGGGGAGGAGCAAAGAAGAAAGAGAAAAAGCAAACAAGCAAGCTCTCTAACACCTACACCAACAAGGTGGTCAAGAAGGCCTCCACACCATACTTGTTCAAGAAGAAGAAAAATGACAAGGTGGTGTCCATCAAGGTGAACAAGAAAGTCAACAATGGGGTCAAACGATTTTGGGTGCTAAAGGAAATCATTTCAAATATGAAGAGCACCAAGAAGGTTTGGATCCTGAAAGGGAAGTGAGGAGTCTATTTGGACATCAGGGAATTTGGAGACTTGGTATAGTTTGGGTGCATTTCATGGGGTGCATCACATTGGATCATGTCAATTGTCAAGTGGGTTAGTGAACACTATGGACCCAAATTCCCCTCCCCATGTTAGGTAACTAGATTTAATTTCTTGAAAAAATAGGTATCTAACTTCTTGCAATTTCAATTAGCATCTAGTTCCTTTTTATGCCTAGGTTTGCATTTGCATGCTTGAATCTTTTGTCATGCATACACTTGGTATATCTTATGGTAGGCTTGCTAGGTTTCACTCTTAACCCTTGGAGCAAACCTACATTGTTTAAATTGTTTAGGAGCATGGCACATAGCTTGTTTTACAATTGTTCATCTAATATGTGCCAAAGTCCAAATTGTAGATAATTTCTCCCAAATATCACCTTGGAAAATGATTCTCACATTCATGTGATGCCATCTTTCAAGTGGTATTTTTTATTCTAAAATCAATGTGCATGTCTCCTACAAGTATTCCATACTTGTGTGCAAAAATTTAGGTGGAGGTTACTCTACAAGTTGGATGCTTTGAGACTAACACCTTTTCAAGCTTATCATGTGTATAGTAGTCTCATTGCAAGGAAAATGGAGTCCCCAGAATTAAGCATTATACTTCAAATATCCACCACCTATTGCAAGTGGTATAAATCAAATTGGTTTCCACATGTGGTATTTCTAAACTGATATCATCATGTTGATTTCACTTTGGTATCCATATGCTTTCTCCATGCATTATATAGATTAAACTCCCTTGTGCATTAATTTGCTAATTATGCATAAACTACATTCTCCATCATATGTATGCATATATTTAGGGGGAGCTTCGTCTATGTAATGTGAGAGTCAAATTTTGTGACCCATTCCACCACATATGAAGGATCACAAAGTTTTGACCTTCCCTTGTGCTACTAATGTCTTCCTTTTTGGTGTTTGATTCCAAAGGGGGAGAATTTGTAGGACCAAAAGAAAGCCCGATCATAATAATTTACAAGCGGTAATGGTCCGAGAAAGGGAGGATAGTGGATTATGGAGTTAGGGGAGGTTTAAATCCATAATGCCACATGGGGACATTTGCAAGGGCAAGATAAGTTTCCAAAGATGTTTACATGTGGTATCTATTTAGATCATATAACCTTGCCTTTGCATTACATCCTAGCAAGTAAATAGTTTTTAAATTCCAAAATTTTTATTATTTGCTGGTTTTGGTCGTGTTGTCCTCAATCACAAAAAAGGGGGAGATTGTAAGGAAAATGGACCCTAGGCCCATTTACTTTGGATTTTGGTGTTTGATGACCAACACAATCACATTGGATTAATGAATTTGCAAGTAATTGTTTTGTAGTTCAATAGGGTGCAAGACGTGACATGGACGGAGGTGACATGATGATCCCATGATCAACACCATAAGAAAGACATGTGAAGATGTATAGAAGACATACAAGGTCAAGCAAAGTCCAAGCATGAAGATTAGAACAAAGCTGGACATAAGATCACAAAGAAATGAGCCTGGCAGAGGTGACCGAACGCAACCCTATGAGTGACCGAACGCTCCGATCAAGTGCTAGGCAACAATAGGTGTCAGCAGATGTGACCAGATGCTGAGCAGCAGTGACTGGACGCTGAGCAAAGCAGTGACCGGATGCACTGGTGACACTATTCATCATCACGATAGTGTTTTTAGCGTGACCGGACGCAACAGACTAGACAACTAGATGCATGAAGTGCAGCATCCGATTGAGTCCAGAGAGGTTCCAGAATGGCGCCAGCGTGACCAGACATGTCCGGTCGATGACGACCAGACTCTGAGCCAAGTCCGATCATCGTGCACGCTCCAACGATCAGGACGACCGGACGTGTCTGGTCAGGACATGATCAGCATCCGGTCAGTAGCAGAAAAGTGGGTTTCATCCCCAACAGCTACTTTCTCAGTGGGGCTTATAAATAGACCCCCTACCAGCCATTTGGTAAGTGTGGAGCTGAGGAAACATACCTTGGGTTTTCATACACCATTTTAGTGATCTCCACTTGTATAGTGCTTAGTGATTCATTAGGTGATTAGCGTAGGTGCTTTTGCGAAGTGCATAGGTTGATTAGACCATCGCTCATGCGCTTGCTCTATGTTTAGGCCTAGTGTTTAGTGAGGTTTGCATACCTCTTACCACTCAGTGCTTGCATGCACCATTGTTGTACATCAGAGGGGCTTGTAATATTGCGAGATCACACCAATCATGTTTGTGGTGTGGTCGCCACCATGTACCGAAGGGAACAAGGCCTATGGCGGTTTGGCCGGAAGCTTGATAGTGAAGATAGCAGGAAGCGATCTAGG
Organism: Miscanthus floridulus; assembly: GCF_019320115.1. Lineage (NCBI taxonomy): Eukaryota > Viridiplantae > Streptophyta > Magnoliopsida > Poales > Poaceae > Miscanthus > Miscanthus floridulus. Next base: position 134,385,898 of record NC_089587.1, on the reverse strand, counting down.
AGAGGCTTGCCGGAAGGCACACCGGAGACCCACTTGCATGTGGGGAAGGCCTGGAGCTATCCATGGAGTTACCCAATTGGGAGCTTGGCCCTTGCAAGGGATTCCTTGCGAGGGGCTCCAACGAGGACTAGGGGGAAGCTTATGTGCTTCTTGATATCTTGATAAAAATACTAGAGTCGTCGGCGGGAGTTTGCATATCTCTACCTTACTCTTTAGCTTCCACATTTACAATGTTTGCATAACTCCTTTTGTGGTAGAGATAGCAACACAGGGTCAACCTTCACTCACATGACAACAAAGGTATTCAAAGAAGACAAGGCAATTTCAGCCTATGTGGATGACATCATTGTACAAAGCAACCTCAAACAAGATCATATCAAAGACCTTCACAGGGCTTTCAACAACCTTTGTAGTGTAGGACTCAAATTGAACCTTAGAAATGTATATTTGGCATGAGCAAGGGAAATCTGCTAGGGTGCCTCGTCTCAGCAAGAGGAATCAAGGCCAACCTAGAAAAAAATCGATGCAATCCACAATATGGAACCCCTGACCTCAAGAAAGCTAGCACAGAGGCTCGTAGGAAGGCTCGCTGTTCTAAATAGATTCATTTCAAGGTCCACAGAATGAGGGCTACCTTTCTTTGAATTATTGAAAAACACAGATCTATTCAGCTAGGGTCACACATAGCAAAAGGCTTTCATGGACATCAAGGACTACCTGCACAACCTCACAACCCTCGCCAGCCCTCAACCTGGTGAACCACTCCTCCTATATGTTGCAGCGTCGCCACATGCCATAAGTGTAGTACTAGTAAGGGAAAAGCAAGAGGAGCACTAGAAAAAAACAATTACCAGTATATTATGTGTCTAAAACCCTCAACGGCCCCAAAAGTTATATACATAAATGGAGAAGGTAGCATACGCAGTCGTTATGACCTTTAGAAAACTAAAGCACTATTTCTAGGTGCACAAGATCATCATACCCTCGAGCTTCCCGCTTGACAACATTTTCAAATACCTAGAGGCCATAGGGCAAATCGGAAAGTGGGCCACCAAAATCAATGACTTCGTAATAGAGTTCATCGGGAGAAATGCGATCAAATCTCAAGCCCTCACAGACTAGACCCCTGACACTCACAACACAACGGAGGTCATAGAACTAATCTAGATACTACACATAGACGGGGCATGGGGATCAGTAGGAGCCAGAATTGCCACAATTCTAACCTCACCGTACGACATCAATCTTAGATACGTAGCAAGGCTAGAGTTCCAGTGCACAAACAACAATGCAGACTATGAAGCAATCATCCTGGCTCTATCAAAGCTTCATGCACTCGATAGAAATAAACATTGTGGCTCAAAGGATATCAAAAGTCATGAGCTAGAAAAAGTTGTGGCTTAGGGAACCACCTTACCCTCAGATGTCTTCTACGAGGTCATCAATCAACCCTCAATAGAAATAAACATAAAAGCACCAAAATTCATCAACGCAATAAACAACAAAGATTGGAGAGCACCCATCGTAGCCTACCTCAAAGGATATCACGAACCAAAAACTCAAGAGGAAGAAAAAAGGATGCAACAGAGGGTGCGAGGGTACATAATCATCAATGATGAGCTATACAAAGCCAGTGTAATAGCCCCACTGCTCATATGCATGATAGCAAGCGAGGGAAAGCAATTACTAAAAGAGATACACGAAGGCATGTGCGGATCCCACAATGGACCTAGAGCTCTAGTCAAAAAAGCATTTAGGCAAGTGTTTTATTGGCCAATGGCAATCAACGATGCATCCTTGCTAGTACAACACTATGAAGGTTGCCAACCTTCAGCAACTCACTCAAACAGACTAGGGGGTCCAACCACCTTAATTTGCCCAACCTGGCCTCTCCAACAATGGGCATTGGACCTAGTTGGACCATTACTAACAGCCCCCGAGAACCTTTGCTATGCAGTTGTTGTCATTGAGTACTTCACCAAACTAATAGAAACAAGGCCACTAGCGACTATAACCTTGTAGACCATCAAAAAATTCTTCTGGCAGTAAATTATATGCTGATTTGGAGTTCCAAAAGAACTGACAGTGGACAACGACACTCAATTTGATAGTGAAGTATTCAAAGAATTTTGCTTGTAGATCGGAACGAAGGTTTGTTTCGCCTTAGTAAGACACCCACAGTCCAATGGCCTCGTTGAAAGATCAAACGGCATAATCCTCCAAGGCATCTCAAAAGGTTAAATGGTAGACCAAAAGAAAAATGTTTAGAAGAGCTCACCACAGTTATCTAGTCACATAACACCTCCGAGTCAAGGGCAACAAAGTTCACACCCTTCAAACTCTTCTTCGAAGAAGAGGCTATCGAGCTAGAAGAACTCACACACAAGTCTCTGAGAATCACCTTCGCTAAAGACACAGCCACCACCCAAGATGAAGAGCGGCTAACAAAGGACCTCACAGAAGAACTCAAGTGCCAAGCAGTAAACAACCTTTGCCTATACCAAGCTGAAACAACCTGATGGAGAGATATGAAGGTAAACCCTAGCCAAATCAACTCAGGAGATATGATCCTCATCAGAAAGCAAAATGCCAAGATGGCGAGCAAGCTTCAACCAAAATGGCTAGGCCCATACTTGGCCATTCAAACAACTAGAGCTAGGGCATACAATCTCCAAGATAGCGAGGGCAACAACCTCCCTCACACATGGAACATCGATGACCTTCACAAATATTACCCATAGAGGTGCCTTAGTGCGCACTCGCACAATGTAATTTTCCTTTCTTCTTTCATTTAAGAATGTAAAAACTTGGCACTGCACTCTTTTTCCTTGCGAAGGGGCACAAGATTTTTTAATGATGCAGTCGCTATACCCTCTAATGTAATATTTATTCCCCCAAATTCTAACCTCCACCGAAACGGGTGGCCCAAGGCTAACCCACCCTCATCGCCGCAAAATACAGGTAAAGATTTGTACCGAACAGGGTTTCCTAGCTTAACCCCCGCTCGACACAAAACATTCCTTAAAACACTCACAAAGCAAACCCCACCCATCCTTAAGACAAAGGATGGGTGCGGAGGTCAAAATAAGTGAGCACCCTCACAAAAGTGCTAGGGGCTTATAAAGCAAACCCCACCCATCCTTAAGACAAAGGATGGGTGCGGAGGTCAAAACAAGTGAGCACCCTCGCAAAAATGCCAGGGGCTCACAAAGCAAACCCCACCCATCCTTAAGACAAAGGATAGGCATGGAGGTCAAAACAAGTGAGCTCCCTCACAAAAAATGCTAGGGGCTCACAAAGCAAACCCCACCCACCTTTATGAAAAAGGATGGGTGCAGAGGTCCCAAAAAGTGAACACCCTCACAAAGACACCGGGGCTCATAGAACAAACCTGACCCATCCTTAAGACAAAGGATGAGCGTGGAGGTCCCAAAAAATTGAACACCCTCGCAAACAACGCTAGGGGCTCACTAAAGCCAAATCAAATAGGCATCCTTGCCAAGCACATTGGGGGCCCACATAACCATACTCACCTACACATAGATTCAACCATCAAAAACAAAAAATCAAAAACCACAATTACTCTACATGCCAAACAACACCATCACCACTAGAAATAAAAAATCACATTTATCCCACTCACCTGTCGTAGAACCGACCAATTTATAAGAATACAAGTACAATGGCAATCCGCAAGCGGTCGCACTGTCATACTTGAACCCATATAAACCCGGTAGTTCGTCGAGTACCACGACGGGTCTCGATAAACGATTTACAACAACCAAGATCGTACAGGATTCAACATACATGCCACATGTTACATAAAGTTCACAGATACTTTTCATCATCAGAGTACGAATAAAAGTTATTACAAACCCAGTTTGATAAATAAAGCGGAAGCAAATAAGTTCGAAGATAAAGTTTCCAACATAGTTTGATACAGTGCCAAGCCAGATCACGGTCCACAAAAGCAAAGATAGGAATTACTAAAGAAGCCTGCCCAAGGCTTACTCCTCATCCATAGTGGGATAGAAGCAACTCTTGCAATAACCATGATACACAGTGCCATCTGCAACAATGGGAAAATAAACCCTGAGTATGAGAAGGTACTCAGCTAGACTTACTCATCATGAACCAGAAATAAAATGACTCCAAGGATTATGCAAGGCTGTATAAGTGGACGTAACTTAAAAACATTTTACGTAAAAGGCAATTTACCCGTTGTACAATTATGATTCCTTTATCAAGTTAATTATAACTATCCATTTCTAGATTAGCAACTATCCTGTGCCAGACATGTGGTATATCATTTAGAAGCATACAATAGTAACCATAGCAGGTATTGTAATTCCATATTCATCTGAACCATCATGTTTCATAATATAGTTACTATGATGTTGGGACTAGCCAAGTTTCTCACTATCCGGGAGAGACGGCGATTCGAATCGATTTCAACCAGCTAGGAATTTATTCCTAACACAAACCCAGATCTACCAGCCATGATAGTCTTAGGTCACCTTTGGTACAACTCAGGTACACATTTCGCGGGTCCGTACCGCGCCGCACAATCTAGAACACCAAATGCTCAGGCCAAGCCTGCCCTTGGGCTCAGTCTGATCGTTCCCCGGAAGGAGCGCACAACAGAACGGTTCCCGGCCTGAGTTGAATTACTCGGCTTCGCGGTCGGAACGAGTTATCCGGCCAGCTAAGTGAGAGGCATGCATTCAATCTTGTCAGAAGCGCCAACAACGGTACGGTCCTTAATCGACACAGACGGGGATAAGTCCACAACCAAGACCTCCATGTCTTGTTGCTTCTCTATCGACTTCCTGTCCAGTCTCGATTTACTTTTACCACATGGTTCTGTTCCATGATAGCAGATATAGCCAACCGTGCTCCGGTATCCACCTATATCTCATAGGTGATAGGACATCACCCGACTTCTACCGGTCTAAGCATGGCTAAGCATATATTCGATCCTGGACCTATACCGGTTAAAGGGTTAATATCTGGACAAGGAATGTACATGCATCAAGTGGTTTCATTCAACTCTTATAACCTAATGCATCAATCATAAATACGTAAGTAAACATTTGTAAATTACTAGGAGACTTATAATGCTCTAGGGCTTGCCTCGCAGAAAGGAAGTAGGGCGGTGGTCAGGACACTCCGGAAGCTCTTCAGGGTTCTGCTCCACGCCTTCGGGAGCTGCGGCTTGCGGATCCTCCTACGGGTTCCCTTCCTCTGCTTCTTCGAATTCCAGCAACGTGATCTCTTCCTCCGATCCTAGATGTATGAGTATGGTATAAGTATTACGAATGCATATATGTTAACAAGTGCATCACGTTGTTTGAGTAGGTGCATATCTCTTCTCGATTATTACTTAACTACTTTTACAATGCATCGATTATGCCACAACCAGTAGCTACTTGTTTCACTCATAACTGGAGTTCTACAAATCCAAAAACAGTGATCCAGGACTTTCTGGAAAGCTTATCAAATTCTCTACAACTTTGTTATTAACCATTTTTACAGTACACATCGGTTTCAACATGCAACTCATCACACTCTAGAATCAGTCCGGAAACTATCTAACATGCAATGTAAAGTAATAATACTTCTACTTCATGTAATCATTCAAAATTTGACAACATAGACTCTACCACCAGTTTAAGCATACCAAATACAGTTAAGATAATATAATGGTGAAGTCCAAACTATTTATTTAAATGCCTTTATTATTTTATTTAGATATCTAGGTTAAATAATAAACATATATCAGATGTACTTCATAAATTCTCAAAAATTTACAATGCCTTAATAATGCTATAAAAGGACTACTATAAAAATTTCATGTCATTTTACTAAGTAGAACATCCTATACAAAAATGATAAGGAAGCAAGGCTTGAAATAGCATAAATGGAAAATCCTATTGAAAAGTGTCAAGCAACAGATTTCTTATTTTTCTTAACATCCATATGGTACTAGTATTACCTCCAATAAATTTCATGAATTTTGGACTCATAATTAATTTATAAAAATTCATGCAAGGATTAACTATTTATAAAAGAAAAATCTATAACTATAGATCTACACATGCACTGGTCCTCAAATTTTTACCAGAGTTCACATATGCTAAGACTAGATTACCACAAAAATTTCATAATTTTTGGAGCACAGGAACTCTAGATATAAAATAAACAAATTGGAATGCATTCAAAAGCACATTTGAAATCCCTATTTAAATCTCCAGAAATTTCTACTGTACATGTTAAAAACATATTTTTCCTAAATACTACACTTCCTAAGGAACACTACAAAATTTATTTCACAAATTTAGGAGCTACCAAACTAAAGATACAAAAATAACAAAACACATGAAATTAGGGTTTAAATCTAAAAAGAATGAACTAGCTTTCTAATACCAGTCACTGGCAACCGGGGCCCACCGGTCAGCCGGGCCCGCTTGTCAGCGACTGAAAACAGGGGAGGCGGTGCCGTTCGACGCGGCATGGCCCTAGCTCGTCGCCGGTGAACTTGCCGGAGGTATCGACTACGCCTACATGGTCTACTCATCCACCCGCACCCGATGGTGGCCTTCGTACGGCTAGAAGGAGCACCGAAGCTCATCACCGGCGACCATGGTGGGCGGCTACGATGGCACGGCGGGCAGAACGACGGGCAAAATGCCGGAGTTGGCCATGAAGGCTCGAAATGAGGTCCGGCCAAGTACATACGAGCTACGACGAAACCATTTTACCCACTAACTCAGCGAATGGAGGTCAGAGTCGGTGCGGCTACGACGACGGTTGCGGCGGTGGAGCACCGGCGAGGACCGCGGCTTCTTCGGCTAGCAATGCAGGCACGGGGGGACTGAGGGGGCACTACGTGGCTTCTGTGGTGATAGAGGGGTGACAAGGGCGAGCTGGCGCCGGCAATGGCGTCGGCGGCGCTCCTGAGCTACGGTGGCGGCTGCGGGTGAGCGAAGGAGGCCACCAAAGTGAAATGAAAGCGCGGGGACTTAGCAGGCGACTTCGGGGCGCTATGTAGGGCGTTGCGGCTCGACGTGGCTAGGCTGATCAGAGCAATGGTGACGCGCGGCCTCCATCGGCTCCACACGGCGGCCAGACTCTGGCGCGGTCGGCCACAGACGAACGGCGAGTTCAGACATCAGTCACGCGATGCTAAGCCTGACAGCGGGTTTTCAAATCGACTTATCTACTAAACCGTGGCTCCAACTCATAAACCGCCTTAACAAAAATCCTAGCCCTATGTACTAGCTTCAAATGTTTTTCAATGATCATGTTCCAATTCTCAACGTAAACTGAGTAAAATCATGATCAAAGTCGGCTTGTCAGGCTGTCAGTGATCCTAGACTTAGCAAAATTCGTTAAGTGTTGAAAACAGTTATTTGTTGACTTTTGTGATCCCAATTCAAGCATGTTAGAAGCTAAATCAGTCCATGACCCAAAAATAAAAGTTGTTCCTTATGTGAAACACTACAACCTTGCTTTAGTGAACTCCTCCATGCAAGGTCTCTAACACCTAGTTCAACTTTAGTCAAACATGTCACTTTGAAAACATGATACATACTCAAACCATGGCTAAATGACCAAACTAGCCCTCGCCTTAAATACCAAAGTTGTTCATGATGATATCCTAAGCATGTTTGAGCAACTTGTAAGGCCATCCAAACATTTTATGCAGTGGTCACTCATAGAGCTACCTAGGTCAACACATGAAATATTACTTAAGTGCTTGATCATGAAAGGTGGCCTTCATGAACAAGGTTCCTTTTGTTAACCTAAGTGTAGCTAAGGTGTTTTAGTGACTAGCATTACCCACTTGCATTCATTTGTACAAGATCATATGCATATGCTCCAAGAAACACGAGATAACAAGCAATGTTTCATATGTTTCGATCAAATGTTTCAATTGTAAATGATGATTTATGAATGCTTGATGCCCATGCTCATGTTATGCAAGTCAAGTTATGCAAGGCTAACACCCGAGGTGTTACATCACCGACACCATAAATGAAAGTACAATCTTACATTAATAACCCACTGACCTTATCAAAATACCAGTAAATGAATCGGCTAAATTAAATGCGCCATCAAGGGCCACACCACACGCCTAGGCATTAAAAACGCTTCATCACGCTCACCAAGGCCACACCCGAATCACCCTATAAATATCTCCCCAGCCCCACTCAAAATGATCATCAAGAACACCAAACACAAGCTACAACTGTTAAGCCCCCAATGTGCAAATATGCCTCACCAACCATGAAACCCTCGCAATACAAAACCCTCGCCCAAAAAGCCACCTAACCCTACCCTCGGCCAAAAAGTCGAGGGTACCGCAAGAACATACGTAATGTTAGGGACAGCTAGAGCAACCACATCCGTGAAACTAGCTTGTGTAGTCCCAAATGAAAAGGCACTCGGGGGATACCACAAGAAAAAAAAACGTAACATCGCCCGAGTCAAGCCTCAACGCAAAGGGACCATTAACACTAGCCACTGGAAGCTGGTCAGCGCCAAATGGCACCTTCGAGCAACAACAAGAGCGACGGGTCTCACATATGTCTAGGAACACTCGATCGAGGGTCAGGGAAGTCAAACGTCGACAAGTGCTTTGGCACCGGGCATGCAAACCTCAAGGCGAGGGGTCTCAATCCCACCCTATAGCATGTGGGCAATCTATCGCATGCCAATGAAGCTTCGCTAGGTGCCAGAACATGAAGGTGCTCGAGGGGAAACTCATTCTTGGAGCCCTGCACAACTGCGACAGGTCCAAACTCCACAAGAAGGAAACATGTGACCACCGTGGCCCACCAAGACAACATCAATCAGGACATCCCTTGTCAAAACTAACTAGAGATAACCAAATTCCACCAAGGTTCAACATCAACCAGCAAGAAGATACCCAAAGCTTACATCATCTTCCAGTGGGACCAATGGCCAAGCACCCGGAGCAATGACCCTCATGAACATTAAACTCTAATCTTTATTAGCAATTAGTTTGATAGAGATATCATAAGCTTTGTAATCTCCATCATTAGAAATAAAGTACTTGTTTTATCCCCCAATCTTTACCTCAAAATTTCTACGTCACCGCGTGCTAATTCTAGAAAACAAAATCAGCGAGCCTCGCCAAAAGAAAAGGGGAGTGTTGTTGTGTGCCAAGTTTTAAGCAAAATTTGCAAGCATCACCAAAAGAAAGGGGGTGTCACTGCACGCCAAGTTTTAAGCAAAAATAGAGAGCCTCGCCAAAAGAAAGGGGGGCATCGCTGCGTACCAAGTTTTAAGCAAAAACAATGAGCCTCGCCAAAAGAAAGGGGGCATCATTGTGTGCCAAGTTTTAAGCAAAAACAATGAGCCTTGCCAAAAGAAAGGGGGCGTCGCTACGCGCCAAGTTTTAAGCAAAAACAGCGAGCCTCGCCAAAAGAAAAGGGGGCATCACTGCATGCTAAGTTTTAAGCAAAAATAGAGAGCCTCGGCAAAAGAAAAGGAGGGCGTCGTTGCGCGCTAAGTTTTAAGAAAAAACAGCGAGCCTCGCCAAAAGAAAGGGGGTCGTCGCTGAGTGCTAAGTTTTAAGCAAAAACAGCAAGCCTCGCCAAAAGAAAGGGGGGCTTCGCTGCACGCTATGTTTTAAGTAAAAAACAGCGAGCCTCAATAAAAGAAAGGCCAGCATCGCTATGCACTAAGTTTTAAGCAAAAGCAGCGAGCCTCACTAAAGTAAGGAGGGGGGCATCACCACATGTCGCAACTTAATACAAATCTCCATGCATCAAAAATACAAAACATGGGACAATCAAGAATTGCATCACGCCTCGATGCAATAACAAAGTAGAAAGAAAACCCGATGACAATTACAACAACAGAAACCCTCGATGGGGTTTTCAATGAAATGTCATGATTACAACAAACCCAGCAACAATAACAAAACATAAACAAACATCAAGCTACCCCTCGACATCGGTACTCCCAGGCATCAGGAGCATCCACTTTGAAACATCCACCAGTTCACCCACCACTCCCTCCACAAATTCAGCTATGTCATCCACAACAACCAGCAAACCTTTGCCTCCTTCTAGTCATTCACTTTCCAGTATAGGCCCCCAGAGAGTAGGCAGTGCCAGAACCAAAGGCAAATCACCTTCAAGAACCCTCGCATGATACATTTACTAGTGGTCTTGCTCATTGAGCTCCAAAGGCTCTAGCTTAGGAACCCTCAAGTTGCCCTCGCTATCAAGACCCAATTTCCCCCACCCAAAAATGTAGTCCACAACGTCTTGATTGCTAATATCATCAGTTACCCTTGATATAGTCCTCGAACCAAATAGCAAACGCTTAGACTGGCGATCCGTAAGATGAGTGTTACACCAAACCTTAGCGCCTTTTGATTCTTCTTGTCATACCAACCTACCTTCGCACACCAGAAATGGTTGAAGGGCAATGGTGGAAACTTTGACTTTGCACGCACCAAAGATGCGCCAGAAATAAACACATCTTGATGGTTAATCATCAGAGGCAAAATATCCAACACCTCATCCATACGTCCTGTAGGAACCTACGCGATGAAAGCAATAGTTAAGCAACCGTCAAAAGTTAACCCCCGCATGGGGCACACCAAACATATCTCAAAAGTATTGTCACCCTAACTATGATGCACCCACACGTCAAGCGTGCCCCGTCACATCAACATCCATGGAATCGGTGGTGAGAGAACCCTCGACTCATCCTTCATCTGTCTCATAGCCTGATTCAACAACTTCACAAGCCGCCATGGTTCAAACCTCACTGGCGGTTGCCTCACCAGTAGCAGTAGACACCACAACCCTCATGCTAGTCAAAGATGTGCCCACTTGATGGTCCCAGCAGCGGAGGTCGAAGCATACCAAGGCTAGGGCAGCTGCCAAAGTAAACAAAAACCATGAAAACAAAATAAAAACCAACCAACAAAAGGAGGAAAAAACAACAAGGTAAATAAGAGCCCTAATATACCTCATGTGTACCAGTCGCTGCCTTGCCAAAAGTAAGAGCGTGACCCTCACCATCCATCTAGAATTTCATCAAGAAGCGCGCAACAACATTTATGCAAAGACAATCCTTAGAAGCACCTCGCACATCATTGACACTAGGAAGTTGTGGTTAACACACCCACTTCTTCAGATGAACGCATCTGATGGCTTGAAAAGACCGCGCAACGGCGAGGGCAGCCCCATAAGCTCCAAAATCATAAACATTATTCAGTAGTTGAGTAAACTAGCCGAGCTCCACCTAAAGCCATGCCGAAAATGCTGCAAGATCAGCATTGGGCAAGACCTCGCGCTGCTCTACACCAGCCTTAGCAAAAACAGCATCCAAAGCAACCTTTGCCTCTTCCATACAGGCAAGCAAGGTAGAGCGGGACTCCTCCAACATATTAGCATTCTTCTCCGCTGGCTCCTTAGCCTCCTTCCACACACCCTCGGCCTCCCTGCAAGACACAACCTCCTTCAAATCCTCATCTTTCTTCTTCAAATAAGCACGAAGATAAAGATTTCAGCCCAACAGCGCTTGGGCGTCATCCACCAAGTCTTTATTTTTACCAATGGTTGCCTCCAGATACTCAACCTGCCCCTTAAGCTCCTTGTTCTTGGTCTTCAGATCAACCTTCCCTTTCTCAAGCACCGACATTTGCTCCTATAGCTTGGTCTCAACATGACCATGGTGCCGACATGTAGCTTGGGCGAGCATGATGGCTCTAATGCCAGCTACCTCCATGTCCTCCATTAAATGGTCCACTATCTCATTTGATAACAAGAACTCTACCTCTAGCATGCAAATCCTATGATATGTACTAGCCATGAACCATCGCTCCTCCTCCATCCCAATCAAGTGGCATTCGTAGACGTCCAGACTGGTGAACAGATTGATCTCTAGCTTATCAGTTCCATAAGCAACGGCAAAATGCCTCAAGCCGCTACGGCTAACCTCACCTAGAGCATGCTTTCTAGAACCAGCCCTAGGCTAATCCTCATCAGTGGTGACCTCGCACCCTTCCCATATGATATGCACATAGCAACGACAAGGCGTTGACCCAGCCTTGGTCGGACATGCTCAATCTCTTGCTCCTCTTTAGCCCCACCATCCTATAACCCAAGCTTAGTAGACTCAGTAGGTCAAGGGTTCCCTAACTCATTATGACCATCATCATCCTCCCCATCATCATCTCCCCTACAACCAGACTCACTGCTACTATTAGAAGAGGTTGATCCATCCACCCTGACTTCTTCGAAGCCCTCGCTCACCTCTTTCTCCTCTTCTTCCTCATCATCGTCATCATTAGAAATCTCTTGCAAGATATGCAAGCTAGAAATGCTAATCATCTTGCAGCCAGAAAGAGACCCACCAATCACACTCAGCCGTAGCACCAAATAAGACACAGATCTTGGCTACGCCAACACAACTGGTGAACCAACCGATGAGGTGGAAACCTTCACTGCTTATCCACCTTAGATCCACCAGCGTGCCCACAACCACGTCCACCTCGCTTGGATGTGCTTGTAAGCTTGTCACACGCTTCAACCCTTTTCCTCTTCTTACCACCGTCGCCCTCTTTCAAATCCACTCGTGGCTAGTCGGGGTAAGTCAACCCGAGCAAATCAAAGGATCGATTAACATGATGGTGATCAGCCAAGGCGATCCTTATTGCCTTAGTCTCAATGTTCCCATGGGTCCCAAAGTGCTCCTCAACTACTTTAGAAAACTTCTTATGCATGGTCTTGATCCCAACAGCGGATAAGTTGCTCTTCTAAAGCACCTTCGCCCATGCCAGCTAAACATTAACGTCGAGCCCCTTCAAACCCCGCTCTTGGTACCTCTCATCATTCGTAACCACAAACCAAGATTGATTAGCCCTCAAACGCAAAACCTTTGCACAAATGAATTCTTCAACCAAGTCACACGCACACTGATGGCATGACAAAATTTTGAGCACATCCACAGCGGCGGCACAACCATAGAAGCAAGGGCAAAGGAGAGTGTGGCAATGGAAAAATTCAAATTAAGTGTCCATTAATTTGTCTAGAAAACATTCCCCCCATCTTACACGAGCAGTTTGGTATTTATAGACCATACCTATGGACGTGGTGAATTTGTCTAGAAAAGATTCCCCCTATATTTATGACTGATGGTTGTGCCACTGCTGTGGATGCGCTCAGAATTTTGTCATGCCATAAGTGTGCGCGTGACACGGTTGAAGAATTTGTTGGTGTGAAGGATTTTCCTTTGAGGGCTAATCAATTTTGATTTGTGGTTACAGATGGTGAGAGGTACCGAGAGTGGGATTTGAAGGGGCTCAGCATGAATGTTAAGCAGGCATGGGCAAAGGTGCTTCAGAAGAGTAACTCATCCATGTTGGGATCAAGACCATGCAAAAGAAGGTTTCTAAAGCAGTTGAGGAGCTCATTAGGACCCTTGGGAACATAGAGACTAAGGCGATAAGGATCACCTTGGCTGATCACCACCATGTTAATTGATCCTTCAATTTACTTGAGTTGACTTACCCCGACTGGCTACAAGTGGATTTGAAAGAGGGCATGGGTGGTAAGAAGAGGAAAAGGGAGTGACAATCCTACAAGCACATCCAAGCAAGGTGGATGCAGTCATGGGCATGTTGGTGGATCTAAGGCTGATAGGGTTATAGCAGCGAAGGTTCCCACCTCGTCGGTTGGATCGCTGGTCTTGATGGCGAAGTCAGGATATGTGTCTTTGCTAGTGCCATGGCCAAGCACAGTTGGTGGGTCTCTTCCTAGCCACAAGATGCCTAGCATTTCTAGCTTGCCAATCTTGCAAGAGATTTTTGATGACGCAATGATGGGGAAAAAGAGGAGAAGGCAACGAGCGAGGGCTCTGAAGAAGTCAGGGTGGATGGATCTAGCTCTTCTCATAGTTGCAGTGAGTCTAGTGGTAGCAGAGATGATGATGGGGAGGATGACAATGGGCATGATGAGTTGGGGAACCCTCGGCCTATTGAGTATGTTGAGCTTGGGTTGTAGGTGGCGGGGCTGAAGAGAAATGGGAGATTCAGTTGCATCTGGCCTTGGCTAGGTCGATGTCTCGTCATCACCATGTGCATATCATATGGGAACGGTGTGAGGTTGCCACTAATGAGTATGATCCTAGGGCTAGTTCTGGTTAGCATGCTCTAGGCGAGTCCAACTACAGCGGCTTGAGCCATTTTGCCAGTGCTTGTAGCATCAATGAGCCAAAGATCAATATGTTCACCAGTCCAAACCTCCATGGATGCCACTTGACTAGGATGGAGCAGGAGCAATGGTTCATTGCTGGTACATATCACCGAAGTTCTTGTTATCAAACGAGACAGTGGACCATTTGACGGAGGACCTGGAGGTAGCTGGCATTAGAGCCATCATGCTCACCTGAGCTATGCGTCGGCACTATGGTCATGTTGAGACTGACCTATAGGAGCAGGTGTTGGTGCTTGAGAAAGCAAAGGTTGATCTGAAGATCGAGAACAAGGAGCTTAAGGGGTCGATTGAGTCACTAGAGGCGACCATTACTAAAAATAAAGACTTGGTGGATGATGCCCAAGCGTTGTTGGGCCAAAATCTTGATCTTTGTGCTAATTTGAAGAAGAAAGACATGGATTTGAAGGAGGTTGAGCAGTCTCGTAGGAAGGCCAAGGGTGCACGGAAGGAGGTTGAGGAGCTGATGAAGAAGAATTTCAAGAAGTTGGAGGAGTCACGCTCCTCCATGCTTGCCTGTATGGAAGAGGCAAAGGTTGCTTTGAATGTTGTTTTTGCCAAGGCTAGTGTAGAGTAGAGTGAGGTGTTGCTCGATGTTGATCCTACGGTGTTTTTGGCATGGCTTCAGGCGGAGGTCGGCCAGTTTACTCAGCTGCTGGATAACATTTTTGATTTTGGAGCTTATAGGGTTGCCCTTGCCGTTGCACGGTCTTTTCAACCCACTGGATGCGATCATCTGAAGAAGGTGGAGCTGTTAACCACAACTTTCCCAATGTCAATGATGTGCGAGGCGCTTCTAAGGACCGTCTTTGCAAAAATGTTATTGTGCACTTCTTGATGAAATTCTAGATAGAAGGCGAGGGTCGAGCTCCTGCTTTTGGCGAGGCAGTGACTGGTACACATGAGGTATATTAGGGCTCTTATTTACCTTATTTCTTTTTCCTCTTTTTGTTGGTTGGTTTTTATTTTGTTTTTTATGGTTTTCGTTTACTTTGACAGCTGACCCAACCTTGGGATGCTTTGACCTTCGCTGTTGGGATCATCAAAACAAGCACATCTTCCACTACCGTGAGGGTTGTGGTGTCTGCTGCTGCTGGTGAGGCGACCACCAGTGAGGTTGGAACCATGGTGGCTCATGAGTTATTGAATCAGGCCATGAGCTAGACAAAGGATGAGTCGAGGGTTCTCCTGCCACCGATGACATGGATGTTGATGCGATGGGGTAGGTTTGACGCGTGGGTGCATCATAGTTAGGGTAAAGATACTTTTGAGATATGTTTGGTGTGCCCCTATGGGGGTTAACTTTTGATGGTTGCTTAACTGTTGCCTTCATCGTGTAGGTTCCTGTGGGAGCTACGCATGAGGTGTTGGATATTTTTCCTCTGATGATGAACTATCAAGATGTGTTAATTCTAGCACATCTTGGGTGCGTGCGAAGTCAAAGTTTACATCATTGCCCTTTAACCATTTCTGGTGGGCGAAGATAGGTTTGTATGACAAGAAGAATCAGGAGGTGCTTAGGTTTTGGCTAACGCTGATCTTACGGATCGCTAGTACGAGCGGATCCTGTTTGGTTCAGGGACTGTATCGGGGGTAACTGATGATATTAGCGATCAAGATGTTGTGGACTACATTTTTGGCGGGGGAAATTGGGTCTTCATAGCGAGGGCAACTTGAGCATTCCTAAGCTGGAGCCTTTATAGCTCGACAAGTGAGACCACCGGCTAATTTATCATGCGAGGGTTCTTGAAGGTGATTTGCCTTTGGTTTTGGCGACGCCTGTTCTCTGGGGGCCTATAGTGGAAAGTGAAGGACTAGAAGGAGGTGAAGGTTTGTAGGTTGTTGTGGATGATAGAGCTGAATTTGTGGAGGGTGTGGTGGGTGAACTAATTGATAGTGTGCTTGAAGACATAGTTGCGGATATGGTAGGGGAGGCCATGTGTGAGGTATGTTTCAAAGAGGATGCTCCTGATGTCTAGGTGTACCAACGTCGAGGGGCAGCTTGATGTTTGTTTATGTTTTGTTATTGCTGTTGGGTTTGTTGTAATCATGACATTTCATTGAAAACCCCATCGAGGGTTTCTGTTGTTGTAATTGTCACTGGGTTTTGTTTCTACTTTGTTATTGTATCGAGGCACGATGCAATTCTCGATTGACCCGTGTTTTGTATTTTTTAAGCGTGGGGATTTGCATTAAGTTGCCCCCTCCTGGCTTTAGCGAGGCTCGCTATTTCTACTTAAAGCTTAGCACATAGTGACGCCCCCCTTTTTTTTGGGAAGGCTTGTTGTTTTTGCTTAAAACTTAGCTTGCAATGACACCCCCTTTTTTGGCGAGGCTCGCTGTTTTTGCTTAAAACTTAGCATGCAGCGACGCCCCCTTTCTTTTGGTGAGGCTCGCTATTTTTGGTTAAAACTTAGCCTGCAGTGATGCTCCCCTTTTCTTTTGGCGAGGCTATCTGTTTTTTCTTAAAAGTTAGCGCGCAGCATCGCCACCTTTTCTTTTGGCGAGGCTCGCTATTTTTGCTTAAAACTTAGGGCGCAGCGATGCCACCCTTTCTTTTGGCGAGGCTCGCTATTTTTGCATAAAACTTAGCATGCAGCGACACCCCTCTTTCTTTTGGCGAGGCTCGCTGTTTTTGCTTAAAACATGGCACGCAGTGACGCCCCCCTTTCTTTTGGCGAGGCTCGCTGTGTTTTCTTAAAAGTTGGCGCACAGTGACACCCCCTATTCTTTTGGCTAGGCTCACTGATTTTGTTTTCTGGAATTAGCACGCGGTGACGTAGAAATTTTGAGGTAAAGATCAGGGGATAAAACAAGTACTTTATTTTTTATGACGGAGGTTAAAAAGCTTATGATATCTCTAACAAACTAATTGCTAATAAAGATTAGAGTTTAACGTTGACAAGGGTTGTTGCTCATGGGTGCGTGGCCATTGGTCCTAGTGGAAGATGATGTAAGCTTTGGGAATCTTCTTGCCAATTGATGATGAACCTTGGTGGGATTTGGTGATCTCCAGTTAGTTTTGATGAGGGAGGTCCTATTTGATGCTATCTTGGTGGGCCGTGAAGGTCACATGTTTCCTTCTTGTGGAGTTTGGACCTGTCGCATGTGTGCAGGGCTCCGAGCATGAGTTTCTCCTTGAGCACCTTCATTTTCTAGTTCCTAACAAAGCTTCATTTGGATGCGGCTAATTGCCCACTTGCTGTAGGGTGGGATTGAGAACCCTCCTCTTGAGGTTTGCATGCCTGGCGCCAAAGCTCTTGTTGATGTTTGGTTTCCTTGACCCTCGATCGAGTGCTGCTAGACATTTGTGAGCCCCGTCGCTCTTGTTATTGCTTGAAGGTGCTGTTTGGTGCTGACTAGCTTCCAGTGGCGGGTGCTGATGATCCCTTCGTGTTGAGGCTTGAGAGCGACGTCAAGGATGCACTTTGGGGGAAATTACATTTTTTCTTGTGGTATCCCCCGAGTGCCTTTTCATTTGGGACTACGCTAGCTGGTTTCATGGATGAGGTTGCTCTAGCTGTCCCTAACATTATGTATGTTCTTGCGGTACCCTTGACTTTTTGGCCGGGGGTACGTTCAGGTGGCTTTTTGGGCGAGGGTTTTGTGTTGCGAGGGTTTCATGGTTGGCGAGGCATATTTGCCTATAGGCGGCTTACGAGTTGTAGCTTGCCTTTGGTGTTTGTGAAGATCATTTTGAGTGGGGTTGGGGAGGTATTTATAGGGTGATTCGAGTGTGGCCTTGGTGAGTATGATGAAGCATTTTTAATGCCTGGTGTGTGGTGTGGCCCTTGATGGTGCATTTAATTTGGTCGATTTGTTTCTTGGTATTTTGATAAGGTCGGTGGGTTGTTAATGTATGATTATACTTTCATTGATGGCGTTGGTGAGTGGGGTAAATGTGGTTTTTGATTTCTGGTGGTGATGGTGTTGTTTAGCGTGTGGAGTAATTGTGGTTTTTGATTTTTTGTTTTTGATGGTTCGAATCTATGCGTAGGCGAGTATGGTTATGTGGGCCCCTAATGTGCTTGGTGAGGGTGGCTATTTGATTTGGCTTTAGTGAGCCCCTAGCGTCGTTTATGAGGGAGCTCACTTTGTTGGGACCTCCTCGCCCGCCCTTTGTCTTAATGATAGGTTAGGTTTGTTCTGTGAGCCCCTAACATCTTTGCAAGGGTGTTCACTTTTTGGGATCTCCGCACCCATCCTTTTTCTTAAGGGTGGGTGGGGTTTGCTTTGTGAGCCCCTAGCGTTTTTTGTGAGGGTGCTCACTTGTTTTGACCTCCACACCCATCCTTTGTCTTAACGATGGGTGGGGTTTGCTTTGTGAGTGTTTTAAGGAATGTTTTGTGTCGAGTGGGGGTTAAGCTAAGAAACCCTATTCGGTACAAATCTTTACCTGTATTTTGCGGTGATGAGGGTGGGTCGTTCTTGGGCCACCCGTTTCAGCAGAGGTTAGAATTTGGTTGAATAAATATTATATTAGAGGGTATAGTGACTGCCTCTGATGAGTACAGGCCTGATCTTCTGAGAGGTAGCCGGTAAGTTCAATTTGTGGAGATCTCAACGTTGGCGATCCGGCTTCAAATCAGACACGATTCGAACCCTGCAACCGTTACACCACTGCTCCGTTGGTTATCAACCAAGCACAACTTGATTGACCTCGCCAAGAAGGCTTTTCCTGCAAGCGAATCGAAGAGCACAAGCAAGAAGGTAAAACACGCAATCTGAAATTGCAAATATGAATGACGCGGATATCAATAGAGGATTCAAGAACTATGTTCCAAAGGACTAATCGACACAGTGGAGATCAAGAACGGGGGCCCTGGATCACTGTAAAAGGATTTGTCACCACAGTTACAATGAACGATTCAGTTCCTCGATGGAAAACTAAACTCTAAACAAAACCCAATTGTGTAGCAGCGGCGGCGGCTGTGTTTATAGTCTAAGACTCAACCTAGGGTTGGGGACAGCCAGGGGTTGGGCGCCCACAACTTGGGCTTAAGGCCCGACATGATACATGGCCAAGTTGGCCCAAATAGGTGATGCAGCACCTTGCCGTGGTCACACAGAATGATCCATGGACCTTCTAGAGCTGGGACCAGATCCAAAACGACGGCGTCGTCGTCCCCTTTCCAACGCATCCAAGAATGGCCCGTTTCGATGTCGTATGAGGAAGTTATGATCGAAACAGTGACGACGTGTCTGCTGAATCCGAGGGCGACGTGGCAGCTGAGTTGGGAACAAATTGGAACTTGGGGAAGACCATGGCGTCGGTGTGTCCAGCGTGGCGATGTCCTCATCATCCTCCCCTTCTCGAATTGGAGTCGTCCTTGACTCCATCTTGGCGATGTCCTCATCAGCCTCATTAAAAGACCTTGCATCCCTTCGCAAGGAAAAAGAGTGCAGTGCCCCACCGCTATGGGTAATATTTGCGAAGGTCATCAATGTTCCATGTGTGAGGGAGCTCATTGCCCTCACTCTCTTGGAGATTGTATGCCCTAGCTCTAGTTGTTTCAATGGCCAAGTATGGGCCTAGCCATTTTGGTTGAAGCATGCATGCCATCTTGGCGTTTTGCTTTCTGATGAGGACCTTGTCTCCTAAGTTGATTTGGTGAGGGTTTACCTTCTTATCTCTCCATTGGGTTGTTTCAGCTTGGCATAGGTGAAAGTTGTTTACTACTTGGCACCTGAGTTCTTCTGTGAAGTCCTTTGTTAGTTGCTCTTCATCTTGGGTGGTGGTTGTGTCTTTAGCGAAGGTGATTCTCAGAGACTTGTGTGTGAGTTCTTCTGGTAGGATAGCCTCTTCTCTGAAGAGGAGTTTGAAGGGTGTGAACTTTGTTGCCCTTAACTCAGAGGTGTTATGTGACTAGATAACGGTGGTGAGCTCTTCTACCCATTTTACTTTTGGTCTGCCATGTAACCTTTTTTGAGATGCCTTGGAGGATTATGTTGTTTGCTCTTTCGACGAGGCCATTGGACTATGGGTGTCTTGCTAAGGCGAAACAAACCTTCATTCTGATCTGCAAGCAAAATTCTTTGAATATGTCGCTGTCGAATTGAGTGTCATTGTACACTGTCAGTTCTTTTGGAGCTCCAAATTAGCATACGATTTGCAGCTAGAAGAATTTTTTGATGGTCTATGAGGTTATAGTTGTTAGTAGCCTTGCTTCTATCCATTTGGTGAAGTACTCAATGGCAACAACTACATAGAGAAGGTTCCTGGGGGGCTATATGTAGTTGTCCAACTAGGTCTAATGCCCATCGTTGAAGAGGCTAGGTTGGGAAAATTAAGGTGGTTGGAGCCCCTAGTCTATTTGAGTGTGTTGCTGAAAGTTGGTGTAGCAGAACCGACCAATTTATAAGAGCACAAGTACAATGGTAGCCCGCAAGCGGTCGCACTATCATACTTGAGCCCATATAAATCCGATAGTCCATCGAGTACCGCAAAGGGTCTTGATTCAACCAACATACAACCAAGATCGTACATGATTCAATGTATATGTCACACATTACATGAAGTTCACAAATACAGTTCATCCATCAGAGTACAAATTAAAGTTATTACAAACCACATTCAGGTAAGATAGTAGTGGAAACAAATTAAAAGTTTGAAGCCAATATCTACAACATTGTTTAAATATAGTGCCAACTCACGATCACACTTCCACAAAAGCATAAGAAAGGGATAAATAAGAGATGCCAGCCCAGGGCTTACTCCTCATCCACAATGAGACAAAAGTAGTTCTTGCAATAACCATGATAAACAATACCATCTACAACAATGGTAATAAAACCTTGAGTACGAGAAGGTACTCAGCTAGACTTACCCGTCATAAACCAAAAAGAAAGTGACTCCAAGGATTATGCAAGGCTTTATAAATGGAGCTAGCTTGACAACATTTTGCATAAAAAGCTTACCAATTCAAGTATACAGTTATAATTCGGTCATCAAGTTCATTATAGCTATTCATCTCTAAATTAGCAACTAACATGTGCCAAATATGTGGTATATCATTTAGTAGCATAGAATAGTAACCATAGCCGGTATAATAATTCCATGCTCACCATAACCATCATTCTGTAATATAGTTACTACGATGTTGGGGCTAGCCAAGTCTCTCACTATTCAGGAGATACAGTGATTCAAATAGATTTCAACCAGCTAGGAATTTATTCCTAACACAAACCTAGGCACACTAGATCAGCGGTCACCTTAGGTCACCTTTTATGCAACTTAGGTCCACATTTTGTAGGTTCGTCTAGTGCCGCACAATCAGGGACAACCAGCTGCCAGGACATTTAGGCCTGGCCTACCCTTGGGCACACGTCTAGCTCCCCACACATCCTTACTACTATCCAGAGTGTGCACTTTTACAGAACAGGGCCCCACCTGAGTTGACCTACTCGGCTTCGAGGTCAGAACGAGTTATCTGGCTAGCTAAGTGAGTGGCATGTGCTCAATCTCAACAAAAGTGCCAACAACGGTACAGTCCTAAATCGATATAGATGGAATCATATGGGTCAACCTACACATAGACTCCGCCTGGCCTCCATTTACATTACCCCATGGTTCTTTTCCACGATAGCAAATATAGCCAACCATGCTTCGGTATCCACCTATATCTCGCAGGTGATAGGAAATCACCTAACTTCTACTGGTCTAAGCATGGCTAAGCATGTATTTGATCCTGGACCTACATAGGATAAAATATGTATATATCTAAACAAGGTAGTTCTATGCATCAGGTGGTTTGAATTCAACTCTTATCACCTAATGTATCAAACATAAATGGACTCAAGTGAAGTTTTGTAAAACATAGGATACTTAGAATGCTCTGGGGCTTGCCTTTGAGGGAAGAGGTTGGCCTGTGATTTAGGCATTTAAGGAGGTCCTGAAGAGTTTGCTCCTTTCCTTCTAGAGCTATGGCCTGAGGTGTCTTTGGCTATTCCTCCTCTTCTTCTTCGTTGAACTCTAAAAGAGTTATCCCCTCGGACGATCCTATGTGCATGATCATGGAATAAGATATCATGGATGCATATATAATGACATGCATAATATGATATGATGGGATGAATGCATCCTCATAAGTGTTCTTAGCAACATTGCATTAAGGTGATAACAAGTTACATTTTGTTTTACTAAGTAGGTGCATATCTCTTCTCTAGTAACTTAAACAAACACTCATGTAAATAATTTTCTGGACTACAAGACAGTAGCTACTTGTTTTGACAATAATTTGAGTTATACACACCATAATTTCCTACAACTTTCTTTTAATCATCTTAATGTGATTCAGCAGTTATCTAGGTCAAACAATTCAATCTTTCAGATCTGTCCAGAAAGCAAGCATTTGTGATAGTAGAATTCTAATAGCTATAATTCTTAAACCATAAAGCCTATGACTATGAAAATTTAACACAAGGTATATAAGTAAGTTATCTACAACTTTGTTATTAATAAGTTTTATAGAAAGCATCATTATCATCATGGAATCATGACCACAACAGAAACTACATATGTAGTCATCTAGTTGAATTATAAAGCAATAATGAAGGTACTCAGCTAGACTTACCCGTCATAAACCAAAAAGAAAGTGACACCAAGTATTATGCAAGGCTTTATAAATGGAGCTAGCTTGACAACATTTTGCATAAAAAGCTTACCAATTCAAGTATACAGTTATAATTCGGTCATCAAGTTCATTATAGCTATTCATCTCTAAATTAGCAACTAACCTGTGCCAAATATGTGGTATATCATTTAGTAGCATACAATAGTAACCATAGCTGGTATAATAATTCCATGTTCATCATAACCATGATTCTGTAATATAGTTACTACGATGTTGGGGCTAGCCAAGTCTCTCACTGTTCAGGCGAGACGGTGTTTTGAATCGATTTCAACTAGCTAGGAATTATTCCTAACACAAACCTAGGCACACCAGATCAACGGTCACCCTAGGTCACCTTTCGTGCAACTTAGGTCCACATTTTGCGGGTTCGCCTAGCACCGCAAAATCAGGGACAACCAGCTACCAGGACGTTCAGGCCCAGCCTACCCTTGGGCACATGTCTAGCTCCCCACACATCCTTACTACCATCCAGAGTGCGCACTTTTACAGAACAGGGCGCCGCCTGAGTTGACCTACTCGGCTTCGTGATTAGAACGAGTTATCCGGCTAGCTAAGTGAGTGGCATGTTCTCAATCTCAACAAAAGTGCCAACAACAGTATAGTCCTAAATCGATATAGATGGAATCATATGGGTCAACCTACACATAGACTCCGCCTGGTCTCCATTTACATTACCCCATGGTTCTTTTCTACGATAGCAAATATAGCCAACCATGCTTTAGTATCCACCTATATCTCGTAGGTGACAGGAAATCACCTAACTTCTACCGGTCTAAGCATGTATTTGATCCTAGACCTACATAGGATAAAATGTGTATATATCTAAACAAGGTAGTTCTATGCATAAGGTGGTTTGAATTCAACTCTTATCACCTAATGTATCAAACATAAATGGACTCAAGTGAAGTTTTGTAAAACATAGGAGACTTAGAATGCTCCGGGGCTTGCCTTTGAGGAAAGATGTTGGCCTATGATTTAGGCATTTAAGGAGGTCCTCAAGAGTTTGCTCCTTTCCTTCTAGTGCTATGGCCTAAGGTGTCTTTGGTTGTTCCTCCTCTTCTTCTTCATTGAACTCTAAAAGAGTTATCCCCTCGGATGATCCTATGTGCATGATCATGGAATAAGATATCGTGGATGCATATATAATGACATGCATAATATGACATGATGGGATGAATGCATCCTCATAAGTGTTCTTAGTAGCATTGCATTAAGGTGATAACAAGTTACATTTTGTTTTACTGAGTTGGTGCATATCTCTTCTCTAGTAACTTAAACAAACACTCATGTAAATAATTTTCTGGACTACAAGACATTAGCTACTTGTTTTGACCATAATTGGAGTTATGCACACCATAATTTCCTACAACTTTCTTTTTAATCATCTTAATGTGATTTAGCAGTTAGCTAGGTCAAATAATTCAATCTTTCAGATCTGTCCAGAGAGCAAGCATTTGTGATAGTAGAATTCTAACAGCTATAATTCTTAAACCATAAGGCCTATGACTATGAAAATTTAACACAAGGTATATAAGTAAGTTATCTACAACTATGTTATTAACAAGTTTTACAGAAAGCATCATTATCATCATGGAATCATCACCACAACAGAAACTACATATGTAGTCATCTAGTTGAATTATAAAGCAATAATGAACTAGTTGCCTATAAACAAATACTCAGCCTCACTAATAGTATCAACAGATTTTTGCATCACACACACCACAAAAAAATCATGGTTAAGCCCAACTAATTTATTTATATTCATTTATTGATTTCCTTAGATAATAAGGTGATTTATAGAGTAAATATTTCCATTAATCAATAAATTTGGAGAAAATTGCAGTAGGCTACACATGACCCTAATAGTCCACTATACAAATTTCATGGCATGTGGACAAGTATATCCATCTCTACTTAAATGACAAGTTATATAGGCTTATTTTAGCAAAAATAGTTTAGCCTAATGAAAAGTGTCAAACAAATAGATTTAATATTTTTCTTACTTTCCTCCTAGCACAAGAACGTTGTGTAAAAATTTGCATGATCATATGTTATGTATTTTGCCCCATTTAATTTCACTAGAAGCTAGCAATTAATTAGGATTAAATAAGAAGACCATATTTCAAGTATTCTTACTGTAGGTTTAATATTTTTCCTAGCTGGAGCATGCAAACACAAGATCAACAAAATTGGAATCATAATTTTATTACCTTCCTAGCTCAAGTTATGCAATTTATAAGATAGAAACTATTTTAAAAGCACTTATCTTGCTCAATTTAATTCTCATAGAAAAACAATCTAAATAGTAGATTTCATATTTTTATCAAATGGTACACTTCAAGATGAATCCAACAAAATTTGGTTCACCTCATTTGGATACTTTTAGCTATAGATATAATTTTTTTGAAGTTTGCATTCAAATCTGTGAAAATAAATCAGGAAAAGCATTTCAAATACTGACTGACAGCTGGGACCCATGGGTCAATGGGACCCACATGTTAGCAACACATAGAGTAGGGCATGGCTTGACCGGTGGCAAAGTCGTTGATGGTGAGGTCACTGGAGTCATGTTCCCCTCACTCTTGCGAATCTGCTGGTACCCTAGGTTGGCCTGGCGGATCACCGGAGCATCCTCACCGGTGAGCATGGCGGCTCAGCGGTGACACATGGTGGTGGACTCGTCATCTCTAGTGACAGCATGTCTAGCCAAGCACGACTACAACATCAGTAGGTCCTAGTAGAGCTCTAGGGTCAGGTTAGGGTGACGGTGGAGCAGCGGTGAAGCTTGGCCACGTGCATGGCGGCGTGGAAACGCACAGAGCATGGCAGTGGTGTCACCGTTCTAATGAGACAGTGGTCGAAGGTAGGTATTCATCATCAGGGAAGGTGCTACACCTCTAGGAGACATGGTAACAGGCACCAGAGTGGGCTAAGGGTGATCGGTGAAGTTGGTAGTGGCGAGCGCGTGCTTGCATCCATGGTGGACATGCATGGCAGCGTCGCGTGTTCCTGCATGATGGTGGATGTTGCGGTTAAATAAGCGATGACATGAGCATCTATGACCTAAGGTGATGATGGAACTAGGTAGAAAGAGGTAGGAGGAGCAAAGGACAAGGCTGGCCATGGTGAGCTCGGAGCTCGGCGGCGCTCCGTGACCATGGCGACGACAGCGACGTGAAATGTCGCATTACATGGGCTTGAATAGTGATGCTAGAGGGTCAGTAAGGTGGAGTGAGGCATGGTGGAGCTATGTGTGTTAGCTATTGAAGAATGGTGCTACAACGGTGGCGTGTGAGCTTGGTGGAGGTGCGACAACAATGGCGGTGCACGGCTTGCTCTGGCGGGTGAAGGAGAGGCGAGAGAGGGAGAGAGAGCGAGAGCGAGTGAGCGCGGTGGGTTTGCCTCCCTTTTCTCCCCCTACTGGCCCCACCAGCCAGGCTAAATTGGCATGCTACCGCCATGCAGTGTGCACAGCCTGGCGTAGTCGGCCATGATGGCCAACCGAGTCAAATCGGCTAAGTGCCAATTCAGTTGACTAATAGCTCTACTTCATGCTACTATATCTCCTAATCCACTTTGAGTTAGAAAAATTGGTATTAGTGAAAGTTGTAGAGCTACATGAGTACTACAAGACTGATTAAAGGAGTTTTGTCTAAATCACCATGGTTTTCAAACTATAAGGCTCCAAAGTGGGCTACATTGAAATTGAAAACAACTTCAAGACAACGAGATTTCAAGTTTTGAAAACAACATTTTGTTGATTTTTGTGAGCCCTATTTGACTAAGTTAGACACTAATTCAGCTCATGACCCTTGCATAAAGTTTGTTACCCTTGATGTGAGCTACAACTTTTGTTTAGGTCATAGAGCCATGCAAATACTCTAAGCTACTGTTCAACTTTAGTCAAATTAGCATCATGAAAATGGCATTTCAAATGAAACCAACACTTAGAAGCAAATTTGGTCTATGTCATGAATATAAACATTGTTCCAATTACCATCCTAGATGTGTATAAGGTGTTTTCATCACCTCACAACCATTTCATACATTGGTCATACATGATTACAAGCATATGCATATATATATAGTCAACATCATATGTGATAATGTATAAAGAATGAAATGAAATTTCATATGCTCATGTTCATGAATGCTTGGATGATGCTTGTGCTCATGAAATGCAGGTGCCAAAGGCAAAGCTTAACACTGGGGTGTTATAGTTGGCAACCTTCGTAGTGTTTTACTAGCAAGGCTGCGTTGTTGATTGCCATTGGCTAGTAAAAACCTTGCCTAAATGCTCTTCTAACTAGAGCTCTGGGTCCATTGTGGGATCCACATGTGCCTTCGTGTATCTCTTTTAGTAACTACTTTCCCTCGCTTGCTGTCACAGATTTGAGTAGTAGGGCTGTTACACTAGCTTTGTATAGCTTGTCATTAATGATTCTGTACCCTCGCGCCCTTTGTTGCATCCTCTTTTCTTCCTCTTTAGTTTCTGGTTCATGATATCCTTTGAGGTTGGCTACGATGGGTGCTCTCTAGTCTTCGCTCTATATCGCGTTGATGAGTTTTGGTGCTTTGATGTTTATTTCTATCGAGGGTTGATTGATGACCTCGTAGAAGACATCTAAGGGTAAGATGGTGCTCTAAACCGTGGCTTTTGCTAGCTCATCAGCCTTGCTATTTTTTGATCTTGAGATTGGTTTGGTTGTGATTCCCAAGAAGAAACCCTTGATCTTGCAGACTGAGTGCAGGTATTTTTGCAACTCAGGTTCTCTGTCCTTGAAACTTTTCTCGATGTGTCCTAAGATGACTTGGGAGTCTATTTTGATAACTGCTCACCTTGCTAAGAGTGTGTGAAGCTTTGATAGAGCTAGGATGATTGCTTCATATTTTGTGCTGTTGTTTGTGCACTGGAACTCTAGCCTTCCTATGTATCTGAGTTTGATGCTGG
This sequence comes from Miscanthus floridulus, assembly GCF_019320115.1. Lineage (NCBI taxonomy): Eukaryota > Viridiplantae > Streptophyta > Magnoliopsida > Poales > Poaceae > Miscanthus > Miscanthus floridulus. Next base: position 134,358,050 of record NC_089587.1, on the reverse strand, counting down.
ACAGTGACGTTAGAATTGTTGCGATTCTAGCTCCTGCCGATCCCTAGCACCATCTGTGTGCACTATCTAGATTGGTTCTATGACCTTTGCCGTGTTGTGAGTGTCGGTAGTCCAGTCTATGACGAAGTCTGTGAGGGCTTGAGATTTGATCGCATTTCTCCTGACGAACTCTATTATGAAGTCATTGATTTTGGTGGCCCACTTTCCGATTCACCCTATGGCCTCTGTGTTTTTGAAAATATTGTCAAGCAGGAAGCTCGAGGGTATGATGATCTTCTGCACCTAGAAATAGTGCTTCAGTTTTCTAGAGGTTATAACAACTGCGTATGCTACCTTCTCCATTTCTATATAGAACTTTTTGGTTTCGTCGAGGGTTGCGGACCCATAATATACTGGTAGCAATTTTTTTTGGTGCTCCTCTTGCTTTTCTCTTACTAGTACTATGCTTATGGCATGTAGCGAGGCACCAACATATAGGAGGAGTGGTTCGCCAGGTTGAGGGCTGGTGAGGGTTGTGAGGTTATGCAGCTAGTCCTTGAGGCCATCAAAAACCTTTTGCTATGTGTGACCCTAGCTGAACGGATCTGTGTTTTTCAATACTTCAAAGAAAGGTAGCCCTCATTTTGTGGACATTGAAATGAATCTGTTTAGAGCAACGAGCCTTCCTGCGAGCCTCTATGCCAGCTTTCTTGAGGTTGGGGGTTCCATATTGAGGATTGCATCAATTTCTTCTGGGTTGGCCTTGATTCCTCTTCCTAAGACGAGGCAACCTAGCAGCTTTCCCTTGCTCATGCCGAATATACATTTCTCGAGGTTTAATTTGAGTCCTGCACTATGAAGGTTGTTGAAAGCCCTATGGAGGTCTTCGATATGATCTTGTTTGAGCTTGCTTTGTACAACGATGTCATCCACGTAGGCTAAAATTGCCTTGTCTTCTTTGAATACCTTTGCTATCATGCAAGCAAAGGTTGACCCTACGTTTTGTAGTCCCTATGCCATTCTTCTAAAATAGTATGTGCCAAAGGGGGTGATAAAACTTCTTTTTTTCCTCGTCCTCTTGATTCATCCAGATCTAATGGTAGCCTAAGAAACAGTCAAGGAGCGAAAAGAGTTCACATCCTGCTGTTGAGTCGGCGAGGGTGCTTATTGTTGGCAATGGGAAATCATCTTTGGGGTAGGCTTTGTCCAGGCTTGTGAAATAGACACACATTCTCCACTTGCCATTTTTCTTTTTTTTTCAAGTACCACATTTGAAAGCTAGGTTGGGTATTTAACTGGTTAGGTGACCCTTGCATCTAGCAGGCATTGGACCTCCCCTTGGATACTTGCTTTCTTTCTTCAGACATTTTGCGAAGTTTTTGTTTGACTGGGATGTGGTTTTTGTTCACATCAAGGATGTGCTCAATAATCGATCTGTCCACCCCTCGAAGGTCTTTGGTACACCAGACGAAGATGTCATTGTTGTCATGTAGGAAATTGATGAGTTTGCTCTCTATTTTATCGTCCAGCATAGCAGAGCTGATAACTTGTCTGTTGGAGTTACCTTTGAACAAAGGTACTTTCTTGATTTCTTCTATTGGCTTCACCTAGACTTGCTGTTCTAGTTCATTAGGAGAAGGTTCCTTGACTTTTGGCTTTTCTTTGTTGAGGTTGTGTACATTTTTCTGCCTTGGGTAGCTATTTCTTATGCTATTCTAGCAAGGTCTTGATTGCCATATATGGTGATGACGCCTTTGGTGGTGGGTAGCTTCATACAAAGATAACTTGGATGGAGAACATTGTTGAATACATTTGTGTCCCCTTGGTCGAATATTGCGTTGTAATTGTACAGCATGTCAACCACACCAAAGGTTATGTGCTCAGTCTTGTTATTGCTCTGATTGCCAAAGGCTACTGGGAGTGTGATCTTCCCTATGGCTTTTCACTTGCTTGCCCCCAAATCCATATAATGGACGTCCTATAGGCTAGAGAAGGTTTCTATCAAGTTTCATATTGTCAAAGGTTGATGCGAATAAGATGTCGGCGGAGCTACCGGTATCGACGAGGATCCTTGTTACTGCCCAGCTGGTCAGTGTGGCGGTGTGGGGGTATGGCCCCTGGTATGCACAAGACAAGACATGGGTCGCACCATCAGAGGTGGCCCAACCCACAAGATCAAGGCATGCACGGCGTGCACCACAAGCTATTATATAGTACCAAATAGGATAATTTCCTTGTAACCCTGTCCCTCTAGACTATATAAGGAGAGGCAGGGGTCCCCTAGTGGACACGATCCATACATCTCAATGCAATACATTAGAACATAGGATGTAGGTATTACGTCATACTGATGGCCGAACCTGTCTAAATCCTGTGTCTTGGAGCTTGTATTACCATCTCGCTCCTGATCTCGCTCACCTCTACGACAAATCTACCATCGTGGGATACCCCTCGGTGGACTGCCGAGCATCTTTTGTCGATAGTTGGCACACCAGGTAGGGGTGTGTGCTTGATCCATGGCAAGCCAGATGGACCTCAAATCAACAGCGCGTTTTTGTCATCAATCTCATGGAGATCCATGCCGGTCCATGATGATGATTCATCGCTGGCTACATCAGCACCTGCGACTATAGATCCAATCTTGGAACCACCTCTGAGGTCACCTTCATCAACAACTCACTACCCGCTTCCTCGCTACCATAGGAGGTAGATCAACAACGACGATCTAATTGTATCAATCGATCAGGTTGGTCAGGAGCTCAACGATTACCTCTCCATCGCTGAATCGGCTCTGGACACTCTGGTTTAGCGCCGACTACCCTCCGATCTAGATCTATCGGCGGTTGCTCAGGAAACTCTAGGGGTTATGGCCCTACCTTTCGGGTTCACCAACACCGCCGCCACTTACCAACATGCCTAGAGGGGCAGATTCGCCAACCAGGTTAAAGACGCCCATCCTCTCGCCGACCAGATAACGCCATACGTCACCGATCAGATGTTCTATCTAAAGCTAAGTCATGGTTTAATATTTTCCTAAATATTCTCCAATCTCCGTATATTGCCACAATGTTTCTCCGAACTGTTTTCTCCATGTTTGCTCTCCACATGATTTTTTGAACCCCCGAACAGTCCTGTTGATGCTTGGATACCTCCAGAGATAGCCCTATCTCCAGCTCCTCCCTACACATGCACAAGCATCTGCCCTCTACATTATGGGTGGTCGGCAGCGGCTCCTTAGCGATGCTTGTTCCTCCTACACGTGCACGCGCTCCGCACTCCACGTTATGGTTAACAGGCTAGTTAGGGCTAGAGACTCAGCTACACACTAGCTGTTCGGGCGATTTATATTAAATACATCTTCGCTTCACCTGATCACCAAGCTACATACGCTATTTTTTCTCTGGAGTTCATATATCTTTACATCATGTACTACCCATTTTACATGTTTGTATTGCAGGATCATCGTCTAGGTGATCTGACCACCTGGTGCTCGGACTTCTCCACCAATCAACTGGTTAGACCGCTAGGTTCATAGACTTCATCGCCGACTAGTTGATCTAACTATTCGCTGGTCACTTCTACTCAATGCTCACTTCACCGCCGACCAGTTGACCATACTGTTCGTCGCTCGTGCTTCATCGCTAGCTATGCTAGGGACTCCTCGGTGCTCAATTTCTTCATGCTCGAGGAGTAAGTGGGCACACTTCACTGCACGGACGTCGCCAGCTACGCCTGGGAGTCCTCGGTTCTTAGACCTTGCTAGCTTTGCCTAGGACTCCTCAGTGCTCGAACATCGTCGCCTATGCCGAGGACTCCTCGGTGCTTGGTCATTGCCAATGACGCTGGGGACTCCTCGCTCCTTGATGCTCAGACCTCACCAGCTTCGCCGGGGACTCCTCAATGCTCAAACATCGCTAGCTTTGCCAACGACTCCTCGGTGCTTGGACATCACCACCTATGCTAGGGACTCCTCGCTCCTCGGTGCTCGGACATTGCCAATGACATCGGAGACTCCTCCCTCCTTGGTGCTCGAACATCACCAGCGATGCCGAGGACTCCTCGTTCCTCGATGCTCGGGCATTGCCAGCGATGCCAGGGACTCCTCACTCCTTGGTCCTTGGACCTCGCTAGCTACGCTGAGGACTCCTCACTCCTCGGTGCTCGGACATCACCAGTGACGCTAGGGACTCCTCGCTCCTCGGTGCTCTGTCATCACCAGCGACGCCAAGGACTCCTCGCTCCTCGGTGCTCAGACATCGCCAGCGACGCTGGGGACTCCTCGCTCCTCAATGCTTGGTCATCGCTAGCGATGCTGGGAACTCCTTGCTGCTCGGACATCACCAGTTACACCAAGGACTCCTCAATGGTCAGACATCGCTAGCTACACTAGGAACTCCTCGCTGCTTGGATGTCACTAGCTACGTCGAGGACACCTCGATGGTCGGACGCCGCCAGCGACGCTGGGGACTCCTCGCTCCTCGGTGCTCGGACATCGCCTGTGATGATGGGGACTCCTCGGTGCTTGGTCATTGCCAGCGACGTCAGGGTCTCCTCACTCCTCGGTGCTCGGACATCGCCAGCGATGCCGGGGACTCCTTGCTGCTCGGTCATTGCTAGCGATGTTGGGGACTCCTCGCTCCTCGGTGCTCGGTAATCGCCAGCGATGCTAGGGACTCCTTGTTCCTCAATGCTTGGACATCACTAGCAACGCTGAGGACTCCTCGCTCCTCGGTGCTCGGTCATTGCCAGTGACGCTAGGGACTCCTTGCTCCTCGGTGCTAGGACATCACCAACGACGCTGAGGACTCCTCGCTCCTCGGTGCTCAGACATCGCCAGCGATGCTAAGGACTTATCACTCCTCGGTGCTGGGACATCGCCAGCGATGCTAGGGACTCCTCGCTCCTCGGTGCTCGGATATTACCAGCGACATCGGGGACTCCTCGATGCTCCCTTGGTGGTCGAATCTTGCTATGTCTCATTGGTGTGCTATCAAGCTGCTCCATGCTGTTTAGATCAGGGTGCTGATCTTGGGCAGCACGTCTAGGATCTTGATATGCGCATGTCAGATGACATCAGTAAGCTTTCAGACTTCTTTTTCTTTGACCCTGCTACAAGATTCATTCTTCATCTTCTAGTAGGCTCGGGGACTAAGTGGGCACACTTCACCATGTGGTGAATGTGGTTGTTCTCATCTTGAGGCTATGCCTGGGGAGTGGCTGCCTACTCGACTAGTCTTCTACTTTCTGACCCTGGCACCACTTGACTACATCACCTACTATCAGGCTTGGGGACTAGCTGTGGGGGTATGGCCTCGGTATCCACAAGACAAGACATGGGCCGCACTATAAGAGGTAGCCCAGTCCACAAGATCAAGGTGTGCATGGCGTGCACTGCAAGCTATTGTATAGTACCAAATAGGATACTTTCCTTGTAACCTTGTCCCTCTAGACTATATAAGGAGAGGTAGGGGTCCCCTAGTCGACATGATCCATACATCTCAATGTAATACATCAGAACACAGGATGTAGGTATTACATCATACTAACGGCCGAACCTATCTAAATCTTGTGTCTTGGTGCTTGTATTACCATCTCGCTCCTGATCTCGCTCACCTCTATGACAAATCTACCATCGTGGGATACCCCTTGGTGGACTGCTGAGCATCTTTTGTTGATAGGTGGTAATCCTTTAGTTTGAGATCTGTGTTGTCGAAGGTTATTGGGATGTGAGACCATTGAGAATTCTTGTGGGGCCCTTCGGTAGCTAGATGATGTACCCACCTCATGTGCTCTTTGCGCTGCCTCTTGTTGCCATGATCCTCATTGGATCCTATGGTGATTGCAAGTATCATGCCGAAGGTTGCGGTTGGGTTATTGATTGTTGTTTGGTTGGGTTGGCTTGCGGGCTCAGATTTTACTTGTTGTTGTGATTGGATTTGTGGCGTTGGTGGTGGTGATGGTAAGGCTAGGTGTTGGTTTTGCATTTGTGGAGGAGTGGGAGGGTGAGTGACCGTGTATGGCTGGTTGTTGGGATGATTGTTGTAGTTGAATGAAGTTTGAGAGTTGTCATAGGTGTTATAGTGATCATAGGAGCGATTATAGCTGGCGAAGGTTTGGTATTGTTGAGGATGGTGCTGTGAGGGCATGCCATAGTTTACTGGCATGTAGTGGTATGTGGTGGTTGTGGGGGTCGATTGTCTCCTTGTGTAGTTGACAAGTTTTGGTGGTCCTATGGCGATGGCTTGTTGTGCTCTTGGTATTCTTTTCCCTTCACAAAATAGGCGCACTGTTTTGTTGTGTGCCCTTTTCATGGGCCACAGAAATGGCAATGGAGCTTCGCTGGGTCTCTTGGGTTGGGTCTACTTTGCATGTAGTCTCTATTGTCATTTTGACTATTGGTGGAGGTTTGCTGAGGTCTTTGATTTAGCTGCTATTTTTGGCGTTGCGTAGGGTGGCCTGTTAGCATTTACATTGATTGGTTTATTGTGAGGGTACTATTGTGTTATGGAGGCCTTGGAGGTGAGCACATTTGAGGTTTTAGAGCTTTGGTCTTTGAATGAAAGACAATGTCTGCTCTATTGTACTTTTCCATGACTTCATGCAACTCTGTAATGAATTTTGGTGGCTTTCTTGTGAGCCTCGAGGAACATGTTCCTGGCCTTACTCCATTGACTGCTGTGAGAATTACTGCATCATCTATTATGTCTAGTGTTTTGGCTCTAAGTTGAATGAACCTTCGCTAGAAATCTCAGAGGGGTTCCCGTTCGGACTGAGTGCAAGTGAATAGTCCCACAGGGTTGGTTGCTGAAGGGCTAACACCTTTGAAGTGGTTGCATAGTTTTTTGCGGAGGCTTCCCTCAAAGTCTATTGAGCCTAGAGGGAGGTTACTATACCAGCTTTGTGCAATGTCTCATGCTATGATCATGAAGGACTTTGCCATGGTATGGTCATCCCCTCTTGTCACTAACACTGTAGCTTCATAACTCATTACAAATTGGTGGGGGTCTACACTTCCATCATACCTTGGAAGGTTTTGTGGTTTGTATTCGAGTGGCCAACTTTTGGTTTATAGTATTTGGGTTGGAGGGTACCTTAGGTCATAGGGCATTGGCGGATGTTGGTTTCTCTAGTGCGACTGTATGGCTAGAGGGATGTATTCTAGGTATATTTGATAAAAGTGGGGGGTGGGTTTGGATGGAGCAGAGGTGGATTTGGCTGGAGTGGAGGCAGATTGTTGTCCAATTTAGGCTTGTGATGTAGATTCTCTTTGAGGGTCACCAAGTACTCATCCATTCTCAAGAGCTCCTCCCAAACTTTGGTTGCCTCCTACCTAATGACATGTAGGCGCACCTACCTCTGATGTGCTTCAACTCTGTGTCTCTTTTCTTGGATTTCCTTGTGTATTTGGTTTAGAGCCTCAAGACCTCTCTCTTTGGTGTCTTCATCATCATCTTGGTGCACCACACCAGCCTCGTCAACTCTGGGTGGGATGGGTTGGTGATTGGTTTCAGTCCTTGTAGGAAAGGGTCTCTCCAAGTCGGCCGTGACCTCCACCGGTCACACGGTGGGCCTGGGAAGGTGTTGACGGTCACTAACATTAATTATAAACCATCAACATAACTTGCATTTATACTTAATTCCATCACCAAACATAGGTATAGGGGTTTAAACTAATAAATTCCATGAGTTTTGGTGAATCTGTGTTTTCAGCAGGGTTTAATCAGAAAACCACCAAGGAGGACCTAATCATCAAAGTAAATCATGGAATTCCATTGCGGTATCAATGTGGGATGACTCTAGAAGGGTCCAGAAGGTGAATCACTAAAGTGGGGCTTGACCCACTGCCATGTGGGGTAGACTGACCTGTAGATGGGGTCACTTGGCCCCTGTGGGCCCCACCTATCAACCTCCTTCATATGTCAGTTCTCCACTGCCTTAAGCATTGCATCTAAGCCGTTGCTTAAGTCGGTTTGATCCGAGGGCTCATGTTGGACCCTCAGGTATATATATACCAGCCCCTGCCCCTCTCCCTTAAGAGATCCTAAAACCCTAATTCATATCCCTCATTCAGATCAGAATACACTAGAGGGATTAGGTCTTGAGCTCTCTAATGTAGTAGATTAGTAGCTCAGGAGTGAGGGTCGAGTTGGGCTCATGCTCAAGTTCCAAATCTAGTCTTGGAGTCTCGACGAAGCCTTGTATCTTCACTTCTACATGTTGTAAGACTTATTATTAGTTCATCATATTCTTATCTACATGACTATGCGTACTTTGAATATATATCTTGCTTAGTTAAGATTATCATTGCTTTTGTGTGCGGGTTCATAGAGCGCTTAGCTTACTATAGTTTATTAATTGGGCTAAGTAGCCGAGTCTCATGTAAGCATGGTGCTTATATGATACTCTGTCTGTGAGTACACCCTGTTCTCTAGTTGGGTGGTAGTAGTAGGAGGTGACAGCACCATCTATCCTTTGTAGTCCACTCCGAATTGAGAAGGTTCTTAAATTGTAGGACCATAGTCGCATCGGTAGAGTTATCTATTGTAGGTGCTCTACCGCCTAAGTGGCGTCCCGAAGTGCACAAGAGTAGAGTTAGTTTTAGCTATAGTTGGGTAAATATATACTTTGATATTGTAATAAGAATATCATAGGAATCTACCTCACCTGTTGTTCTCCTGAGTTGACTAGTTTACATTATCTTAGTATCCTATCCCCTGAGTATCATTATACTTAATTCTTATTATTACCTTTACCCCTTGCTTTAGCTATGTTGGTATGTTGATTAGTATACATTCCTTTGTTATCTAATAAATCTTTACTCCATTGTTTCCCTGTGGTAACAAATAAATAACGATACCTAGAATACTCCTGGTAAAATACTACAATAGTATTCTGTGCGCTTGCAGAATCCTTCATATTCTATTTGTGTTAATAAATACCAACAAGCATTTTTGGCGTCGTTGCCAGGGAAACAATTGGCATAAAGATTTAGATCATTAACATACCACTAGCTTTAGTAGGATTACCCATGTTCTATTGAATTGTGGAATAAGACAGGACAACAGACGTTGTTCCGACCTTTCGGCAAACATCCACAAGAAAAGAAGAACATTGAAGAACCCAGGGTACCTAAACATTCAAGATCCATCAACATTGGAACCCGATCATCTTACAGGTTTGTGTAGACATATATATATTATTTAACCATGTGTAGATTGGAGAAAAAGGTTGACCTCACAAGAATTCAAATCACATCTAAAGTGACGGAAATAGATGCTGCACTACTCACAAATTCCATCATGTGAGTCATGGTAAGTATGATCAAGAAAGGTGAGATAGTCTTGCTCATGGACTTTAAACTTAATGAGTAGTTATCTTTTAATTTTTGCATATCACTACATGTTTACTTTAAAAGATCCATACATTCACCCTGTTTAGTTTAAATTCTCTCATATCAAATTCATGTCACATTTAGTTCCTTGCATACATTCATACCACTTGCATCTTTTATTAAAAAAATCTCTCACCATGATCATGCTCTTTCATCTCTATTTGAATAAATCTCTATAATGCTTTCATGTTCCCTTGGTCTGCCATAGTATGCTTTGGTTTGGAAGTCCTAGACATACTTCCAAAGGCTTTTTAAATTAAGCATGGTGCTTAGGTTAAATAGTCTTCCTTAATCAAATTAGACATGGAGTTTAGTTTGGTTATTGAACTAAAAATTGCTTGTGTAGACATGGATATTTTGTTGGACTAACCCCTATAGAAAACTCTCAAATTCAATCTAGGTAAGTCTAGAGATGATTTCACATCGGAGATAAATCAAGGCACGTGATAGACTCCAACAACTCTATGCAAAAGAAGACACAGCTCATACTTCATTGAAGGAAGGTCTGTGAGTATCAAAATTCATTCACTTTGTCTTTTGCTATAAGTTTCCTTTGCCTTGAACCATGATAGAATGCAACAAACAAATAAAATTTGTTATAAAACATGATAAATGAAATCTATGCTAAAGTAATCTTAAAACCACTTTTTCATTACCATAGAGAAAAATTACAAAAGATATGGACAACAACCTGTGTTTCAAATTTGTTGTAGACCCTCGGGTATGTGTCCACTAACATTTTGTAGGGAAAAAATGAATATAAGTTGTGCCTATCCATGGTTTGGTATGGACAAGTGAAACCAAACCACCACTTCAGCCATGGAACGAAGAGAAATGAGACAAGTGCCACAAAAAGGATCTACAATACAAGCACTTTCTCATAGGAAGTGGACAAACAAATCAATGGGCCTCAAGTAATGTCGAAAGTGACCTAGCATTGAGTTTTTCAAGGACTCAAGCTAGGAGGCTGATGAGAAGCAAGGTGCAACCCACCTCGTATTAGCTAGAGTACACCTACTTTCATCATCTTCAAAAAGACCAACTCGCATGTCAGCAATAAGGACCAAGATGATGGGATGCCACCACATCATGGCGTATAGTCTTGATTAATGGTCTACCTATGATGTCTCATAAGGCTATGAACGACCATGAACAAACAAAAGACACCCCTAAGCCATTGGAGATGAAGCGGCAAATGTAACATCCTAGGTGTTAGTCATGAGTTGAGCAGCAAAATTGGGAGTCAGTAGGATATTTCAAGCAATGATTATGTTCTCGAGTTCATAATCTGGAAGTAATGATGAAGGTGTTGAGGTCCAATCTATGAAATTGAGTCCCAACCTAAACTTGGACAACACACCTTTGCTTACATGTGGACCCTGGTTAAGGTTAGACATGAGTAATGTTAAACATGCTTGTTTCATGTACATTACATCAACATGCATCCATCTTGACTAGTGGAAAAGTTTCATGAAGTTTAGAATCAAGAAGTCACATGAGATGATAAGTTATAATCTTTCATGAATTGCTTTATTAAGTAAATGGGAATATGAGATGTTGACCAAACCTTGCTACCTTTCCTAAATGACTCTAATTGAACTCTACAACAAAAGTCATGAAGGGTTTGTGTTGAGCAAATCTCAAGAAAATGCCTCAATTGGACGAAAACCCTAATTCTAGGGTTTAACGAGATGCTTCTTTGACCAAGATGAAGAAATGGTTTTTATACCAGATATGAAGTTTGACCTTTAATAAAAGTTGAAGTTTGAGTGGAATACAACAAACTGTATTTTTGGACCAAGACCTGATTCAACTCCTAAGTCACTCAAACAGTGGCCTCAAGTTTGAATCAGCTGCTGTTTCTAGGCTCTAAATAATTCTAAGTCCAAAATTCATTGTCATTGACATTGGCGTTTCGCGTTCTTGGATTTTTGTTAAGCAACTCAAGTTGAGCCAAAAGTAAAAGTTGGAATATATGTTTTGGAGAAGGACATACAAAAACTTGGAATCAATTTGACCACATTTTGACCAAGTAATTCAAGCTCAAGTAGAGCAAGGCTTAATCCTCGATTAGTCGCTGACACTTTCAACTTCAGGCTTAATTAGGCACTAATGGATAGCTCTAATGGCCAAACACCCTTAATGAGTTTTGTAGATCATTAGGTGGGCTACAACTTTGGTTCTGGGTCCAAGGTCCAAGTTGGCCCATATCTAGACCAAAAATGGCACCCACCTTACCCACATCGCTGCACGCCACATACTCAGTAAAATGCCCCAATTGGCGACGCGTGTCCAAGATGTGGCGTCCATGCCTAAGCATGCCCACACCTCCTTGCCACATGCCCTGCTCCCTCCTCATGTGATGGGATGCCGAGCCACTCTCAGATGCTTCCCACTCCTCCATCACTCACTTGCCTCGCCCTCTGCTCTGCACACGTGCACTAGAATGCCTCTGCCAATGATGGCTAGGCCACGCTCTAGCCGCTAACAAGCAGTGCTCTTGCCACCCGTATCCTTGCTAGTCAAGTGTGCCACCAACCCTTGTTGTTGCCCTTCCTTCTCTGCTTCCCCAAAACATAGAAATCCCGAGCTTGAATCGCTAGGACCGCAGCCGTGTTCGCTACTCCTTGTGCAGCTCTACATTATGCTCCATGGCCACCATCATTCCTCCACCCCTAAGCGCCTCATAGCCCTCCACCTCTATCACCGCCTTTGCCTCATCGTGCTCCATCTCTCGTGCATGCTTGCCACTGTTTCCCCCACTATCATTGGAGCTGCGCCTCTACGTGTTGTGCACGCGTGTGGCTAGGCCGCCTTGGGCCATCTTCGACCAAGCTAAGCAGTCTAGTAGATCCGCGCTCGCCCCTAGAACTCTAGCATGCTTTGAGCCTCCATCCACCGCTAGCTAGCCAGACCGCCAAAGGCAACAGCCGCTGTTGCCGCCAACTTTAATGGCCAACAGGCCGTGGGCCGCCTCAGGCTGAGCCAAGTTGTCCCATGGGCGCGCGCTAGTCCTCCGCTGCTCTGCTACCACTCCCCCACCATCAACAAGCCTCCTCTGGCCGGCACTAGCGTTCCTCCTTCACCTCCTCTATTTTGATCCGGTAAGGGACCTCGTGCAGTAATTGAAGAAAATACAGGGGGTGAAATGAATGTTTTGTGCAATTATGAATCGAAAATAATTTGAAAAGTGCCAAACCATAGATTTTAGATTATAATTTTGAGTTGTTGATTGACATTAGAAAGAAGCCTCAATGTCAAAAGTAGTCCAACAAAGCTAGTTTTGCTATAGTGCAAGTCAACCCAACTTACTGTACAACAGCACCATGAAGGAAAATTGTACTCAATCTTGGTGGTGTACTGTTTCTCTAGTTAGTGAATACTTGCAACCTTTGTTGTTCTCTAGACCTTGTTATCATCTATCTTCAGTAATGATTTTCAAGGTAGACTTGTCCTTGGTACCTTCTATGTGTTTTTACCCAAGAGGTTGCCTCAGATTAAAGCCAGATAACTATTGCCGCTTGGATATGAGGGTTCCCTCAAATAATGATCATCAAAAACATTGATTCAACATAGTCAGCTATCATGTTCACCTCTCACTCAATGGCCTCAGATAATAAAGTGTTATCATTAGAGGAGAACTGCACACATGGAACATTATGTAGCTTTCCATCGCTTGGCATCTGAGTGGTTGAACAGTTATGACCAGCATAGATATTGTCTGTTGGTTACTTAGTTTCTCACAGCCTCAGTGGATGTTTACCCCATCTATGATCTCATCCCTTATGAAAGGTTGTACTCAAGCTACTTTGGTAGGGGACTGCTTTTTGAACTTTGTGAATGAACATGGAACCATTGTATTGAGTATCTTTCAGAAGCTTGCAGTCTAGTGCAAAGTTCATGTGGTCCATGCTATATTCACTAGGGAAATATATATTGTGGGTAGTTAGTTTATGCTCCATAGTACTCTCTGTATCCCAAGAACAAAGTGTTGTGCTATCTTGGATTTCTCCCAAAGCAACAATGCTTCAAGGAAGCCAATGAAAGAAATTCTTCAGACAAAATTTACTACGAAGCATAATTATCAAAAAGTTGTCTTGACCAAATTAGCCTCTCTGATGCTCCAAAGTTAAGTAGCCTAATGCTATGACTGATGTTGGAAAATGGATGACATGCTTCTCTTTCCTTAAAAGTCTTTCGCACTGAATCTCTGGACGAGATTCCCATAAGGGGGGAGGGTTGCAACACCCCAGTTGTAAGTCATGAGTTAAGCAGCAAAATTGAAAGTAAGTAGGATATGTCAAGCAATGATTACGTTCTCGAGTTCATAATCTAGAAGTAATGATGGAGGTGTTGAGGACTAATCTATGAAATTGAGTCCCAACCTAAACTTGGACAACATACCTTTGCTTACATGTGGACCCTAGTGAAGGTTAGGCATGAGTAATGTTAAACGTGCTTGTTTCATGTACATTATATTAACATGCATCCATATTGACCTGTGGAAAAGTTTCATGAAGTGTGGAATCAACAAGTTACATGAAATGATAAGTTATAATCTTTCTTGAATTGCTTTATTAAGTAAATGGGAATATGAGATGGCGACCTATCGACATGGAATTTCGTTCTGTGCTGAGGACACATGAGCAAGCCAGAAGGGTCTACTCGATGGAGCTAGAGATTCACCTAGCTTCAGCGTAGGGGTGGTCGATCCTATACACTCCTCCCGAGATGTGCTAGACAATTTGACCCTACAATTGACAATGAGAGAAAGTTTATCTGTAATTAAGGGCAGAACATGCCAATATTGCCAGACAATCCCGAATGTGTGGCTCTGAGAGCTGACATGAAAGGAGGTCGACTAAATAGTCGATTCCAGCATATTCATAAGAATAAATCGGTTAAAGCTCATGGGGTTGTGTAAGAAGAATCGGTTAGTTAATATCATTATGTAGTTTTCCATCGGTTGGCATCTGAGTGATTGAACAGTTATGATTGGCATAAATATTGTCTGTTGGTTACTTAGTTTCTCATAGCCTTAGCGGATGTTTACCCCATCTGTGATCTCATCCCTTATGGAAGGTTGTACTCAAGCTACTTTGGTAGGGGACTGCTTTTCGAACTTTGTGAATGAACATGGAACCATTGTCATGAGTATCTTTCAGAAGCTAGCAGTCTAGTGTAAAGTTCATGTGGTCCATGCTATTCACTAGGGAAATAGATATTGTGGGTAGTTAGGTTATGCTTTGTAGTACTCTCTGTATCCCAAGAACAAAGTGTTGTGCTGTCTTGGATTCCTCCCAAAGTAACAATGCTTCATGGAAGCCAAAGAAAGAAATTCTTCAGACAAAATTTACTATGAAGCATAATTATCATAAAGTTGTCCTGACCAAATTAGCCTCTCTGATGCTCCAAAGTTAAGTAGCCTAATGCTATCACTAATGTTGGAAAATGGATGACATGCTTCTCTTTCCTTAAAAGTCTTTTGCACCAAATCTTAGGACGAGATTCCCATAAGGGGGGAGGGTTGCAACACCCCAGTTGTTAGTCATGAGTTAAGCAGCGAAATTGAAAGTAAGTAGGATATGTCAAGCAATGATTATGTTCTCGAGTTCATAATTTGGAAGTAATGATGAAGGTGTTGAGGACCAATCTATGAAATTGAGTCCCAACCTAAACTTGGACAACATACCTTTGCTTACATGTGGACCCTAGAGAAGGTTAGGCATGAGTAATGCTAAACATGCTTGTTTCATGTACATTACATCAACATGCATCCATATTGATCCATGGAAAAGTTTCATAAAGTGTGGAATCAACAAGTCACATGAAATCATAAGTTATAATCTTTCTTGAATTGCTTTATTAAGTAAATGGGAATATGAGATGGCGACCTGTCGACATGGAATTTTGTCCCGTGCCGACGACACACGAGTAAGCCAGAAGGGTTTGCTCGATGGAGCTAGAGATCCACCTAGCTTTAGAGCAGGGGTGGTCGATACTGTGCGCTCCTCTCGAGACATGCTAGTCAATTTGACCCTGCAATTGACAATGAGAGAAAGTTTATCAGTAATTAAGGGCAGAACATGCCGATATTGCCAGACAGTCCTAAATGTGCGGCTCTGAGAGCCAATATGAAAGGAGATCGACTAAATAGTCAATTCCAGCATATTCATAAGAATAAATCGGTTAAAGCTCATGGGGTTCTGTAAGAAGAATCGGTTATTGTTCAGGATGAATATCATTCTTTAAATAAATATTGGTCAATGACAATAAGATATTAACAATAATTAGTTCATGCTAAGCCAATGACTGCAAGTAACCGAACTCCTTTATAAAATAAATAGTTCATCATCATTCAATCATTTAATAGAGATAAATCTAATGAACATATTAGATCTCATCTATCACTATAACTAGTGGGGCATGAGGCAGAATCATGATGGCCATGGAAACAACAATAGACTCGACGACCCTAACTTATTACTAATATTAGTGGGGCATGAGGCAAAATCATGTAGGCCATAATACAATAATAAGATCATGGGGCTAACACATCTTTCAACCTATCGCTAGTTCAACGATCTCATGATGCGAACTGTTCGTGAAAGCGCTCGATATTGGCTAAAACAGCCGATTGAGGCATAGCGCATAGTTAAGGCCATGTCCTCTCAGGAATAGATCTACCAAATAACAATCCACACTCCATGATGCTAATAGTGGGGTGTGAGGTAGAATCAAACAGGCCATGA
Organism: Miscanthus floridulus; assembly: GCF_019320115.1. Lineage (NCBI taxonomy): Eukaryota > Viridiplantae > Streptophyta > Magnoliopsida > Poales > Poaceae > Miscanthus > Miscanthus floridulus. Next base: position 134,341,928 of record NC_089587.1, on the reverse strand, counting down.
TAACGGACCCAGAAATTGTTTTCGCTAGCCAATAGATCTACTCAAGATCAAACATGCCTTAATCGCATGCTATGCATGATCAAGATTGATGTAAAACAGCTGATAAAACATAACTCATCATTTAAAGTGCAAATTAGATCCATTTAGATTAACAAATGATGGGTTAAAAAAGATATAAGGCTGATCTAGATCAATCACAATCGAGCGAAGTGATATTGTTGTAATTAAATAAATAATGAAAGCAACAAGCAATATCGGTAACTTAATGAATCTATTCGAAGGAACGCCACCCTTAGATAGAGCCGACAACTTGACCCTAATCTAGTTTGAGCAGTGGAGATCGACCGGATCAATGCATACTTGAACTAGACAAGAGTCAATAACTAACTTATACCAGAGTCGCAGTGGAGGTCGACTGGATCGATGCAGCTGTACGAATAGAGCTATAAGCCATGATGGTACTTACAAACAAGCAGCGGAGGTCGATGGGATCGATGTAGCCCTACTTGCTAAAGAACTCGCCGAGATCTACTCTAATCCTACTCCTAAGGGGTAGCCGGAGCCGAAAAAAGTAAATAACTGGTATTTGATTGATTGTGTCTTTTACAATAGCCAGGCTTTGATATTTATACCTGGGACCTGCGCATGACTCCTATGTAAGCACAACTCATAGCAATCTTTGACTCTAGAGAAAACATTCCTAATTTAAGATAACTTGGACTCTATTCTTTCCATTTTTGTAGAGTCCAACATGCTTTGTTCTGACGTCGATCATAGCCTTTGTTGTTATCTGCTGGCGCTTCCTAAAGAAAGCCGATTTCAGTGTTGTATTCGAATCAACTAGTTTTGATCTGCACGCAATTGATTCCTTGATGACATGATCTTGGGAGCTTTCGAGTCCCTATGACTCTTCTTCCAAATTTTGGTGTAAACACATGCCCCCCAATTTTGGGTTAAAAGTAATTTTATTCCAAAATTATCATGTATGTATGCCTGATAGGTCCATAGTCATAGGTAGAGAATCTTGATCTGGGGTCTACTGTTTGTCGTCATCTTTATCAGCTCATGAGCCCATGCTTCAAAACTTTTCATGAGAGTATCATTGCTTCACGGGCATTTGGATTCATCTTTCTAGGCTGGCTATAAAATGTCTATCCGACCCTGGTGAGAGCAACTCAACAATCCAGCTATGTTTCTCTTCTATCTAACCCCTCAAGTACTTCTGACTCCGCTAGACCCTCCATGGTCTATCCTTTTGCTATGAAGATCTCGAGCGATTAAAAGAATTCTTGTGCAAAGGGTGATTGTGTCGCTCATTCTAGCGCCTTGTTGAGCAAGAAGACCAGCTATTGCGGTTAGAAGAATTCTTGTGATATCACCTGA